>NC_091054.1:17716978-18089072 GCF_963966145.1 Tenebrio molitor
TGCTTTTAGTTCTTTATATGTGCATCAGGTGTAGTGGAGGCTTGAGCGCCCGCGAGTATAACGGAGGTCTTAGCGATGAAAATGTACCTATATATATATATATATATATATGTATGTAGAAAGGGACTTTCGGGGAGCTTTTTTATTCGTTGTCGTACGAAGGTGAGGATTTCACTAAAATTCATCTAATTTTTACCTGAAGCCATTTTTATAAAGAAAAGTAAAGAAAAGACAATTTTTGCAAAAAAAGTATGCAAAGATACTTATGGGGAGTTTTTTTTGGTTTGTAGCAAAGCTAGACGTTTGAAGGAATTTTGGGGAACCTTCAGGACTTTCGAGGAGTTTCGCAGCAAAATTGGTTGCCTAAAATTTCAGAACTTTTTATACTCTATTGGGACTTTCGAAGAACTTAAGTTTAAGCGAAAATAGCTGCCTAGCTTATGCAGTCTTAACTTCAAGAAAAAAATCAGCAGTATTAATTAGCCTCTGAATTAATTAATATTAATTAATTATTAATAGGCAATTATCTGCCTATACCGCATTACATTTCGGCCAACTTTATAAAAAAATATTCCTCTTTGTGAATTCACTTTAAAAAAAGATACTTTTGGGGAATTCGTGTTCTTCAAAAGTACCCCTACGTGATATCAATTTTAAGGTTATATTCTATTGGAAATGATGTTACAGACTATGCTGGCCTATCTGAGATTTTTAAAAAGATCTAATTATTTTGGAGACAAAGCTGACATTAAATTGCTATCCACAGGAATCCCGCTGCAACCCCATTCTTAAAAATGTTAAATATGAAACGGAAACGGGTGACCCTTCTAGTACAATTTGGCGAAATATTTTTTACAACCGATTTTACTTGATTGGTTATTAGAAAATACTCAAAATTCCTTGAAATTGTCCCAAACAAATAAAAAAGCCGGATTCCAAATCATTCTCCAATTCGCGCAAAGGTACTTTTGGGGAATTCGTGTTCCTCAAAAGTACCTTTACGTGATATCAATTTTAAGGTTATGTTCTATTGGAAATGATGTTACAGACAATGCTGGCCTTTCTGAGCCTTTTTAAAAAGACCTAATCATTTTGAAGACAAAGTTGTCATTAAATTATTATCAATAGGAATCCCGCTGCAACCCCATTCGTAAAAATGTAAAATATGAAACGGAATCGGGTGACCCCTCTAGTATTTGGCGAAATATTTTTACAACCGATTTTACTTGATTGGTGATTAAAAAATACTCAAAATTCCTTGAAATTATCCCAAACACAAATAAATAAAAAAGCCGGATTCCGAATCATTCTCCAATTCGCGCAAAGGTACTTTTGGGGAATTCGTGTTCCCCAAAAGTACCTTTACGTGATATCAATTTTAAGGTTATGTTCTATTGGAAATTGTGTAACAGCCTATGCTGGCCTTTCTGAACCTTTTTAAAAAGACCTAGTTATTTTGAAGTCAAAGTTAACATTGAATTGTTATCAACAGGAATCCTGCTGCAACCCCACTCCTAAAAATGTAAAATATGAGACGGAATCGGGTGATCCCTCTAGTATTTGGCGAAATATTTTTACAACCGATTTTACTTGATTGATGATTAAAAAATACTCAAAATTCCTTGAAATTATCCCAATCACAAACGAACAAACAAGCCGGATTCCGGATCATTCTTCAATTCCCGCAAAGGTACTTTTGGGGAATTCGTGTTCCTCAAAAGTACCTTTACGTGATATCAATTTTAAGGTTATGTTCTATTGGAAATGATGTTACAGACAATGCTGGCCTTTCTGAGCCTTTTTAAAAAGACCTAATTATTTTGAAGACAAAGTTGTCATTAAATTATTATCAATAGGAATCCCGCTGCAACCCCATTCGTAAATATGTAAAATATGAAACGGAATCGGATGACCCTTCTAGTTTTTGGCGAAATATTTTTATAACCGATTTTACTTGATTGGTGATTAAAAAATACTCAAAATTCCTTGAAATTATCCCAAACACAAATAAATAAAAAAGCCGGATTCCGAATCATTCTCCAATTCGCGCAAAGGTACTTTTGGGGAATTCGTGTTCCTCAAAAGTACCTTTACGTGATATCAATTTTAAGGTTATGTTCTATTGGAAATTGTGTAACAGACTATGCTGGCCTTTCTGAACTTTTTAAAAAGACCTAGTTATTTTGAAGTCAAAGTTAACATTGAATTGTTATCAACAGGAATCCTGCTGCAACCCCACTCCTAAAAATGTAAAATATGAGACGGAATCGGGTGACCCCTCTAGTATTTGGCGAAATATTTTTACAACCGATTTTACTTGATTGATGATTAAAAAATACTCAAAATTCCTTGAAATTATCCCAATCACAAACGAACAAACAAGCCGGATTCCGGATCATTCTTCAATTCCCGCAAAGGTACTTTTGGGGAATTCGTGTTCCTCAAAAGTACCTTTACGTGATATCAATTTTAAGGTTACGTTCTATTTAAAATGATGTTACAGACAATGCTGGCTTTTCTGAGCCTTTTTAAAAAGACCTAATTATTTTGAAGACAAGTTTGTCATTAAATTATTATCAATAGGAATCCCACTGCAACCTCATTCGTAAAAATGTAAAATATGAAACGGAACCGGGTGACCCCTCTAGTTTTTGGCGAAATATTTTTATAACCGATTTTACTTGATTGGTGATTAAAAAATACTCAAAATTCCTTGAAATTATCCCAAACACAAATAAATAAAAAAGCCGGATTCCGAATCATTCTCCAATTCCCGCAAAGGTACTTTTGGGGAATTTGTGTTCCTCAAAAGTACCTTTACGTGATATGCGATTTAGGAGTATGTTCATTGGAAATGATGTTACAGACTATACTGGCCTTTCTGAACCTTTTTAAAAAGACCTAATTATTTTGAAGTCAAAGTTAACATTGAATTGTTATCAACAGGAATCCTGCTGCAACCCCACTCTAAAAAATGTAAAATATGAGACGGAATCGGGTGACCCCTCTAGTATTTGGCGAAATATTTTTACAACCGATTTTACTTGATTTGTGATTAAAAAATACTCAAAATCCCTTGAAATTATCCCAAACACAAATAAATAAAAAAGCCGGATTCCGAATCATTCTCCAATTCCCGCAAAGGTACTTTTGGAGAATTCGTGTTCCTCAAAAGTACCTTTACGTGATATGCGTTTTAGGAGTATGTTCAATTGGAAGTGATGTTACAGATTATCCTGGCCCTTCTGAGCCTTTTTAAAAAGACCTAATTATTTTGAAGACAAAGTCGTCATTAAATTATTATCAATAGGAATCCCGCTGCAACCCCATTCGTAAATATGTAAAATATGAAACGGAATCGGATGACCCCCCTAGTTTTTGGCGAAATATTTTTATAACCGATATTACTTGATTGGTGATTAAAAAATACTCAAAATTCCTTGAAATTATCCCAATCACAAACGAATAAACAAGCCGGATTCCGAATCATTCTTCAATTCCTGCAAAGGTACTTTTAGGGAATTCGTGTTCCTCAAAAGTACCTTTACGTGATATCAATTTTAAGGTTACGTTCTATTTAAAATGATGTTACAGGCAATGCTGGCTTTTCTGAACCTTTTTAAAAAAACCTAATTATTTTGAAGACAAGTTTTTCATTAAATTATTATCAATAGGAATCCCGCTGCAACCCCATTCGTAAAAATGTAAAATATGAAACGGAATCGGGTGACCCCTCTAGTATTTGGCGAAATATTTTTATAACCGATTTTACTTGATTGCTGATTAAAAAATACTCAAAATTCCTTGAAATTATCCCAAACACAAATAAATAAAAAATCCGGATTCCGGATCATTCTCCAATTCCCGCAAAGGTACTTTTGGGGAATTTGTGTTCCTCAAAAGTACCTTTACGTGATATGCCTTTTAGGAGTATGTTCAATTGGAAATGATGTTACAGACTATGCTGGCCTTTCTGAACCTTTTTAAAAAGCCCTAATTATCCCCACTCTTAAAAATGTAAAATATGAAACGGAACCGGGTGACCCCTCTAGTTTTTGGCGAAATATTTTTATAACCGATTTTACTTGATTGGTGATTAAAAAATACTCAAAATTCCTTGAAATTATCCCAATCACAAACGAATAAACAAGCCGGATTCCGAATCATTCTTCAATTCCTGCAAAGGTACTTTTAGGGAATTCGTGTTCCTCAAAAGTACCTTTACGTGATATCAATTTTAAGGTTACGTTCTATTTAAAATGATGTTACAGGCAATGCTGGCTTTTCTGAACCTTTTTAAAAAAACCTAATTATTTTGAAGACAAGTTTTTCATTAAATTATTATCAATAGGAATCCCGCTGCAACCCCATTCGTAAAAATGTAAAATATGAAACGGAATCGGGTGACCCCTCTAGTATTTGGCGAAATATTTTTATAACCGATTTTACTTGATTGCTGATTAAAAAATACTCAAAATTCCTTGAAATTATCCCAAACACAAATAAATAAAAAAGCAGGATTCCGAATCATTCTCCAATTCCCGCAAAGGTACTTTTAGGGAATTTGTGTTCCTCAAAAGTACCTTTACGTGATATGCGTTTTAGGAGTATGTTCAATTGGAAATGATGTTACAGATTATCCTGGCCCTTCTGAGCCTTTTTAAAAAGACCTAATTATTTTGAAGACAAAGTCAAATCCCGCTGCAACCCCATTCGTAAATATGTAAATCATGAAACGGAATCGGATGACCCCTCTAGTTTTTGGCGAAATATTTTTATAACCGATTTTACTTGATTGGTGACTAAAAAATACTCAAAATTCCTTGAAATTATCCCAAACACAAATAAATAAAAAAGCCGGATTCCGAATCATTCTCCAATTCCCGCAAAGGTACTTTTGGGGAATTTGTGTTCCTCAAAAGTTCCTTTACGTGATATGCGTTTTAGGAGTATGTTCAATTGGAAATGATGTTACAGACTATGCTGGCCTTTCTGAACTTTTTTAAAAAGACCTAATTATTTTGAAGTCAAAGTTAACATTGAATTGTTATCAACAGGAATCCTGCTGCAACCCCACTCTTAAAAATGTAAAATATGAGACGGAATCGGGTGACCCCTCTAGTATTTAGCGAAATATTTTTACAACCGATTTTACTTGATTGGTGATTAAAAAATACTCAAAATTCCTTGAAATTATCCCAAACACAAATAAATAAAAAAGCCGGACTCCGAATCATTCTTCAATTCCCGCAAAGGTACTTTTGGGGAATTCGTGTTCCTCAATAGTACCTTTACGTGATATGGGTTTTAGGAGTATGTTCAATTGGAAATGATGTTACAGACTATGCTGGCCTTTCTGAACTTTTTTAAAAAGACCTAATTATTTTGAAGTCAAAGTTAACATTGAATTGTTATCAACAGGAATCCTGCTGCAACCCCACTCTTAAAAATGTAAAATATGAGACGGAATCGGGTGACCCCTCTAGTATTTGGCGAAATATTTTTACAACCGATTTTACTTGATTGGTGATTAAAAAATACTCAAAATTCCTTGAAATTATCCCAAACACAAATAAATAAAAAAGCCGGATTCCGAATCATTCTCCAATTCCCGCAAAGGTACTTTTGGGGAATTTGTGTTCCTCAAAAGTACCTTTACGTGATATGCGTTTTAGGAGTATGTTCAATTGGAAATGATGTTACAGATTATCCTGGCCCTTCTGAGCCTTTTTAAAAAGACCTAATTATTTTGAAGACAAATTTGTCATTAAATTATTACCAATAGGAATCCCGCTGCAACCCCACTCGTAAAAATGTAAAATATGAAACGGAATCGGATGACCCCTCTAGTATTTGGTGAAATATTTTTATAACCGATTTTACTTGATTGGTGATTAAAAAATACTCAAAATTTCTTAAAATTATCCCATTCACAAACGAATAAAAAAGTCGGATTCCGAATCATTCTTCAATTCCCGCAAAGGTACTTTTGGGGAATTCGTATTCCTCGAAAGTACCTTTACGTGATATCAATTTTAAGGTTACGTTCTATTTAAAATGATGTTACAGGCAATGCTGGTTTTTCTGAGCCTTTTTAAAAAGACCTAATTATTTTGAAGACAAGTTTGTCATTAAATTATTATCAATAGGAATCCCACTGCAACCTCATTCGTAAAAATGTAATATATGAAACGGAATTGGGTGACCCCCCTAGTATTTGGCGAAATATTTTTATAACCGATTTTACTTGATTTGTGATTAAAAAATACTCAAAATTCCTTGAAATTATCCCAAAAACAAATAAATAAAAAAGCCGGATTCCGAATCATTCTCCAATTCCCGCAAAGGTACTTTTGGGGAATTTGTGTTCCTCAAAAGTACCTTTACGTGATATGCCTTTTAGGAGTATGTTCAATTGGAAATGATGTTACAGACTATGCTGGCCTTTCTGAACCATTTTAAAAAGACCTAATCATTTTGAAGTCAAAGTTAACATTGAATTGTTATCAACAGGAATCCTGCTGCAACCCCACTCTTAAAAATGTAAAATATGAGCGGAATCGGGTGACCCCTCTAGTATTTGGCGAAATATTTTTACAACCGATTTTACTTGATTGGTGATTAAAAAATACTCAAAATTCCTTGAAATTATCCCAAACACAAATAAATAAAAAAGCCGGATTCCGAATCATTCCCCAATTCCCGCAAAGGTACTTTTCGGGAATTTGTGTTCCTCAAAAGTACCTTTACGTGATATGCGTTTTAGGAGTATGTTCAATTGGAAATGATGTTACAGACTATGCTGGCCTTTCTGAACCTTTTTAAAAAGACCTAATTATTTTGACGTCAAAGTTAACATTGAATTGTTATCAACAGGAATCCTGCTGCAACCCCACTCTTAAAAATGTAAAATATGAGACGGAATCGGGTGACCCCTCTAGTATTTGGCGAAATATTTTTACAACCGATTTTACTTGATTGGTGATTAAAAAATACTCAAAATTCCTTGAAATTATCCCAAACACAAATAAATAAAAAAGCCGGATTCCGAATCATTCTCCAATTCCCGCAAAGGTACTTTTGGGGAATTTGTGTTCCTCAAAAGTACCTTTACGTGATATGCGTTTTAGGAGTATGTTACATTGAAAATGATGTTACAGACTATGCTGGCCTTTCTGAACCTTTTTAAAAAGACCTAATTATTTTGAAGTCAAAGTTAACATTGAATTGTTATCAACAGGAATCCTGCTGCAACCCCACTCTTAAAAATGTAAAATATGAGCGGAATCGGGTGACCCCTCTAGTATTTGGCGAAATATTTTTACAACTGATTTTACTGGATTGGTGATTAAAAAATACTCAAAATTCCTTGAAATTATCCCAAACACAAATAAATAAAAAAGCCGGATTCCGAATCATCCTCCAATTCCCGCAAAGGTACTTTTGGGGAATTTGTGTTCCTCAAAAGTACCTTTACGTGATATGCGTTTTAGGAGTATGTTCAATTGGAAATGATGTTACAGACTATGCTGGCCTTTCTGAACATTTTTAAAAAGACCTAATTATTTTGAAGTCAAAATTAACATTGAATTGTTATCAACAGGAATCCTGCTGCAACCCCACTCTTAAAAATGTAAAATATGAGACGGAATCGGGTGACCCCTCTAGTATTTAGCGAAATATTTTTACAACCGATTTTACTTGATTGGTGATTAAAAAATACTCAAAATTCCTTGAAATTATCCCAAACACAAATAAATAAAAAAGCCGGATTCCGAATCATTCTCCAATTCCCGCAAAGGTACTTTTGGGGAATTTGTGTTCCTCAAAAGTACCTTTACGTGATATGCGTTTTAGGAGTATGTTACATTGGAAATGATGTTACAGACTATGCTGGCCTTTCTGAACTTTTTTAAAAAGACCTAATTATTTTGAAGTCAAAGTTAACATTGAATTGTTATCAACAGGAATCCTGCTGCAACCCCACTCTTAAAAATGTAAAATATGAGACGGAATCGGGTGACCCCTCTAGTATTTAGCGAAATATTTTTACAACCGATTTTACTTGATTGGTGATTAAAAAATACTCAAAATTCCTTGAAATTATCCCAAACACAAATAAATAAAAAAGCCGGATTCCGAATCATTCTTCAATTCCCGCAAAGGTACTTTTGGGGAATTCGTGTTCCTCAAAAGTACCTTTACGTGATATGCGCTTTAGGAGTATGTTCAATTGGAAATGATGTTACAGACTATGCTGGCCTTTCTGAACTTTTTTAAAAAGACCTAATTATTTTGAAGTCAAAGTTAACATTGAATTGTTATCAACAGGAATCCTGCTGCAACCCCACTCTTAAAAATGTAAAATATGAGACGGAATCGGGTGACCCCTCTAGTATTTGGCGAAATATTTTTACAACCGATTTTACTTGATTGGTGATTAAAAAATACTCAAAATTCCTTGAAATTATCCCAAACACAAATAAATAAAAAAGCCGGATTCCGAATCATTCTCCAATTCCCGCAAAGGTACTTTTGGGGAATTTGTGTTCCTCAAAAGTACCTTTACGTGATATGCGTTTTAGGAGTATGTTCAATTGGAAATGATGTTACAGATTATCCTGGCCCTTCTGAGCCTTTTTAAAAAGACCTAATTATTTTGAAGACAAATTTGTCATTAAATTATTACCAATAGGAATCCCGCTGCAACCCCACTCGTAAAAATGTAAAATATGAAACGGAATCGGATGACCCCTCTAGTATTTGGTGAAATATTTTTATAACCGATTTTACTTGATTGCTGATTAAAAAATACTCAAAATTTCTTAAAATTATCCCAAACAGAAATAAATAAAAAAGCCGGATTCCGAATCATTCTCCAATTCCCGCAAAGGTACTTTTGGGGAATTTGTGTTCCTCAAAAGTACCTTTACGTGATATGCGTTTTAGGAGTATGTTCAATTGGAAATGATGTTACAGATTATCCTGGCCCTTCTGAGCCTTTTTAAAAAGACCTAATTATTTTGAAGACAAAGTCAAATCCCGCTGCAACCCCATTCGTAAATATGTAAATTATGAAACGGAATCGGATGACCCCTCTAGTTTTTGGCGAAATATTTTTATAACCGATTTTACTTGATTGGTGACTAAAAAATACTCAAAATTCCTTGAAATTATCCCAAACACAAATAAATAAAAAAGCCGGATTCCGAATCATTCTCCAATTCCCGCAAAGGTACTTTTGGGGAATTTGTGTTCCTCAAAAGTTCCTTTACGTGATATGCGTTTTAGGAGTATGTTCAATTGGTAATGATGTTACAGACTATGCTGGCCTTTCTGAACTTTTTTAAAAAGACGTAATTATTTTGAAGTCAAAGTTAACATTGAATTGTTATCAACAGGAATCCTGCTGCAACCCCACTCTTAAAAATGTAAAATATGAGACGGAATCGGGTGACCCCTCTAGTATTTAGCGAAATATTTTTACAACCGATTTTACTTGATTGGTGATTAAAAAATACTCAAAATTTCTTGAAATTATCCCAAACACAAATAAATAAAAAAGCCGGACTCCGAATCATTCTTCAATTCCCGCAAAGGTACTTTTGGGGAATTCGTGTTCCTCAATAGTACCTTTACGTGATATGCGTTTTAGGAGTATGTTCAATTGGAAATGATGTTACAGACTATGCTGGCCTTTCTGAACTTTTTTAAAAAGACCTAATTATTTTGAAGTCAAAGTTAACATTGAATTGTTATCAACAGGAATCCTGCTGCAACCCCACTCTTAAAAATGTAAAATATGAGACGGAATCGGGTGACCCCTCTAGTATTTGGCGAAATATTTTTACAACCGATTTTACTTGATTGGTGATTAAAAAATACTCAAAATTCCTTGAAATTATCCCAAACACAAATAAATAAAAAAGCCGGATTCCGAATCATTCTCCAATTCCCGCAAAGGTACTTTTGGGGAATTTGTGTTCCTCAAAAGTACCTTTACGTGATATGCGTTTTAGGAGTATGTTCAATTGGAAATGATGTTACAGATTATCCTGGCCCTTCTGAGCCTTTTTAAAAAGACCTAATTATTTTGAAGACAAATTTGTCATTAAATTATTACCAATAGGAATCCCGCTGCAACCCCACTCGTAAAAATGTAAAATATGAAACGGAATCGGATGACCCCTCTAGTATTTGGTGAAATATTTTTATAACCGATTTTACTTGATTGGTGATTAAAAAATACTCAAAATTTCTTAAAATTATCCCATTCACAAACGAATAAAAAAGTCGGATTCCGAATCATTCTTCAATTCCCGCAAAGGTACTTTTGGGGAATTCGTGTTCCTCAAAAGTACCTTTACGTGATATCAATTTTAAGGTTACGTTCTATTTAAAATGATGTTACAGGCAATGCTGGTTTTTCTGAGCCTTTTTAAAAAGACCTAATTATTTTGAAGACAAGTTTGTCATTAAATTATTATCAATAGGAATCCCACTGCAATCTCATTCGTAAAAATGTAATATATGAAACGGAATTGGGTGACCCCTCTAGTGTTTGGCGAAATATTTTTATAACCGATTTTACTTGATTTGTGATTAAAAAATACTCAAAATTCCTTGAAATTATCCCAAAAACAAATAAATAAAAAAGCCGGATTCCGAATCATTCTCCAATTCCCGCAAAGGTACTTTTGGGGAATTTGTGTTCCTCAAAAGTACCTTTACGTGATATGCCTTTTAGGAGTATGTTCAATTGGAAATGATGTTACAGACTATGCTGGCCTTTCTGAACCTTTTTAAAAAGACCTAATTATTTTGAAGTCAAAGTTAACATTGAATTGTTATCAACAGGAATCCTGCTGCAACCCCACTCTTAAAAATGTAAAATATGAGACGGAATCGGGTGACCCCTCTAGTATTTAGCGAAATATTTTTACAACCGATTTTACTTGATTGGTGATTAAAAAATACTCAAAATTCCTTGAAATTATCCCAAACACAAATAAATAAAAAAGCCGGATTCCGAATCATTCTCCAATTCCCGCAAAGGTACTTTTGGGGAATTTGTGTTCCTCAAAAGTACCTTTACGTGATATGCGTTTTAGGAGTATGTTCAATTGGAAATGATGTTACAGACTATGCTGGCCTTTCTGAACCTTTTTAAAAAGACCTAATTATTTTGAAGTCAAAGTTAACATTGAATTGTTATCAACAGGAATCCTGCTGCAACCCCACTCTTAAAAATGTAAAATATGAGCGGAATCGGGTGACCCCTCTAGTATTTGGCGAAATATTTTTACAACCGATTTTACTGGATTGGTGATTAAAAAATACTCAAAATTCCTTGAAATTATCCCAAAAACAAATAAATAAAAAAGCCGGATTCCGAATCATTCTCCAATTCCCGCAAAGGTACTTTTGGGGAATTTGTGTTCCTCAAAAGTACCTTTACGTGATATGCGTTTTAGGAGTATGTTACATTGGAAATGATGTTACAGACTATGCTGGCCTTTCTGAACTTTTTTAAAAAGACCTAATTATTTTGAAGTCAAAGTTAACATTGAATTGTTATCAACAGGAATCCTGCTCCAACCCCACTCTTAAAAATGTAAAATATGAGACGGAATCGGGTGACCCCTCTAGTATTTGGCGAAATATTTTTACAACCGATTTTACTTGATTTGTGATTAAAAAATACTCAAAATTCCTTGAAATTATCCCAAACACAAATAAATAAAAAAGCCGGATTCCGAATCATTCTCCAATTCCCGCAAAGGTACTTTTGGGGAATTTGTGTTCCTCAAAAGTACCTTTACGTGATATGCGTTTTAGGAGTATGTTCAATTGGAAATGATGTTACAGATTATCCTGGCCCTTCTGAGCCTTTTTAAAAAGACCTAATTATTTTGAAGACAAATTTGTCATTAAATTATTACCAATAGGAATCCCGCTGCAACCCTACTCGTAAAAATGTAAAATATGAAACGGAATCGGATGACCCCTCTAGTATTTGGTGAAATATTTTTATAACCGATTTTACTTGATTGGTGATTAAAAAATACTCAAAATTTCTTAAAATTATCCCATTCACAAACGAATAAAAAAGTCGGATTCCGAATCATTCTTCAATTCCCGCAAAGGTACTTTTGGGGAATTCGTGTTCCTCAAAAGTACCTTTACGTGATATCAATTTTAAGGTTACGTTCTATTTAAAATGATGTTACAGGCAATGCTGGTTTTTCTGAGCCTTTTTAAAAAGACCTAATTATTTTGAAGACAAGTTTGTCATTAAATTATTATCAATAGGAATCCCACTGCAATCTCATTCGTAAAAATGTAATATATGAAACGGAATTGGGTGACCCCTCTAGTGTTTGGCGAAATATTTTTATAACCGATTTTACTTGATTTGTGATTAAAAAATACTCAAAATTCCTTGAAATTATCCCAAAAACAAATAAATAAAAAAGCCGGATTCCGAATCATTCTCCAATTCCCGCAAAGGTACTTTTGGGGAATTTGTGTTCCTCAAAAGTACCTTTACGTGATATGCCTTTTAGGAGTATGTTCAATTGGAAATGATGTTACAGACTATGCTGGCCTTTCTGAACCTTTTTAAAAAGACCTAATTATTTTGAAGTCAAAGTTAACATTGAATTGTTATCAACAGGAATCCTGCTGCAACCCCACTCTTAAAAATGTAAAATATGAGACGGAATCGGGTGACCCCTCTAGTATTTAGCGAAATATTTTTACAACCGATTTTACTTGATTGGTGATTAAAAAATACTCAAAATTCCTTGAAATTATCCCAAACACAAATAAATAAAAAAGCCGGATTCCGAATCATTCTCCAATTCCCGCAAAGGTACTTTTGGGGAATTTGTGTTCCTCAAAAGTACCTTTACGTGATATGCGTTTTAGGAGTATGTTCAATTGGAAATGATGTTACAGACTATGCTGGCCTTTCTGAACCTTTTTAAAAAGACCTAATTATTTTGAAGTCAAAGTTAACATTGAATTGTTATCAACAGGAATCCTGCTGCAACCCCACTCTTAAAAATGTAAAATATGAGCGGAATCGGGTGACCCCTCTAGTATTTGGCGAAATATTTTTACAACCGATTTTACTGGATTGGTGATTAAAAAATACTCAAAATTCCTTGAAATTATCCCAAACACAAATAAATAAAAAAGCCGGATTCCGAATCATTCTCCAATTCCCGCAAAGGTACTTTTGGGGAATTTGTGTTCCTCAAAAGTACCTTTACGTGATATGCGTTTTAGGAGTATGTTCAATTGGAAATGATGTTACAGACTATGCTGGCCTTTCTGAACCTTTTTAAAAAGACCTAATTATTTTGAAGTCAAAGTTAACATTGAATTGTTATCAACAGGAATCCTGCTGCAACCCCACTCTTAAAAATGTAAAATATGAGACGGAATCGGGTGACCCCTCTAGTATTTGGCGAAATATTTTTACAACCGATTTTACTTGATTGGTGATTAAAAAATACTCAAAATTCCTTGAAATTATCCCAAACACAAATAAATAAAAAAGCCGGATTCCGAATCATTCTCCAATTCCCGCAAAGGTACTTTTGGGGAATTTGTGTTCCTCAAAAGTACCTTTACGTGATATGCGTTTTAGGAGTATGTTACATTGGAAATGATGCTACAGACTATGCTGGCCTTTCTGAACCTTTTTAAAAAGACCTAATTATTTTGAAGTCAAAGTTAACATTGAATTGTTATCAACAGGAATCCTGCTGCAACCCCACTCTTAAAAATGTAAAATATGAGCGGAATCGGGTGACCCCTCTAGTATTTGGCGAAATATTTTTACAACCGATTTTACTGGATTGGTGATTAAAAAATACTCAAAATTCCTTGAAATTATCCCAAACACAAATAAATAAAAAAGCCGGATTCCGAATCATTCTCCAATTCCCGCAAAGGTACTTTTGGGGAATTTGTGTTCCTCAAAAGTACCTTTACGTGATATGCGTTTTAGGAGTATGTTCAATTGGAAATGATGTTACAGACTATGCTGGCCTTTCTGAACCTTTTTAAAAAGACCTAATTATTTTGAAGTCAAAGTTAACATTGAATTGTTATCAACAGGAATCCTGCTGCAACCCCACTCTTAAAAATGTAAAATATGAGCGGAATCGGGTGACCCCTCTAGTATTTGGCGAAATATTTTTACAACCGATTTTACTGGATTGGTGATTAAAAAATACTCAAAATTCCTTGAAATTATCCCAAACACAAATAAATAAAAAAGCCGGATTCCGAATCATTCTCCAATTCCCGCAAAGGTACTTTTGGGGAATTTGTGTTCCTCAAAAGTACCTTTACGTGATATGCGTTTTAGGAGTATGTTCAATTGGAAATGATGTTACAGATTATCCTAGCCCTTCTGAGCCTTTTTAAAAAGACCTAATTATTTTGAAGACAAATTTGTCATTAAATTATTACCAATAGGAATCCCGCTGCAACCCCACTCGTAAAAATGTAAAATATGAAACGGAATCGGATGACCCCTGTAGTATTTGGTGAAATATTTTTATAACCGATTTTACTTGATTGGTGATTAAAAAATACTCAAAATTTCTTAAAATTATCCCATTCACAAACGAATAAAAAAGTCGGATTCCGAATCATTCTTCAATTCCCGCAAAGGTACTTTTGGGGAATTCGTGTTCCTCAAAAGTACCTTTACGTGATATCAATTTTAAGGTTACGTTCTATTTAAAATGATGTTACAGGCAATGCTGGCTTTTCTGAACCTTTTTAAAAAGACCTAATTATTTTGAAGACAAGTTTTTCATTAAATTATTATCAATAGGAATCCCGCTGCAACCCCATTCGTAAAAATGTAAAATATGAAACGGAATCGGGTGACCCCTCTAGTATTTGGCGAAATATTTTTATAACCGATTTTACTTGATTGCTGATTAAAAAATACTCAAAATTCCTTGAAATTATCCCAAACACAAATAAATAAAAAATCCGGATTCCGGATCATTCTCCAATTCCCGCAAAGGTACTTTTGGGGAATTTGTGTTCCTCAAAAGTACCTTTACGTGATATGCGTTTTAGGAGTATGTTCAATTGGAAATGATGTTACAGACTATGCTGGCCTTTCTGAACTTTTTTAAAAAGACCTAATTATTTTGAAGTCAAAGTTAACATTGAATTGTTATCAACAGGAATCCTGCTGCAACCCCACTCTTAAAAATGTAAAATATGAGACGGAATCGGGTGACCCCTCTAGTATTTGGCGAAATATTTTTACAACCGATTTTACTTGATTGGTGATTAAAAAATACTCAAAATTCCTTGAAATTATCCCAAACACAAATAAATAAAAAAGCCGGATTCCGAATCATTCTCCAATTCCCGCAAAGGTACTTTTGGGGAATTTGTGTTCCTCAAAAGTACCTTTACGTGATATGCGTTTTAGGAGTATGTTCAATTGGAAATGATGTTACAGACTATGCTGGCCTTTCTGAACTTTTTTAAAAAGACCTAATTATTTTGAAGTCAAAGTTAACATTGAATTGTTATCAACAGGAATCCTGCTGCAACCCCACTCTTAAAAATGTAAAATATGAGACGGAATCGGGTGACCCCTCTAGTATTTAGCGAAATATTTTTACAACCGATTTTACTTGATTGGTGATTAAAAAATACTCAAAATTCCTTGAAATTATCCCAAACACAAATAAATAAAAAAGCCGGATTCCGAATCATTCTCCAATTCCCGCAAAGGTACTTTTGGGGAATTCGTGTTCCTCAAAAGTACCTTTACGTGATATGCGTTTTAGGAGTATGTTCAATTGGAAATGATGTTACAGATTATCCTGGCCCTTCTGAGCCTTTTTAAAAAGACCTAATTATTTTGAAGACAAATTTGTCATTAAATTATTACCAATAGGAATCCCGCTGCAACCCCACTCGTAAAAATGTAAAATATGAAACGGAATCGGATGACCCCTCTAGTATTTGGTGAAATATTTTTATAACCGATTTTACTTGATTGGTGATTAAAAAATACTCAAAATTTCTTAAAATTATCCCATTCACAAACGAATAAAAAAGTCGGATTCCGAATCATTCTTCAATTCCCGCAAAGGTACTTTTGGGGAATTCGTGTTCCTCAAAAGTACCTTTACGTGATATCAATTTTAAGGTTACGTTCTATTTAAAATGATGTTACAGGCAATGCTGGTTTTTCTGAGCCTTTTTAAAAAGACCTAATTATTTTGAAGACAAGTTTGTCATTAAATTATTATCAATAGGAATCCCACTGCAACCTCATTCGTAAAAATGTAAAATATGAAACGTAATTGGGTGACCCCTCTAGTATTTGGCGAAATATTTTTATAACCGATTTTACTTGATTTGTGATTAAAAAATACTCAAAATTCCTTGAAATTATCCCAAACCCAAATAAATGAAAAAGCCAGATTCCGAATCATTCTCCAATTCCCGCAAAGGTACTTTTGGGGAATTTGTGTTCCTCAAAAGTACCTTTACGTGATATGCCTTTTAGGAGTATGTTCAATTGGAAATGATGTTACAGACTATGCTGGCCTTTCTGAACCTTTTTAAAAAGACCTAATTATTTTGAAGTCAAAGTTAACATTGAATTGTTATCAACAGGAATCCTGCTGCAACCCCACTCTTAAAAATGTAAAATATGAGCGGAATCGGGTGACCCCTCTAGTATTTGGCGAAATATTTTTACAACCGATTTTACTTGATTGGTGATTAAAAAATACTCAAAATTCCTTGAAATTATCCCAAACACAAATAAATAAAAAAGCCGGATTCCGAATCATTCCCCAATTCCCGCAAAGGTACTTTTCGGGAATTTGTGTTCCTCAAAAGTACCTTTACGTGATATGCGTTTTAGGAGTATGTTACATTGGAAATGATGTTACAGACTATGCTGGCCTTTCTGAACTTTTTTAAAAAGACCTAATTATTTTGAAGTCAAAGTTAACATTGAATTGTTATCAACAGGAATCCTGCTGCAACCCCACTCTTAAAAATGTAAAATATGAGACGGAATCGGGTGACCCCTCTAGTATTTGGCGAAATATTTTTACAACCGATTTTACTTGATTGGTGATTAAAAAATACTCAAAATTCCTTGAAATTATCCCAAACACAAATAAATAAAAAAGCCGGATTCCGAATCATTCTCCAATTCCCGCAAAGGTACTTTTGGGGAATTTGTGTTCCTCAAAAGTACCTTAACGTGATATGCGTTTTAGGAGTATGTTCAATTGGAAATGATGTTACAGATTATCCTGGCCCTTCTGAGCCTTTTTAAAAAGACCTAATTATTTTGAAGACAAATTTGTCATTAAATTATTACCAATAGGAATCCCGCTGCAACCCCACTCGTAAAAATGTAAAATATGAAACGGAATCGGATGACCCCTCTAGTATTTGGTGAAATATTTTTATAACCGATTTTACTTGATTGGTGATTAAAAAATACTCAAAATTTCTTAAAATTATCCCATTCACAAACGAATAAAAAAGTCGGATTCCGAATCATTCTTCAATTCCCGCAAAGGTACTTTTGGGGAATTCGTGTTCCTCAAAAGTACCTTTACGTGATATCAATTTTAAGGTTACGTTCTATTTAAAATGATGTTACAGGCAATGCTGGTTTTTCTGAGCCTTTTTGAAAAGACCTAATTATTTTGAAGACAAGTTTGTCATTAAATTATTATCAATAGGAATCCCACTGCAACCTCATTCGTAAAAATGTAATATATGAAACGGAATTGGGTGACCCCCCTAGTATTTGGCGAAATATTTTTATAACCGATTTTACTTGATTTGTGATTAAAAAATACTCAAAATTCCTTGAAATTATCCCAAACACAAATAAATAAAAAAGCCGGATTCCGAATCATTCTCCAATTCCCGCAAAGGTACTTTTGGGGAATTTGTGTTCCTCAAAAGTACCTTTACGTGATATGCGTTTTAGGAGTATGTTCAATTGGAAATGATGTTACAGACTATGCTGGCCTTTCTGAACTTTTTTAAAAAGACCTAATTATTTTGAAGTCAAAGTTAACATTGAATTGTTATCAACAGGAATCCTGCTGCAACCCCACTCTTAAAAATGTAAAATATGAGACGGAATCGGGTGACCCCTCTAGTATTTAGCGAAATATTTTTACAACCGATTTTACTTGATTGGTGATTAAAAAATACTCAAAATTCCTTGAAATTATCCCAAACACAAATAAATAAAAAAGCCGGATTCCGAATCATTCTCCAATTCCCGCAAAGGTACTTTTGGGGAATTCGTGTTCCTCAAAAGTACCTTTACGTGATATGCGTTTTAGGAGTATGTTCAATTGGAAATGATGTTACAGATTATCCTGGCCCTTCTGAGCCTTTTTAAAAAGACCTAATTATTTTGAAGACAAATTTGTCATTAAATTATTACCAATAGGAATCCCGCTGCAACCCCACTCGTAAAAATGTAAAATATGAAACGGAATCGGATGACCCCTCTAGTATTTGGTGAAATATTTTTATAACCGATTTTACTTGATTGGTGATTAAAAAATACTCAAAATTTCTTAAAATTATCCCATTCACAAACGAATAAAAAAGTCGGATTCCGAATCATTCTTCAATTCCCGCAAAGGTACTTTTGGGGAATTCGTGTTCCTCAAAAGTACCTTTACGTGATATCAATTTTAAGGTTACGTTCTATTTAAAATGATGTTACAGGCAATGCTGGTTTTTCTGAGCCTTTTTAAAAAGACCTAATTATTTTGAAGACAAGTTTGTCATTAAATTATTATCAATAGGAATCCCACTGCAACCTCATTCGTAAAAATGTAAAATATGAAACGTAATTGGGTGACCCCTCTAGTATTTGGCGAAATATTTTTATAACCGATTTTACTTGATTTGTGATTAAAAAATACTCAAAATTCCTTGAAATTATCCCAAACCCAAATAAATGAAAAAGCCGGATTCCGAATCATTCTCCAATTCCCGCAAAGGTACTTTTGGGGAATTTGTGTTCCTCAAAAGTACCTTTACGTGATATGCCTTTTAGGAGTATGTTCAATTGGAAATGATGTTACAGACTATGCTGGCCTTTCTGAACATTTTTAAAAAGACCTAATTATTTTGAAGTCAAAGTTAACATTGAATTGTTATCAACAGGAATCCTGCTGCAACCCCACTCTTAAAAATGTTAAATATGAGACGGAATCGGGTGACCCCTCTAGTATTTAGCGAAATATTTTTACAACCGATTTTACTTGATTGGTGATTAAAAAATACTCAAAATTCCTTGAAATTATCCCAAACACAAATAAATAAAAAAGCCGGATTCCGAATCATTCTCCAATTCCTGCAAAGGTACTTTTGGGGAATTCGTGTTTCTCAAAAGTACCTTTACGTGATATCAATTTTAAGGTTACGTTCTATTGGAAATGATGTTACAGACAATGCTGGCCTTTCTGAGCCTTTTTAAAAAGAACTAATTATTTTGAAGACAAAGTTGTCATTCAATGACAATAGGAATCCCGCTGCAACCCCGTTCGTAAAAATGTAAAATATGAAACAGAATCGAGTTACCCCTCTAGTATTTGGCGAAATATTTTTATAACCGATTTTACTTGATTGGTGATTAAAAATTTTTTAAAATTCCTTGAAATTATCCCAATCACAAACGAATAAACAAGCCGGATTCCGAATCATTCTTCAATTCACGCAAAGGTACTTTTAGGGAATTCGTGTTCCTCAAAAGTACCTTTACGTGATATCAATTTTAAGGTTAGGTTCTATTTAAAATGATGTTAAAGACAATGCTGGCTGTTCTGAGCCTTTTTAAAAAGACCTAATTATTTTGAAGACAAGTTTGTCATTAAATTATTATCAATAGGAATCCCGCTGCAACCCCATTCGTAAAAATGTAAAATATGAAACGGAATCGTGTGACCCCTCTAGTATTTGGCGAAATATTTTTACAACCGATTTTACTTGATTGGTGATTAAATAATACTCAAAATTCCTTGAAATTATCGCAATCACAAACGGATAAACCATTCTTCAGTTCTCGCAAAGGTACTTTTGGGGAATTCGTGTTCTTCGAATGTACCTTTACGTGATATCAAATTTGAGGTTATGTTGTATTGGAAATGATGTTACAGAGTATGTTGCCCTTTCTGACCCTTTTTATAAAGACCTAATTATCTTGAAGACATAGTTGACAATAAATTATTATCAGCATGAATCCCGCTGCAGCCCCATTCTTAAAAATGAATGAACGAATGGGAATCTGATTGGAATAGCATAAACATAACCGACATAACCAAAAAATCTTTTTGATGTCATCTCAAGTTAAAAAATTCGGTCATTGCCAATTACGAGACAAAAAACCACAAGTGCTTTTCAATTGTTTTATTGCCAACAGACTCTGTCATTGTTCATCACGTGAAAATAGAAATTGATGTGTCTGAAAATAAAATTTTTTTCACAAATTGTTTGTTTACAATTTATGAAATTTAATCCACGGTTAATGGGTGCAGTTTACGTCCAAAGGAGTCCAGGGGTTCTTTTTTCTCAACAGTACCAGTCTGAATGTGCATTTCAACACCTTACTGTACATTATATACAATAACACACCGATACGTTTTAATTATTATTATTTAAATAAAACAAAATGCATATTTTATTTTCAGTAAACAATCAACTGCTTGTTAGAAATACTTCTCAAAACCTAAAAAATTAACATTTATTTCATCAAAGTACAAGATCGTTCCTAATAATCTTGCCCGACTTACTCCTTCTTACAACACCTAATTAGGCCCCATATTTTAAACAAAGGATACATTACATTTCGATTCTAAATCTATAAATAGTTCATTCTCTGGAAATCAGGATCAAGCACCGATCAGGTGTTCAACATCGCCGTCCTTGCAATGGCTTGCAATAAAAAATATTATGGTTATTTACAAATTACTACAGCTAAAATATACAGCGTGTTTGTTTAATATTCCTCCACATTATGTTAATGCAAAATACAATCAATTTTCCCTCAATCATTTTTGCCTTAAACCTGAATTTCATTCTCTATTAAAAAAATGTTTGCAAACAACTGATTTTTTTTTGCTTATGACTCACATTAAGCCGGAAGCCAAGTATCAGTTTTACAATTCTTGAGGTTATATAGGTATGTTCTACTGGAAATGATGTTACAGACTAGGCTGGCCTTTCTGAGCCATTTTAAAAAGACTTAATTATTTTGAAGACAAAGTTGACATTAAATTGTTATCAACAGTAATCCCGCTGCAACCCCATTCTATAAAATGTTAAATGTGAAACGGAATCGGGTGGCCCTTCTAGTATTTGGGGAAATATTTTTTTCAACCGATTTTACTTGATTGGTGATTAAAAAATACTCAAAATTCTTTGAAATTATCCCAATCAGAAACGAATAAAAAGCCGGATTCCGGATCATTCTTCAATTCCCGCAAAGGTACTTTTGGGGAATTCGTGTTCTTCAAAAGTACCTTTACGTGATATCACTTTTAAGGTTATGTTCTATTGGAAATGATGTTACAGAGAATGCTGGCATTTCTGAGCTTTCTAAAAAAAGCCTAATATATTGTAATTAGCATGTACTACATCTCTTCGGTGCAGGCGACTTTTTTTTTTTTTTTTTTTTCATTGTGTGGATGACAGACAATACTTTTTTTTTTCTTTATCCTCGAACGCTACACTTCCGGATTTGCAATTTTTCAAGTTCGTACATTGTCAAAGTGAAATCCGTTAATTCAGTAATTGAATACATAGGATGCTGCAGTTCCGGATATTTTAATCATTTTACGGAAATATTCAATAAAATTCTGGAAGTACCGCGTTCACGAAGACAAAGTTAACATAAAATTATTGTCAACAAGAATTTCGCTGAAACCCAATCTTAAAATTATTAAATATGAAAGAAAATCGGGTGACCCCTAATTTAAAATATCCTTTTCAGACGACCACTGTGAAATATGACACACTTCACACGGTTTCTCCTTAGTGAAAATTTAAAATTGCAAACGATTTCAACACGAACACGAACGAACAGCCTAACCGTGTACAATGAAAAATTTGAGAAATGTGATTGGCCGACAGCTGTGTGTTTTTATATTGTACACGGGCCGATGATTAACGATGTCTATCTCCCCGCAACGGCATAATTATTTTGTCCGCAGCTCTGTCGAATGATATTTGAAGTTTGAAGGGATGCCTAGTATTAGCGTTTTTTTTTGTGGTCGTCGGAAAAATATCGTGTATACCACGTGTTGAAAATTCGATTTCATTTTCAACTCTTGATATACAATATACTATTCAATGGTTAATTATAAGAGAATGCATGTTTTTTGTAACAGCTATTGGCTCCCATTTGCTATTTAAATTCTTTAAAATGAGGGTTGCCAATTGCTTCCTAATGACATTTTAAGGTCAACTTTCTCATTAAAATACGTCTTCTAGAAAATAGAATTTGATCTGTCCGAAGATTGTTTTTCAAAAATTGTTTGTTTGCATTTTTTCGAAATTAATCCACCTTTTATGGGCGCACTATACATCCAACGATACTTTCAAGGAGTCCTTGTTTCTCAACAGTACCAATCTGTATCTAGGGGTTGCGCAACAAATTTCGAGAATATAATTTTATGTAAAATTTAATATTTTATAAATTGACGGGGGATGGGGTGTGGAACGTGTGCGGTGGAAGTCCTAAAATACTTTTCATTTTGTTCATGTCATCTCCAATTAAACAGTTTATAAGCGTAGTACAAAAATAAATCAAAAATGCTACATCAACGGGAGTGGTAAGAATAGCGTAAACATCGGGAAAGGCTCCATTTCAAGCGTTCCCACAGCGAAACAAAAAAATCGCGCGGGAAAGTTTTACAACTTCGGCGAAAACTGATCGTTTGATTTAATGACGCCGGCTATACAATATGTACTTATCAGGCCTGGAATGAAGATTACGTTTTTAAGATAAACAGAAAACACGATCTTAATATTACTTGAAGAGCCAATTCTATGCACTAATATTTTTGTCGAATTAATTTAATTAAAAATAAATAAAGTAATCCAAACACATTAAAACACAATCTTGTCCGGGTTAATTATACAACTAGTAATACTTCTTATAATAATGAATTAATAATTAATTGAGAACGAAAGACCAACAATTCCACAATTTCAGAAGAATTGGGATAATATCAATACCAAACGAATAATTGCCAATGACTTAATCTTTAAATCACCTAGAGACTTGGCTCGTTATAAAGGCGGCCGTACACCAAGGCAACAATTGGCAACATGTTGCCTGCAACATTTTCTATTAATCTTGCCGGTGATTACTAAAAAATGTTGCGGGCAACATGTTGCCAATTGTTGCCTTGGTGTAAGGCCGCCTTTAGGCTTTGCAATGCCGAAAATCTTGGTTACATGCAATACCTTCTCCTAATATTGGTACTCTTTTAGATAACACTTCCTTCCAAGTTTGTATTCGTTTAATATTGGGTTGTAATCTTTGTACACCTCATATTTGCAAATGCACGAAAGTTGACTAAATTGGCATCCACGGTCTAAGTTGTTCAAAAAGCAGTGGTAGATTTTCCTGACACACTGAAATTAATTCTATTATCAACCGGGCTTTGACTTCTATTCATGTTAATTCAACTTTAGAACCAAACGGACTGTCTCGGGATGACGGAAAACGCCCAGATGGGATTAAAGGTTTGGGACGTTACTGTTGTAGATACACTTGCAGATAGTTACGTTTTGAAAACTTCTGAAGTTTGCAAACGCAAACATAGCAAATATAGTTCAATTATTTCATCAAATTATGTATTTAAAGGTTTAGCCTTTGAAACCTTAGACCCTTGGTGCAAAGAAGCCATCGATTTCATTAATGTCATCGGAATCCGCAAAGGTACTTTTGGGGAATTCGTATTCTTCAAAAGTACCTTTACGAGATATCAATTTTAAGGTTATGTTCTATTGGAAATGATGTTACAGAGTATGTTGGCCTTTCTGAACCTTTTTATAAAGACCTAATTATCTTGAAGACAAAGTTGACATTAAATTATTATCAACAGGAATCCCGCTTCAACCTCTCTAGTATTTGACGAAGTATTGCTTACAACCGATCCTACTTGATTAGTGATTAAAAAATACTAAAAATCCCTTGAAATTATCCCAATCACAAACAAATAAATCATTCTTCAGTTCTCGCAAAGGTACTTTTGGGGAATTCGTGTTCTTCAAAAGTACCTTTACGTGATATCAAATTTGAGGTTATGTTCTATTGGAAATGATGTTACATAGTATGTTGCCCTTTGTGAGCCTTTTTAAAAAGACCTAATTATCTTGAAGACAAAGTTGACATTAAATTATTATCAAAATTAATCCCGCTACAGCCCCATTCTTAAAAATGAATGAATGAAAGGGAATCTGATTGGAATAGCATAAACATAACCGGCATAACCAAAAATCTATTTAATGTCATCTCAAGTTAAAAAATCCGGTCAGTGCCAATTACGAGACAAAAAACCACCAGTACTTTTCAACTGTTTCATTGCCAACAGACTAAGAGGTCGATTTCAAGTTGACTTGCAACTTGTATTGTCATGGTAACGGCACAAAATTGCAAATTTGAGAAAGATGACGCATATTAGTAATTAATGTGTACGACAAAGATAGCTACACATTTGCGCTGCACCACCTATTTGACACCCTGACTTGAAATCGGGCTCTCAGTCATTGTTCATCACGTGAAAATAAAAATTGATCTGTCCGAAGATGATTTTTTTACAAATTGTTTGTTTGCATTTTATCGAATTTAATCCACGGTTTATGGGTGCACTTTACATCGAAAGGAGTCCAGGGGTTCTTACTGTACATTATATAAAATAACACCGAGACTTTTTAATAAAAAAATAAAATAAAAATAACACCCTGTATAAAATAACACACCGATACGTTTTAATTGTTATTATTTAAATAAAACAAAATGCAAATTTTATTTTCAGTAAACAATCAACTGCTTGTAAGAAATACTGCTCAAAACCTAAAAAATTAACATTTATTTCATCAAAGTACAAGATCGTTCCTAAAAATCTTGCCCGACTTACTCCTCCTTACAACACCTAATTAGGCCCCACATTTTAAACATAGGCTACATTAAATTTCGATTCTAAATCTATAAATAGTTCATTCTCTCGAAACCAGGGTCAAGCACCGATCAGGTGTTCAACATCGCCGTCCTTGCAATGGCTCGCAAGGTACTTTTGAGGAATTCGTGTTCCTCAAAAGTACCTTCACGTGATATGCGTTTTAGGAGTATGTTCAATTGGAAATGATGTTACAGACTGTGCTGGCCTTTTTGATCCTTTTTAAAAATACCTAATTATCTTGAAGACAAAGTTGACATTAAATTATTATCAACAGGAATCCCGCTGCAATCTCATTCTTACAAGTGTTAAATATGAAAGGGAATCGGGTGACCCCTCTAGTATTTGGCGACAATTTTTTACAACTGATATTACTTGATTAGTGATAAAAAACACTAAAAATGCTTGAAGTTATCCCAATCACAAACGAATAAATAAGCTGGATTCCGAATCATTCTTCAATTCTCGCAAAGGTACTTTTGGGGAACTTACGTTCTTCAAAAGTACCTTTACGTGATATCAATTTTATCGTAATCACAAACGAACAAAAAAGCCGGATTCCGAATCATTCTTCAATTCTCGCAAAGGTACTTTTGGGGAATTCGTGTTTTTCAAAAGTACCTTTACGTGGTGTCAATTTTGAGGTTATATAAGTATGTTCTACTGGAAATGATGTTACAGAGTAGGTATGTCCGCCTCTCTGAGTTTTTTATAAAGACCTAATTATTTTGAATACCAAGTTGACATTAAATTATTATCAACAGGAATGCCGCTGCAACCCCATTCTTAAAAATATTAAATATGACAGGGAATCGGGTGACCCTCTAGTATTTGGGAAATGTTTTTTACAACGGATGTTAATTGATTAGTGAAAAGAAAAATACTTGAAATTATCCCAATCACAAACGAATTAAAAAGCCGGATTCCGAATCATTCTTCAATTCTCGCAAAGGTACTTTTGAGGAATTTATGTTCTTCAAAAGTACCTTTACGTCATATCAATTTTGAGGTTATATAGGTATGTTCTACTGGAAATGATGTTACAGAGTATGACGGCCTCTCTGAGCCTTTTTAAAAAGACCTAATTATCTTGAAGGCAAAGTTGACATTAAATTATTATCAACAGGAATCCCGCAGTAACCCCATTTAAAAAAAATATTAAATATGAAATGGAATCGAGTGACTCTTCTAGTATTTGGCGAAATATTTTTTACATCCGATTTTACTTCATTAGTGATTATTAAACAGTACTAAAAATACTTGCAATTGTCCAAATCACAAACGAATTAAAAAGCACTGATTCCGAATATACCTTCGATTCTCGTAAAGGTACTTTTGGGGAATTCGTGTTCTTCAAAAGTATCTTTACGTGATATCAATTTTTTAAGGTTATGTTCTATTCGAAATGATGTTACATAAACATGAATTTATATTATTAAAAAAACAAATCTTGAAGACAAAATTGACCCTAAAATGATATTAGAAACTAGAAATTATAAATAGAAAATGGAGTCGACTAACCTTTCGTTTAAAAAGTCTTTTCAAAGTTTTTGATTCAAATCTTTTTTGTAAGTATAGACCACCTGGAGTCTCCTTGACATAGATTAAAGATTGCAAAAGTGGATAAAGTGTCTCTCAATAATTGAAATTTATTTTAATTCTTTACTTGCATTTTTTATTTTCTTAACAGTTTTCACAAAAATAATTTTTAATTTTACAAAATTTACAAAAGGAGTAGTTTTTCAAATGGTTGAACGACAAAAAAATATCCTTTCCCGTAAGGGAACAGAAACTCCTTGAAAGTATCATTAGATACAGTCAATGAAGATTATGTACCTAATGAAACTTTCAGGGAGTTTCTGTTTCTCAAAAGTGCCAATTCGTATGTAGAGGGTTGCGGCACAGATTAGTAAGGCAGTTATGAGGAAAACAAAATTTTTGATTAGCCATTAATGTTGTGACAGTTTTTAAGATGATTGCATCATTTTAAAAAACTTCTACGAGATTTTGGATTTTGAAAAAAAAAGTGGAGGGTGAAACTTGAAAAAAAGTTACTGTTTGTTCGTCATCTGAAATTAGACAGTTAAGGTTTGTAGTATTTTCCTTTTTTGTACATAAAAAAGTTTGGGGGTTGAAAGGGGGTGGGAGGGTATTTTCTTGTCACACTGTTAACATTAAAACTAAGAATTCTTAGTGTGAACAATCAATGCTAAAAACAAAAAAATTATGGGAGCAAATTTACAAAAGGGGGTAGTTTTTCAAAGGGTTGAGCGTAAAACAACAAAAAAATATAATTGCCCTTGATAATAGAGTTTATGTATCTAATGATACTTTCAAGGAGTTTCGGTTTCTCAAAAGTACCAATTCGTGTGTAGGGGGTTGCGGCACAGATTTGTAAATAAGCCAGTTATGAGCAAAACAAAATTTTTGATTAGCCATTAATGTTGTGACAGTTTTTAAGATGATCGCATCATTTTAAAAAACTTCTACGAGATTTTGGATTTTGAAAAAAAAAGTTGAGGGTGAAACTTGAAAAAAAGTTACTGTTTGTTCGTCATCTGAAATTAGACAGTTAAGGTTTGTAGTATTTTCCTTTTTTGTACATAAAAAAGTTTGTGGGTTGAAAGGGGGTGGGAGGGTATTTTCTTGTCACACTGTTAACATTAAAACTAAGAATTCTTAGTGTGAACAATCAATGCTAAAACAAAAAAATTATGGGAGCAAATTTACAAAAGGGGGTAGTTTTTCAAAGGGTTGAGCGTAAAACAACAAAAAAATATAATTGCCCTTGATAATAGAGTTTATGTATCTAATGATACTTTCAAGGAGTTAGGGTTTCTCAAAAGTACCAATTCGTGTGTAGGGGGTTGCGGCACAGATTTGTAAATAAGCCAGTTATGAGCAAAACAAAATTTTTGATTAGCCATTAGTCGTGTTGTGACAGTTTTTAAGATCATCACAACACTTTAAAAAACTTTTACGACATTTAGGAATTGTGAAAGTTAACGCAGGGGGTGAAAATAAAAAAAAATACCGTTGATCATTATCCGAAATTAGACAGTTAACGTTTGTGGTATTTTGCTTTCACAAACATAAAGAAAGGTTGGAGGGTAACTTCTTATCAAAATTGTTAACATTAGAACTAAAAATTCTTGGGGTTAACGAAAAATATTGCAAAAAAATATTGATTATTCATTGGATTTATTTCACAAAAAGAGGTAGTTTTACAAATTGTTGATTAAAACGGGATGAAGGATATGATTGATCATGTGGAAGAACTTATTTAAAGGCAGATTTTTATTATGCCAAAATAAGAATAATAATAATAATTTATAAACATTTTGTCAATTAAAATAAGGGTTGAAAACCAGTTTTATGGCAATGAAATAGCTGTCCAAATTTGAAAATAATTTCGTAATGTATTTCACCACCTAGGGGACAATAGCCAAGTTAAACTCATTACAGTGTCGATACAGTGTTAGTTCATGTAGTGGGCAGCACATACCAATGAGATCTTGATACCTCAAAGGTACCTTTCCGTTGCATGGAATTTCGAGGAGCTCCTCGAAATTCCCAAATTCTCCTCGAAAGTACCATTCCGTGCTACAAATCTCCTCAAAAGTATCTTTCCCCATACATATATATATATATATATATATATACAGGTATCCCCAAAAAAGAAGACGAGTCTATAACTCCGTTATTTATCGGAAGATTTTAATTATCTGTACACCATTTTAAATGGTTGTTAATAGGCTACAAAATGGCCTAATAAATTCAAGTATAGCCCCATGGGCTTCAAGGGTAAACTGTCAAAATATTTTGTTTCAAATGGGATTACATATTTTTTTTAGTAATTCTACTATCGTCTATATTCCATTTTGCGCTAAACATTGGCGGCATATCTGCGCAATCCCACATGTTATTATTTGTCATTTGTTTTTCCAGCTACCTTAATTTGGTTATTTATTAATTATTACATTGTAACGCAATGCATTTTGATAGCTTTTCGCTTGGTGCTCGTCATTTGTTTCAAAAGTTAGTGAAACGTTTCGACTTCCTTGACTTTTCCTCGATGAAACTTTCCTCCCTCATTTGGTGTATTGTTGGTTGCAGCATTCTCTCGGAGAGTATTTCTTTTGCCGAAAAATACGAAATAAAAATAATAAGTAAAGAAATATTTATGGATCCTACGTTGTGTTTTATTTTTTATTTTGTTTAATTAGAGTCTAACGAGAGGCCGTACCTTTGGAAGGTTTTTCAAAAAATGGAATTAAAACGATAGAGCACACTTCACTTAAATAATCGAGTGTGGTGGCATTTGGTTCCAACAAATGGTAGAAATAAATAAATAAATTTAATAACAGAAGTTGGTGGGAATTATGGCGCGAACAGCATTATAAGAATTTCAGATGCGAACTATGTGATCCAATGTAGATTTAAATTATCCCCCATTTAATTGAACTTGACGCGGTAACCCTGGAAACTTTCAGTCAAAGCCTGGTCTACTCGGGTGATTGAAAATAAAAGGGAAAAAGGTTCTAACAGACTTATAGGGTCCTCTCTTCACGTGTCAGCTGGCCTAGTTTGGTCGCTGTCCCGTTTACGGGTGACGCGGCTGTTTGTGCACGCAGGACCACAGCTAATTGAGCGCGACGGACACTGCGGTAGCTTCCCCGACGGCGAAGGCTCCCAAGTAGTGGATAATTAATGAAGCTATTTTAAAATAAGTTTGTAATAGATCGCCTTGGCGAGAACACGTTTTCCCAATCGGTAAATGCAAGAAAATCACATACTTCGCGATAAAGAAATTAATTCAAGATTCTAAAGTCATCAAATGCTCAAAGAAAATAATATAATCTTTATTTTAGAACGATAAATAACTAAATGCTGTTTGACTAATTAAATCGCGACTAATAATTAATTCGTAATTTTCATTCTCTTTCTCTCTACGACTACCTGGGTTTACCGTTACCCTGTTGTCTCTGTTTTCTACCGACTCCCTTGCTACTTTGCTTTATTACATTTCTAACTAAAAGTGCAAACGATTCTAGTTATTTTCTACGATAAAGCGCTCTGTTTCTAATTTGCAATTCTCGCCCTTTAATTACAAATATGCCACAAATTTGAGAATGCTAAAAAAATAAATTAACCTAATGAACATTGATTTGGTGGTTCTCTCAATTTGAAACCTGCTAACATCAAATTCATTAATTCAATTATCCCCTGATTTTAACTGGACTCCCCAAATTGTCGAACGAGTAAATTTTGCAATGTTTCTTTTCCCATAAAAACTGTTATCTTTGTATTGTGTTCGGACAGGACGTGTACCTGCATTTTCAAAGAAAGGTTGGGAGTAGGGCCCGGATTTTAGGCAATTAAAAAGTCGGAAATAGGTGCCTAAAATAGTCCCTTAAACTACTGCAAATAGTCCCTTAAAAACTGAAAATAAGCCATACTAGGTCCTTAAAGTTGTGGTTAATTAAATTAAAAAATGTGTTTTTAAAGTTTTAAGTAGGTACACACAACAAGATATTTACTAATTATTTTTTATTAATTAATATACAATACTACAAGTTTGTTAGTTATTTACATTGTTACGTATTTACATTGCATACAAGATATTGCTCTAAATTTTCTACTTTAAAACATTGTCGGTTATCCACCAAAATGGACTTATATTTTGAAAAACTTCTTTCTACCTCGCAAGAGGTAATGGGCGCAAATTTGTAATAAATTTCTTCCATTTTGGTGTCATGTTCCGGCACATCTTCACCTCTAAAAATTCTTGCCAATTCTAGAAGAAATTTGTATCCAGGATTTTTTTCAGTAACATCTTCAAGTTTTTTTAATGCTACTGCTGCTACAGGGCCTGGAGATTTTTTTAGGGAGGTAAATACGTTTTCAACAATTTTGATTGAATCGGTTAAAGGTAACCCATTTTTTTCCAATTGAGTAATACTTTCGCAGATTATTTTAAAATTACTGCGAACATAAATTAATTGGTTTTTTATTCCGGGTTTCTTCATTATAGACTGTGCTTTTTGAATAGCAACAGCAGAACTTCCATCAAAGGACATGACAACCTGTGAGTAGTTAAAAACAGTTTAACAATCAATTAATTTGCTTATCTTTTATATACTTACTTCTTTAATGGAATCAAAGTGTTCGCTGTAAAACATAGCAGCCTGAAGCCATGTTCCCCATCGTGTGAAAATTGGCTGTGGAGGCAGTGGCATTTCTTTTAGTTTTTCTTTGTACATTTCAACTCTCAAAGGTGCCTTAACGAAAATTTTTTTCACGTTCGAAATTAAATTATCCACATATTCATATTGATAGCGAATTTTTTCAGCCACTAGATTTAAAGCATGCGCTAAGCATGTGACATGCACAATTTTTGGATAAAACACCTTAAGGTGTCTACCAGATTTTATCATATATGGTGCTCCATCCGTTACAAACAAAAGAAACTTTTCAGCAACAACTCTGGTACTCCACAAGATTTCTACGCATAGAAATTTTAAATCAAAATAAATTTAAAAAAGTGAAAAACCCTTACCTAAAGATTGATTTACGAATCTAGCTATTGTCTCATGATTTGTTCTTTCTAATTGTTTAGACGCCAAAAGATAAGATTTTCCAGGTTCATCTTCTGAAAGTTTCCCAACCAGACAATTCGCCACATATCGCCCAAGTGCATCTGTTGTTTCGTCAACTGAAACCCATATGTTAAAAGGATCCAGCTCATTCCGAATGCGGTCAATAGTCTAAAAGTGAAAATAATTTTAAATTAAATATTAAAAGATAGTATGTTCATACATCTTTGTAGCATTTTGGTAAATAATTTTTCCGTAAAGTAGACTCATCCGGAATTTTTCTACCACAATATTTTGTCAGAAAATTCTGAAACGCAGGATTTTGTAGTTTGTGCCATGGTATATTGGCAGCTAAAAAGACGTTACAAAGTTCCATATTGAATGTACTATTTGCCGATTCCTCCAAGTTCTGTGTCAGCAACGTTTGCCGAAGCGGTGTCATAATGTTCTCTTTATGGATGGCCGTTTGCTCATGCTGTTGCAAGTGACATTTTTTTTCGCATATAAACTACAAAAAATAAAATTTTCAAATAAGTAAAAAATATAAAATGACATATTTTTAATTATGCTTAACTTACCAGTTTACCACAAGCTTTACAAAACATTTCTCGGGTTGATTTTATTTCATATAAATCTTTCTTGCTTGTCCACTGTAATATTTTTTCGCGTAAACTAATTTTTTGTTTCGGCATTATGTTCACTTTAAACAGGTTCACAAGAAACACGACCACTGCACGGAGATAAAGTAAACGAGAAATGACAAATTTGTAATGCTTATATTTACGTCTCCCACCAAATTTCAGAGGAGATGGTTAATTTTATATTTCTTAAATTTTTAGAAAATGACACCCTTAAGGTTTCTCTTATTGTTTCACTTCGGGATTTTAATTTTCGTTTTTATGGCAAGGACCATTTTATAAACGTTAAAGCTTCTAACAATACCTAAGTATCAGAAAACATTAGACCGCGTATACCTGCACCCCTTCGAACAGAGGCAAACAGATAAACTCTGTAATTTATGCCAGTCCAGTCTAATGGTTTGTGGTACTTAGGTATTGTCGGAGTATTTACCGCTGACATCATGGTCCCAACCGTAAAAGCGAAAAAGTAATTCCTGTATTGTACTGCACTTTGTACATTTCAGTAATTACATCTCCTTAAATTTTAAAATCATAAAGCATTGTAAATTTTATTGAGGTACCACTTTTACATTTTCAATACCGTAAACTTCCCAGAATTCGAAAATTGGGAAAAAACCGCAAAAATGAAATTGATTTTTGGTCATTTTAGGCATGTTCAGGCAGTTAAAAGGTAAAATAGGTATTTAAAGGGCATTTTAGGCCGAATAGGCAGAATCAAATATGGCTCTAATTACTCTAATTAAGCCAGAAATCATTTATAGACAAGTTTCATACATGTGCCTTAAAAAATAAAAATAGTCCATTTTGCCTAAAATCCGGGCCCTAGTTGGGAGATTTCACTTGAGGTATGTGGTACCACTCTTGCCCACAAAGACATCAATAAAATTTACAACTGACCACCATTTCCGTCGGAAATGAACGGAATTTAAAATATTTTGTTAAAATTATTTTAAAATTAAAATTCTCAATTTATCGAACCTATTCGGACCGTTAAAATACGAACGAAAAATGCAGTGAGAGATATACCTTTCAAATTAATTGCTTTTGTTTTAATAAACGAAATTCATGAAGAAATTTCAGAATCATCTTTCTTTTCTTGGCAAGTTGACGAAACAACAGATATAAGTGCTTATTCACAATGGACATAAGACATAAGAAATACATAAGAGATACCTAAGAATAATTTGTAAATTTGGGCAATTGGAAAATAATTTTTGTGTCCATATAACTCGAATATGATTCTCCATGCTTTTTTGTACACAACAATAATGTTTACTGAGGTCACTTCTCATAAGTTACGTAAAAATTAATAGTATATACACTGCATGTATCATGAATTTCTTATGCATTATGTCAAGCTTATGTCCATTGTGAATAAGCACTAATTAGAGATGTACAGTTAATTTCAAAATTATAGAGTACACCAAATTTTCTACAGTGTGAAATGCACTTAAAGTAACGCTTAAGGTATAAGATTATATGGCAGCACTAAAATTATCCCAATAATGGAAACCAATATTGGCGTTAAGATGGTTGTCTCGGCTCGTGCAGCTGCATCCCTTTTCCTTCGTTCAGGGCAGGGATTAAAAAGTTGTGAAAGAACATGTTTTTGATGTTTATTGTAAATTTTGTTATTGTAACGAAATTCGCTTTAGTTCTTTGTGTTTTGAAAACAGTAAAGATGATTTGTAATAGTATTGTATATTTAATAAATAAATATAATTTCGTCGGTACCCATTTGTTTTGAGGCCGGCTCTGGAATTCACAATAGAGAATTGCTTGAAGCATGATTTATGGTTGGGGTGACCGCCTACTGCAATTGCGACAAAAGGAACGTTTATCTCCGGTCAAACACTTTTAAAGGGCCATATAATCTTATACCTTAAGCGTTACTTTACATTTTGTGTCAATGATCAAAGTCAATTTTGACAAACAAAATGCCTAGTCTAACCGAAAACGCGCAAATGCTCATTCTTTCCAAATTAGAAGAAGGGTGGTCGATCCGGAGGGTAGCCCAGTATTATAACATCGCGAAGAGCAGCGTGCAGAGGATAAAACAGACAATATTATGGTGTTCTAAAATATCAGCGACATTTTATGTTGTCAAACTTACCTAACCTATATAAAAAATATGATGCTCAAAGTTCAAAAAGGCATCTTTACAGATAAAAAAACTGTAACAAATCGACTTCTTGATTTTTGAGGTGTACTCGATAATTTTGAAATTAACTGTACGTATATTTTTTTCAAACTTATCTGGGTTTTCCTAATTTTTTTCAAAATCCAGCAAACGGACAAATGTTTTGGACAATATTTGTGGTATTCAGATTCCCACTAATGCTCCAACTCGATGGAATTTCACGTCAAGAGGTGTATTTACTATCTATAAAAATCACCAAAAATTAATTGAAGTTTTTGACTATATAGGGTGTCTCAGCTAAGACTTTCGAGCCTAATATTTCAGTTATTTTCCAACGGATTTTTGTGAAATTTAAACTGCAGATATTTTAGACGGTGAAGAATAAAATCCCGTTAATGCAATCACCCAAATCTTAAACACGTAATTTTTACATGCCTTTTTAAAATGTTGAATCAATTAAGATTTACACAAAAAATTGATCGTCAATAAAAAATGCTGTAGGGAAAATCTCCTCCTTGAAAGACGTCTGGTTTGCAAGAAAAAAAGCAAAAACTGTGTTAAAAGTGGCTGCGAATGTAAAAACGTAGACGCGTATGAAACAAACGCGCAATTTTGCAGAATTTTGGTTATCCCTTTTCGCAAAAGCGCAGGTGACATATTTGACGTTTATCTTGCTAACCTTACAAACACTTACAAAATTAAAGACAACATTTGGACGTAATTTATTATACTGGATGCTTTAATTCTTCCATAAAGGACTAAAACACGATCGGCATATTTTAGCAAGGTAATTAATTCACGTACGCTTCCTGTGTCTTCAAATAAATTGACGAGTCTCTTAACCTTACATTTTGTAAAGCCTACATTTGGATAGTGTTCCACGAGAAAGCGAACTGTGTCATTGAGGTTCTTACGACACTCTCCATAGGCAAAATGTTTTTCCTTTTTCAACAATATTGAAATTTCTGCCGCTTAAGTAAATTTTTAGAGTATTTTCAGTAAATTTTCACAATTTGACGTTTCTAATAAAGCGCGCCCAATTTTGACAGACTTTAAAGGATGTATAAAATGTTGCTTGGCAATTAATCATCAATTGTTTCAAAAAGTAACTGCTCAAATACCTTCAGATTTTACATTAAATTTTTAACGACAAAATCTAATCTTTTCGTTGAATCAGACAAGTGTTTGTGTAGACCCCTATTTCTTAATGTTTAACAATCTAATAATAAACGCGCATAATTTTCAATAAAGGAAAAGTGTTATAATTACATTTTTTAATTTGAGATAATTTTATTATTACTAATTGAACCTTCACGGTCTAAAATATTTGCATTTTAAATTTCATAAAAATCCGTTAGCAAATATCCGAGATATTAGGCTCGAAAGTCTTAGCTGAGACAGCCTGTATAATCGAAAATAATGAATTTCACAACGACCAACAATCTATGCGGGAGGCAATTGGTCTAAAAGGCTATTTGTTAGACATAAAATTTTGCTTTTTATTAGAAACATTTCAATAATTTCAACATTCAAAATAAATTGTATTGACAATTCCACTCAGAAAATTTCAACCAATCAGCTTGTAGTATTTTGAATAATTGGACCAATTAGGAACGAATTACACCGACTATTTCATTCACCTATCATTTGTTAAAAATGGATCAATAAAAACACAATTTTACACATTTGTTACCATGGTTTCAAAAAATTGGACCGAATATTTGGAATTGTCATGCCGAATACAACTCGATTGTACGAAATTGCGGGAAATTTTTCTCCTCATTTTACTCGTATTTGTTTCTTAGACAATTTCAACTCGTCCTACGCTCACTCGTGGAAATTGTCGTCGAAACAAATACTCGTATAATGAGATTGAAAATTTCCGGCAATTTCGTACCCTCTCGTTGTATTACTAATGACAACATAATTACACAACATTTTTTATTTACAATGCAAAAGTTTCCGATAATAATGCGGAATTTGGAAAATTGCCCCGAATGCTTGCAGCGTTTCACGTTGAATGTTAAAGGAACTTCTCTCAAAAACGAATTTCTTTGATTTTGAATCGCCTGATTCCGCGATAAGTCGGTTTCCGATGACATTAATGAAATCAATGGTTTCTTTGCACCAAGGGCGTAAGGCTTCAAAGGCTAAACCTTTGTATTGTAGTTTGACGAAATAATTGAACTATATTTGCTATGTTTGTGTTTGCAAGCCATTTCAGCGGCAAAACTTGAGACTTCAGATGTTTTCAATACGTAACTGTCTGCAAGTGTATCTACAACAGTAACGTTCCAAACTAAAAGTTGACCTTTAATCCACGGTACTAAAGTCATCCCATCTGGGCGTTTTCCGTCATCCCGAGATAGTCTGTTTGGTTCTAAAGTTGAATTAACATGAATAGAAGTCAAAAACCGGTTGATAATAGAATTAATTTCAGTGTGTCTTGAAAATCTACCACTGCTTTTGGAACAACTTAGACCGTGTATGCCAATTTCGTCAACTTTCGCATTGCATTTGCAAATATGAGGTGTACAAAGATTACAACCCAATCTTAAACCAATACAAACTTGGAAGGAAGTGTTATCTAAAAGAGTACCAATATTAGGAGAAGGTATTGCATGTAACCAAGATCATGATTCTCTGCATTGCAAAGCCTTAAAACGAGCAAGTCCCTAGATGAATTAAAGATTAAGTAATTGGCAATTATTTGTTTGATATTGATATTATCCCAATTCTTCTGAAATTGTGGAATTGTTGGTTTTTCGTTCTCATTTTCTACATCCCAGGCTGCTCTAAAGCTTCATCATAATGGTGAATAATCAGCTCATTATCCTTTGAATTTAGTAATTGAGAAACAAGCTTTTCAACGCCATGGACTGAAGATAAGAAAGCAGGGAGGCAAATATCGGAAATGCGGCGAATTCCCAATCTAATCGGTAAAGTGGACTGACACCATTGTAAATCAGTTAAACGTAAATTAAGTATTCTTTCTAAAGAAGACTTTAAAGAAGAATCAATGGAATTAACATAATTAGAAAATTTCCAAAATGGAGTTGTTCTTAAGAAAAAATTAAATTTTGGTATGAAAAGACAGCTCTTGATTAAAGTATAAGCCACGTGTCTGCTAAGAAATTCAGCTTTATTTAATAGTTATTTACATTAGAGTACGGGATGTGAATTTTCCGGCACGACAACTGGTTTCGGGCACGATGGCGCAGCCGAGTGCCTGATTAGTTGGAGGGCCGGAAAATACGTCCCGTACGACATTTGTATTAGACTTTTCGGCTGACCAAAATATTAAATCTTTTAAAAATCAAGACTAATTTTATTGTAGAATTTGACATCGTCAATAAAGAATCGAATGCTGTGGAATCAATTCCTTGACGACCGTGACCGCTCATTTGTTTTTTTCCTAACAAATTATTTGCCGGCTAAATTTTCACGGTCGTGCTTCAAAATTTGATTTTGGTGTATTAATCCAGTGAAAAAAATGTCTAGTATATAATATAGAGTGAGTTAAATGTGACACCAGAGGCAGTACAACTAGTGGCAGGACTAAATTCTGAATTATTACCACAAAAATCGAAACAACGTTACATAGGACAATTTTTTCTCACGAAAGTATGTAATAACTTTTCTTTAATTCACAAATTTTTAATAAACCATATTTTATTACAGACAGTTTTATTAATAGGTGTTTGTGGTGCCCGTCTCCGAAAGGAGTTATATACTCTGAAAATGAAAAATGTCAAGAGAAGATATTATATTGATAACTGACACAAAAACCAATATTTGTAGATCATTTGCCATTACCAATCCAAACTGGGTTGAAACTGTGAAGAAATATATGGAAGTCAGGTTAAATTGGTATTAATAAAATTGACAAATATTTGAACCTTGATTGCCCTATGGACACAAGATTGAAGTTCCTAAAATGATTCGTGATGACTGATGACCTTCCTTCAACATCAAAAACAAAATGTACTGTGTTGCAGCTACAGCTCAAACAATGGTGAGTTGTGTCACAAACTTCGATACAGTGCTTTAATCTACTTGAATTTTTAGCACTTGCTTCCAATATAACTATGTACCAGCAGACAATTCCATCACCAGTACCGTAAGAGAAGCACCAGTACAACATATTGACATTCAACCCAGAAGTAATAAAGCTGACAGTTACCAAATTGTTTCTGCATTGTTCTCTAAAGGGGAGAATTGTAACAATAATGTTTACAACTGTAATTTTACAAAATAAATTATGTTAATAATGTTGCAAATTATTAAAATGTCTTGTACTTAACCACTACTTCCTGGTGAAAACGAATCATCTTTCTTCAGGTGAATACAAGATTTTGGGGTTAGAATGTTTTGTATATTTTTATTTTCCAGTTGCACTTTAGCACTAACAGCTAGTACTGGATAAACTAGGTACACAAAACCATATATCAACATCTGTGGCTTAGTTTTATTGTGCAATTTTGCAGATATTTATGAAATACCTGACAATTGTCAAACTTTTTGACATATACAGCTGCCAACCCAATAGGTTGCATTTTCCCTGTTACGATTATTTTCTTTTTCGATCGATATAAATTAAACAAACACATTTATCGGAAAAATTATTCAGGGAAACGTGTTTTTTTACACCAAATTAAAGTAACGTATGGACACTTTAATTTTAAATTAACTGTGAAAAGAATAAATCAACGGTGTCAGCACATTTTTCCCGTACTCCACCAAATTTTTCCCACATTCCACTAGAAATTTTTGACATTGTACGGGAAATCGCACCTCCCTTGACCTAAAGTGTAAGGTAACGCTATATTTCCCAGATTGGGAGGCCGAAAAAGATTTTCAAGTGTAATTATAGTTTTTTCGGCAGTGTTTTTGAAGCCTTGGTCAAATATTGGAGAGCCTAAAAGTGCGGTGATGAGATTTTTATTTATTTTTGTTAAATTAACGATTGAATCCAGAAATATTGAGTGGTTTTGCAATCAATTCTAAAAATATTCAGTTGTTTTGCACCAAATTTAACTCCCGTGTGTGCTCACTTATTCACATCATTTTGATGTTTTTTTATGTGGAGCGGCAACGATAAATTTTACATTCAGTTTTCACGCCTACTTCGACTACAATCTTTTAGAATAACCCTCTATAATATGTTTCAAGTATTGTGGTCTCATGCCATCTAAGCCTGGTGAAAAACCGGCAGGAAAGGAATTGATAGCTTCTCGAACGTTTTGCTCATTGACTATTGAAGAAAAATCTCCCGGTTTGAAAGCGTCTGGAAAAAAAGTTCGCGAGATGGTGAAGGATTTTTTTTTTATTCTTCAGAAATATCTTCATTAAATGAAGCTAATGAGTCATCCGAGGACAATAATTTAACAGCTCATTTGATATCAAAATTGGCTACTTTTACTTTCACTTTCTTAGCTGGTGATAAATCTCTTAGAAGCGGTTCGTATTTGAGGTACTTCAAAATTAGAAAGATTTTCTTTTAATATGCTTATTCAATGACTTATCAGATTTCTCGGCTACATTGAAAGCTCTATAGGAAAAAAGCAAAAGATTCTTTCTGTTTTTTTATTAGATAATAAAAATAAAGTAATAATGGAAAACATCCGATAGGCTATGGAATATTGTAACTTGTAACGTCCACAAATCAACAGATGACGCCATATTTGGTGCTCAAAAAAAATCAAGGCGTTTGCATTCTATTTGTCCTCATTTTATCTACCGGGTGATCAAGAAGGACTGTTTAAGTTGGCAGTACAATTAAGAAAAATTTTTAATTCGGTTATTTATAACACTGCAACCGAAAGTTACTCCTGTTATACGATTTAAAATACAATTCAGTGTTACCAACTTAAACAGTCCTTCTTGATCACTCCGTATGTCAGACGAAAACAAATTATGTTTATTTTTGAAAACTGAATAGATCGATGTTAGTGGTATCTTGCCTTTAGTATAAATACTTTATTTTATTTTATTTAATATCTGTCAAAGATAACCTCAAAATTTACACTTAAATAATGTTTTTTAAGACTTTGCGTAAACTAACACGAAAAACATTGTTCAATATTCATGCGCTGTCAATTTTCAGGTGTTCGTCCTGGTTTGCATCACTCGGCTAACGCCTCGTGTCGATATGATATTGATATAAAATATGGTGAATGTTAGTTTCTTAAAAATCAATCAATTACTGCCATTTTTAAATTTTTATAATTGAGATTTTTGTGAGGGATGTCCAGACCATACAAAAGTCAAGTTATGAATGAAAAACGTATTACTGGCTGCATTTAAACTTCGTCAGGGTCGGAAAGTTATGTGAATCAGTCTGTATAGGCAAAGTACTGTCAAAACAAACACAATGTTTATTAGGAGATTGGATCGATGAATGACACAGGTAGCATTATATACTCGTATAAAGACGATGTTCAATGTACTGTCAAAACAGGATGTTTATTGGGAGATTGAACAGATGAATTAGATAAGAATATATGTATTATTGACTGGATATCAACAGGTCCAAAAAGTTATTGTTATAAGACTAATACAGGTAAAATAAAAAAAAATACATTAAAGTACAAAACGTCCAAAAAATTAATTCAGATAGTCCATATCCTGTTCATGTTGGATTGAACATCAGTGGTGCAAATCGCACACATTTAACATTAACTTTCATATGAGTTGTCATAGTAACAGTCAGGTCATTTGCACCACTGATGTTCCAACGTGAACAGATATTACCTTAATAATATTTAAGAAAATTTAGAAAAGACAATAAAATCAGTAAACAATATCATCGAATTAGCAAAGTTACTAAAACTAAAAAGCTAATAATCATTTTTGTTGAACCAAATATACCTGACACAATAGCAAATATAAAACAGAAGTCTTTACATGGGAGATATTTTAAAGACCTAGAACAACCAGAAATTAATATTCAAGCTTCTCATGCATGGCTTAAAAAAATCAAATATTCATCCTGAGACTGAGGGTTTTATATTTGCAATACAAGATCGTGTTATAAATACAAGAAATTATAAAAAACACATATGCGGTTTACAATCGATCATTATAATTTATAAATGTAGGATTTGCGGAACTGAAGGGGAAACCATTGAACACATCATTTTTTCTTGCACCGTTTTGGCTCAAAGCGAATATAAAAAACGTCATGATATATTCGCAAAAATTATACACATGAATTTAGCAGTTAAATTCAACTTATTAAAGGATACACAACCACATTATATTTATAAACCAGAAAGTTGTTTGGGAAATGACAATTACAAATTATATTATGATCGTACAGTTTTAACTAACATTCATATTCAGCATAACAGACCAGACATTATTATTTTAAATAAACAACAAAAGCAAGCATATCTTTTAGATATAGCTGTTCCAAATTCACACAATATAACACAGACATATAACACAAAAATTAATAAATATTTAGAACTCTCCGTTGCTATGAGAAATCTTTGGAGTTTAGAAAAAAATTCTATTTTACCACTTATAATTTCAGCAACGGGAATAGTACCGCAATCGCTTTTTAAAAATTTGAAAATTTTGGACTTAGAGAACACATTGGTGGTTGAAATTCAAAAAGGTATATTATTATACTCATGTCATATCGTGAGGAAATTCCTTAACATTGACACAGAACATAAAACACAGAAAAGTCTAAATGTGGAGGCGAGACGCCGGTAATTATGTTGATAAGCACTGCACTATTACTTGATAGTATTATCCGTAATAGTGTATGTACTCCGGCAAAATTGCCGTGCCGCCGGGTGGAGGTGGGATACGAAAAATAATCACATGTCTACCTACAATTTATAAAATTATGACATCTCGCATTAAAGTAATAATTTACGACCATTGTCAAAAATTAAATATACTTAATGAAGAACAAAAAGGTTGTGTTAAAGAGTGTTTTGGTTGTAAAGAACAACTCATAATAGATACGGTAATAATGGAACAAGTTAGAAAAAATAATAGAAATATTTATACCGCATTCATAGACTACAAAAAAGCCTATGATTCAGTACCACATTCATGGTTAATTAAAATTCTTAAAATTTATAAAATTAATTTGGATTTGATTAACTTTTTATCTCATGTTATGACATTTTGGAGAACTACTTTAAATTTATCAATAAACAATACTAAATTAAAATCCGAGCCTATTCAAATTAAAAGGGGGAATTTATCAAGGAGATTCTTTAAGTCCTTTATGGTTTTGTCTAGCCATTAATCCTTTGACAAATCTATTAAATAGCACTGGATATGGTTTCAATATTAGACTTAATAATACCACACTATCCAAATTAAATCACCTTCTTTATATGGATGACATAAAACTTTATGCATCAAAAAAGAATCACATTTTATCTTTACTAACAATAACTGAAAATTTCTCAAATTATATTGGGATGAGTTTTGGCATTGATAAGTGTAAAATGCAATCAATATGTCGTGGTCATTACGAACATTTAGAATATATAACTCAAGAAGGAGAAATCATTAAAAATTTAAATAAAGGAGAATTTTATAAATATTTAGGTATTAATCAATCAAATCATATTCAACACTCAATTATAAAAGAAAATTTAGAAAAGCAACTTTATTTAAGAATTAAATCTATTTTAAAATCAAAATTAGACGGTAATCATTTAATTAAAGCAGTTAATACATATGCTGTTCCATTACTGACCTATTCTTTCGGTGTTACAAAATGGTCCAAAACTAATTTACAGAACATAAACATTAAAACTAGAGTTCTTTTTACCAAATTTAGTAAACACCATCCTAAATCTGCTATTGAAAGATTTAATTTACCACGCGAAAACGGTGGTAGGGGTTTTTCAAATCTAGAAATACTGTTAAAAAATCAAATTGCTTCACTAAAAAATTATTTCCTCAATAGAGCTCGTGATAACACCTTTTTTAATGCTTTGGTTTCAGCCGATAAAGGCTACACACCTTTAAATTTAAGTGATAATATAATTTCAGATATTGTTAAGCCAAATATACCTGACACTATAGCAAATATAAAACAGAAGTCTTTACATGGGAGATACTTTAAAGAACTGGAACAACCAGAAGTTAATATTCAGGCACTGCACTATTACTTGATAGTAATATCCGTAATAGTGTATGTACTCCGGCAAAATTGCCGTGCCGCCGGGTGGAAGTGGGATACAAAAAATAGAAATTAAAAAAATTGGTTTCGTTTATGATGACAAAAGAGTTATCCTAGAAAGCTTTGATATAATACCAATTGGATATTAATTAGATGAAATGGATGATTCATTTAAGAAATCTGGCTAGGACTTTGTCTCTGGAGTGGTTTTATACTAGCTGAGTGCTGAAGGCGAAATTAAAGTAATTAGTAATTATTATTATACAGGGTAGCTCGGTGGCTCCGAGGTCGCAGTCCCGGCGCTAGTGGGTTCGAATCCCGCCGAAGGGGGAGGATTTTTTCGAAGGAAGGAACCTCCGCCGGGCCATGGATGTGTGTCTATTAGGGGCTGACGGTAGGGTGGTGGAAGGAAGAGCGACACTCTTTCGACAACCACCGCAAGGTCAGCACGGGTTCGAGTCCCGTCGGGAAAAGGCGCCCATGGGTGTATAAGTGTTGTGTATGTCTGTGAATGTGAGGTGGAATGGGCGTGAGTGGCCGGGGAAAGTGCCCCGGAGCCCCGTCGCACCACCTGAAGGAAGGAGAGGATAGGCAAAAAGAAATTGGAAAGGAAAAAACCGCCGACCGAAAAAGGTACCGTAAAAGCCGTATGGCAAAAAACGGGAATGGCATTTAAAAAAAAAAAAAATATTATTATACAGGGTTAGTCAAAAGTATGAAATGGTCTGTTTATTTCCGTAAATATGAACTTTATAACAAAATGTCTTTCACAAAAGTTTTTTTACTAATGTAATTTAATGTAAACGTTTTTTTACTAGTTATTCTCCATTTCTTAGCCTTCTCGTTGTTTTTGTGTGTCAACGCATTTCCATAGAAACGTTATTTTTTTTCTTTTTTAAATGGCAACCAAGTAATTTTTTGCTGATTTTTATTCCTTCTTTTTATTTTTAATTGACTTGATATTTTTTCTTTATGCTTTAATTACAAAATTTTAGAGAAAATGCTCATAATACTTTATGCACTCAAATAAAACTGCAACTTGACAATAACCTAATCTATTTCAAAAATTACGCAACGAATTTTGCAGCCTGGTGAAGCCACGTTTCGTCTAAATGGGTTTGTAAACAGACACAACTCTCGCTACTGGTCCAGTGAAAATCCTGATTGATGATAGGATAGAACACCATACCTACACAGCATCCACAAAAACTTGATGTCCTGGGCTGGTATTATTGAGCACCACATGATAGGTCCATATTTTATAAATGGAAATTTGACAGCAAATAGATTCCTAAACCTATTGCGTGATTACATTGTACTTTACATTGCACATTTATTTCCGGATGAAGATCGATAAACCGCAATGTTTGGTTTCAGCAAGACGGCGCTCCACAACATTATGGTTATGGAGTTGATGTTAGCTTGTTTCTGAATAACATCTTTTCAAGTCGTTGGATAGAACGTCGGGATCTATTAAATGGCCTGCCAGGTCGCCTGATTTAAGACCCCTAGATTTTTTCTTCTGGGGTCATTTAAAAAATACAATTTACAAAGAGAAAGCACAATCTCTGCAACCTGGAAGCCAGAATCAGGCATGAAATTGAAGCAATACCACTAACTGGCTGCAAAATTGGTTGCTTAATTTTTTGAACATTTAATTTGAGTTACATACCTTTTATTTGAGTGCGTAAGGTATTATGAGCTCTATTTTTTTTATTAAAGTATAGAAAAAAAAATCAAGTCATTTGAAGAAAAAAAGGAGGAATAAAAATCAACAAAAAAAATTACTTGGTTGTGACGGAAACGGTACATCGTTGCCAGCTTGGACGTATTTCGAGTTGAATAATAATTTGAGTATGAATGCCTCTGAAATTCGAACTTGAATTGGATAGAAACAAATGTGCAAGGTTTATTAATGCTATACATACAGCATTGTTTTTGCATTTATGCTGCGGAAGAGTTTATAAATCCAGCTTTAGTTACTCTTCTAATAGCACGCGTAGCATATTATGTTTAAAGCGTTACCTACTCTTATAGTGATTATATTAAATTAATATAAACTGCTAAACACCAGTTACTGAAAACTTTATTAAACAAACTGACTCATATAGTTTGAAAAACTGATTAAAATCCACATTAAATGAGTCATAGTTTTATTTACATGACGCAAGCAGTTTGTTATTCCACAAAATAAAATCGGATTTTTTTTCTCCTAATACAGCAACATGTTATTGTAATTTTTTTGTAAACAAGATAATGAAATAAGTTATATAACAGAGCGTAGAGTAGAATTCAGCAGTCGATCGAAGTAAACAGCAAAGTAAATAACAATCATCCAAAAAACGATTGCATTCAAAATGGGTGCTTTTACAAAAAACTGGTTAGTAATAGCAGTTATAGTTATGTGTTTGTGTACCGAGTATTATTGCCAATGCACCGGTGCTGATTGTACTAGTTGTACAGTAGAATGCAGTGCTTGTGGAAATTGTCCAAATGCAGTAACGTGTACCGATTCTCAAAATTGTGTCAATGCATTAACATGTACTGGGTCTACAGACTGTAATACAGCCATGACGTGTACAAATTCCAAAGACTGTTTTGAAGCCACAACATGTACTCACTCAACCAACTGTTACAAAGCTACAGCCTGTACCGATTCAACAGGATGTCCCGGCCATTAATTTTTTTCATTCTCACCAATAATAAAACACAAGTATTGTTATCTAGCTTAATCTGTATTCTATCCGATCTGTCCCTTTGCTTTCCAATGAGGATTATTTTGTACTGGGAGAGAATGGTTTATCGGACAATAATAAACTAATATAACTGATATAATTATTTTTTTTCACTACTAGTCTTAGAAGGCGTCATTATTGACTTTCGAACTGAACCCAGAAGTAGAATTTCTCTCCTAGTAGTTTTCTTATCCCACCTCCACAGCCGTCACCTAGCAACGAAAGATTTTTTGATTTCATTGGTTAACGTAGACAGACGATTTTCAATTTTTATAGCAACCGTTGAAAAATGAGAACTCGGATCGTCGCATCGGACAAAATAATTTAATTAATAATTATTATTATTAGAAAGGGTTTTAACGTATCTAGTAGTGAAAAAAAGTATCTTATAGCCTTCGCGCCTTACATCCCTCGGTGCGCCTCGTGATCTAATCTTGACGCTCTGGCTCTAATTATGAACTTCTCTACCTTGATATATGTATAATATACTATTGCCTTAGATTCTGCTGATTTCATCATATTTTATGATAAATGATGTGTTTTCGATCAAAAATAGGATAAAACGTGAATTGGTTCTATTAAGTAGTTTTTATGATAAGTATATTACTACTCGTAGTAAAAACTTATTCTATTTATCAACTCTAAGAACGGGTTTTCTTAAATTTTCTCCTTTGAACAACATGCTTAATATTTCTAACTCCGTCGGTGATCTCGTTGATTTGTTCTCGTGTAATATTGAATTGTTGAAATCATTGGAATTGTTTGATATTTAATTTGTATAGGTCGAATTATACGTGCTCTTTAATTGGGATTTTTTCCCTGTTGAGCATGAAATAAATACATAATAATAATAATGATTGGTACAGTTACAATATAATTTCCCCGCGGCTAGTGGCGATTTCCGTATCCGGCGAAAAACCCAGGTCAAAGGGGCGAAAAATATAAAACGAGGGACCAGCGACAGTCGAAGAAGTTCACCACTTTTTGTTTGAAGCTTTTATAAGTACCCAAAAGGCGAGTCAAGTGGGTGATTTAGAGTGCAGTAGATGATGGTGTGGTATCGTGGTGGAGTCGACGAGGAATGGTTGGAGCGAAGATTCTTCAGGAATTCCAAACCCACCGCGGAAGGTTCAACAGAACTGAACTCCGAAGAGCGGATCTACACCCACATCGGTGTCTGCTGACCGACGTCGTCCCCGAAGCTCTCTCGGAGGAACCTGGACTTCAGCCATCACTAGGTCCAAGTCCCGGAGTAGCAGTGAAATTCGTTTTCCAAAATCTTTCATTCCTCATTGTGCAGATTTATTATTTACTAAGCGTCGACCCATAATTTACTATTATTAACTAAGCGGCGTTCAAAAAGTTTATTCATTGTCGCGCATTTTAACGTTGTTAATTGTGCGACTTGTATAATTTCAGTTAGCATTGTTTTTCTATTGTTAATCACGTAATTTGGATGAGTGTTTCATTTTAGTTTTGCTTTATCGTGAAATCTCTTAATTTTTAACATTACGCTTCTTATCAGATTGTCATCGACGTTGCCTAGAATGAGCATAGGTGCTCACCAACGACTTTTTGTACGAGGATCTTCTCCGGGTCTTATCGCAAATAGAATATTTTTATTTTATTTCATCTGAAGCGAGGAAGGAACCCGAGGACCTCACCGCTAGTGTGGACGGCGTAGCGGTACTAGCGCCCGTCGCAAGGATCATCCTTCCTCTTTCCTTTAGTTTTTCATTTTCTTTTTACTTCCAATTTTCTTTTTGTCGATAGCGGACTCGGAGAAGGACCCTTCATGCGTTATCGTTTACTTTTGTTGTTGGATCCTTTCGGATCTAAACAGGCTTATTGTATTCTCAATTTGGTTGTAGGTCGTAAAATTTTATTGCATATTATGAGCGATTAACGGGCACAATGGTTGGGTTTGAAAAGGTTGGGAAGCGGCGCGTGCCCTTTGCCGTACAATGCAAATATACAAAATGTACAATACAACCCTGCTTAAAATATTACGTGCTAGTGGTAAACTAGGATTTACAAGCCCCGCAAGATCTTTAACTTAAAGTGCCATAAAATTTTACGACGTGAAACCAAATTGAAAATACAGTATGTACTTTACATTTACCTCTTCCTTTGGTGAATAAACATCTTATTTTCGATACCGCATTTCGATACCCGAACTCCGGACAGCATCTCCATCAAGGGTCTCGAGGTCCCAACTACGAGACACGACACGAAGCCCATACAACTTTAAATCGTTATTAATTCTAGTTTCTTTAGAGAACTTGGAAGAAAAAGGACCAAATTTTAATAACGTAACAGTACCTATCACACAAACGAATAAGACAAATTCACGTTTTATTCAATTTTTCATTGAAAACACACCATTTATCATCAAATATAATGAAATCAGCATGCAAAATTAACTATATCAGTTCTGTTATATTAGTTTATTATTGTCCGATAATCCTTTCTTTCCCAGTACAAAATTATCCTCCTTGGGAGGGAAAGGGACAGATCGAATAGAATACAGATTAAGCTTACAAATATGTTTAGCTTAGATAACAATAATTATTGTATTTTATTATTGTTGACAATAAAAAAACTTAACGTCCTGGACATCCCGTTGAATTGGTACAGGCTGTAGTAGCTTTGTAACAGTTGGTTGAGTTAGTACATGTTGTAGCTTTGTAACAGTTGCTTGAGCCAGTACATGTTAGCGCTTCAAAACAGTCTTTTGAGTTTGTACACGTCGTGGCTGCATTACAGTTTGTAGACTCAGTACATGTTAGTGCCTTGACACAATTTTCAGAAGCGGTACACGTTATTGCATTTGGACAGTTTCCACAACCAGTGCATTCTGCTGTACAACTAGTACAATCAGCACCCCCACTGCACTGGCAATAATACTCGGTGCACAAACACATAACTATAACTGCTATTACTAACCAGTTTTTGGTAAAAGTACACGTTTTGAATGCCATAGTTTTTTGTATTATTGTTATTTATCTTGCTGTTTACTTTGATCGACTGCTGAATTCTGCTCTGCACTCTACTATATAACTTATTTCATTATCTTGTTTACGAAATAATTACAATAACATGTTGTTGTATTAGGAGAAAAAAAAATCCTATTATATTTTGTCGAATAACAAACTCCCTGCGTCACGTGAATAAAACTATGACTCATTTAATATGGATTTTAATCAGTTTTCCAAACTATATGAAGTCAGTTTGTTTAATGAAGTTTTTGATAACCGGTATTTAGTAGTCCATAATAACTGTAAGAGTAGGGAACGCTTTAAACATAATATGTTACGCGTGCTATAAGAGGAATAACTTAATTCTAGATAATCTTATAAAACGGCCTTGCCGAGGAATCTACTTTTGAGACTAGCAATAATTATAACTTTGTTTTTCGAATGTCATTGTTTTAGTACACTTACATTTAGACAGTAAATATTGACAATACTAAAATCTAAAATCAAATGGACCAGCTTTTATTAACACATTTGGAAATTCATCATAACCGCTGTTATTGTTCAGTTTTACAAACGGCGACAAAATAAATCAAGATGTCAATGGTTTGCCAATCTAATTTTAAAGTCATAGCCTACTTTAATTATAAATTTAAATGATCTCACGGTAGAAGGAGTGAGTGGCCTTGCATGGTCCGGTGGTCTGTGGCAGACTGGCAACCTATCCTTACGGCTTTCACATTTCCCGCCTACCCGTGATTTAGTGCTAATGGAAAGTCGTAGCTGCTTTACGTTAAGTCAACAAATTGAGCTACTCTAACTTCATTGGTTGAGGTGAATATAACTATTACTAAGCAAAAACAAACGGCGCTAGTCAGGTCCTACAAACTCAGGGAAAATAGACCTGATCACAATTCCGGAAGCTTGCGCCAAAGAACTCGGGGACAACCCAGCATTCAATAAGCCCTGCCAAGCGTTAAGTTTTTGGGTCTCTCTGGGGTGCAAAATTTTAAACGAGGGACCGCGAGGTCGTGTTCAAACGCTAGGATGTTAAAGGAAGCAAAAACCCCACAAAGAAAGAGAGACTCTCGCGGTAAGGTAAAGAATTTACATTTACAGCAAAACTGGAAAAAAAAATCCAAACAAAACCGCGACAAAGATTTGTTGACGGAGCTACCTAAGAAAACTTTCAATTTGGGATGGGACAAGTGGGAACAACCAATAGCAAACACATAAAAATTAAAAACACAGTCCGGTCGACCCCAGCTCTTTGTTGAGACGGTTCTTCGATATGAAATCGATTTGTTATCTTGCTTTATCAAAATATCCTTTGACATTCTTCATTATTTTGAAACAAGTGCTAAAACATTCGCTTTTCCATTAAAATTGTTACCGACTACATTCTATTTCTGTAAGTACATTCAAAATAAAAAATTTAATTTTCTAGTAAATTGCGTGCCATTGAAGATGTAGATTTTCTTCTATAAACGGAATGTCTATGTTAAACTTATACATTTTTAAAGTTTCTTACCTTTTCAACATCCTGCAAAAATAAAAATATAGAAATTGAATTGTTCAAATGAATGACAACGTTTTAAATATAGATTTGTTGTTTTGAATGTATGTACTTTCAAACTTTTTGCTCATTACCATAGAAACATTAATTAGTTCGTGTTTTTGCCGCGGGACTTCTTACATTATTTTATACATCGTCCAGCGAGAGAATGGGAGATTTTAAATTGTATGAATTTAACCCAACACTACAAAATGCACTAGAATACATTAAATAGAGCATAATTTCAGGGCAAAATGTTACTGTTTGAAGGATGTATTTCAAACTTTCGTGCGCTAGGTACTACTTTCTCTAAGTAGAATTTAATGATTTTTCTGTCAACTAATCTCTCGCTGGACAAACTATACTATAGTTATATACCACCTTCCACGTTATGTACCTATCTCAGGAAACGAACACGAAAATACATTTTTCTACTTCGGTGTCGCAATGAGCATTTTGTGACACCGAAAACAGTTTCACAAAGGTCAATTTTATAGCATTGTTAATATAGTCCATGTAATACCCCAAGTCAGTAAAATATCCTTTTCTAACATAAAAATTTTGGATAAAACGGACAACTACAGCAAAAAAACGTATCTCTGTTGATTAATTGAATCTTGTTGTTTTATAGAATATCATGCATATCATAATTTGATGCACATGAATTTTATAATTAAAAATATAAGCTTTCATTTTACTGACTTGGGGTATTACATGGACTATAGTGATAATTGAATTTGGTATTATTATTGAAAGTAAATTTCGGTGTTAAATGTGATGTCATTTGAACCTGAATCCATGTTTTGGATTAAAATGAACTATTAAGAGGGTAGATTATTATTGTAACAACATCTGAGAGACCATTTAAAATTTAATTTTCAATGAAATGACATTGCTTCGTCAATACCAACCCAATTCCATTAAAATAAAAGTCATTAGATAATAACTTTATATTTAAAAAAATTTAATTAAGGAAGCCGAAGTAGAAAAAATAGCAAGTTACCCTCGTTGCACAAGACATGTTGTCGAACTCGTTCCTTTAGAACTCACCTCACTGCGTTCGTCGTGTTCTAAACCCTCTCGTTCGATTTAATGTTTGTTAATAGCACCAAGGGCGTTACAACGATCATTACAACTTTTTCAATTTTGCAACGTGGGTCGAAACATCCTCTCCGTTAACCCAACTGAACGCAAAAAACTTGGTACATATTTTGAACAGCTGATCTTTGAATGACGCCTCAAAATTCAATTTTTACACTTTCCACGCTTCATGTGCTGTATCTTTATTCATTATCTTTTGATAAACTACGTCAGTCACGGAACTGGAGATTACTAGATGACAATCATTTTGTTCCACACTGTATAATACTATGTCTCCTAAAACAATTCTTCACCCAGTATAAATGAATTAGGTAAATGAAAATATGTTACGAATTGATTATAAGTATAAAGGTTGCTATTATTATAATACATTCATTTTTGTTTTAGACCAGAGTAGGCTATTTTAATTTTTTTAAATGTTGGTATCGGGGCTATGTCAAAATAACAAAATCAAAATTGTTCGAACTGCCAGTGTCAAATTTGACATTATTATTAAGTATTAAGGTAAATTCGTTTTAAATTTGTGCAATATTTACATTTATCACTAAATACACACATTATTGAGTCCTCGAAACTATGTAGTTAATTGGAAAATGATAATGCTTGGCTACATGGTCATGAATTTTGACAAGAAAGTGTAACCTCAAATATTATACATGATGTATATTGTCATTCAGCCACAGTCTTACCATACAACTCGCCAAATTTCCATAGCCTACTCTGGTCTAAAACAAAAGTGAATGCACTGTATGTAGAATGATTTCAATGCAAATATATTCATAGCTGCTTTTACAACTGCAAATGCAAGACTAAGACTGTACGAAATGTTAGACATACTATAAATCGTCATTAATATCAGTTCCTTTGCGGAACTTGGACGGAAAAGAAGCAAATTTTAATAACGTAATAGTAATTATTACACAAACTAATAGGACAAATTCACGTTTTATCCTACTTTTCATCGAAAACACACCATTTATCATAAAATATGATGAAATAAACGGAATCTAAGGCAAAATTAATTATATCAGTTTATTATTGTCCGATAACCCTATCTCTCCCAATACAAAATTATCCTTTTTGGAAGGCAAAGGACAGATCGGACAGAATACATACAGATTAAGCTTACAATTATGTTTTAGCTTAGATAACAATACTTGTGTTTTATTATTGTTGACAATAAAAAAACTTAATGTCCAGGACATCCTGTTGAATTGGTACAGGCTGTGGCTTTGTAACAGTTGGTTGAGTCAGTACATGTTGTGGCTTCAAAACAGTCTTTTGAATTTGTACACGTCGTGGCTTTATTACAGTTTGTAGACCCAGTACATGTAACCGCGTTGATACAATTTTGAGAATCGGTACAGGTTACTGCATTTGGACAATTTCCACAACCAGTGCATGCTACTGTACAACTAGTACAATCAGCACCACCAGTGCATTGGCAATAATACTCGGTACACAAACACATAACTATAACTGCTATTATTAACCAGTTTTTTGTAAAAGCACACATTTTGAATGCCATCGTTTTTTGTATTATTGTTATTTCTCTTGCTGTTTACTTCGATCGACTGCTGAATTCTACTCTACGCTCTGTTATATAACTTATTTCATTATCTTGTTTACAAAATAATTACAACAACATGTTGCTGTAAAAAAATTCCGATTTAATTTTGTGGAATAACAAACTCCCTGCGTCATGTGAATAAAACAATGACTCCTTTAATATGGATTTTAATCAGTTTTCTAAACTATATGAGGTCAGTTTGTTTAATAAAGTTTTCAGTAACTGGTGTCTAGCAGTTTATAATATAATAACTATAAGAATAGGGAACGCTTTAAACATAATATGCTACGGGTGCTATTAGAAGAGTAACTAAAGCTGGATTTATAAACTCTTCCGCAGCATAAATGCAAAAAGCAATGCTGTATCTATAGCATTAATAAACCTTACACATTTGTTTCTATAAATATTTAACTTCGAATTTCAGAAGCTTTCATACTCTAATAATGAGTCAACTCAAAATACGTTCAAGCTGGCAACGATGTACCGTTTCCGTCACAACCAAGTGATTTTTTTGTGGATTTTTATTTCTCCTTTTTTTCTTTAAATGACTTGATTTTTTTTTCTATACTTTAATAAAAAAAATTTAGAGAAAATGCTCATAACACCTTACGCACTCAAATAAAACGTATGTAACTCAAATTAAATGTTCAAATTGAAATCCTAATCTGTCACAAAAATTACGCAACCAATTTTGCAGCCAGTTAGTGGTATTGCTTCAATTTCATGCCTGATTCTGGCTTCCAGGTTGCAGAGTTTGTGGTTTCTCTTTGTAAATTGTATTTTTTAAATGACCCCAGAAGAAAAAATCTAGGGGTCTCAAATCAGGCGACCTGGCAGGCCATTTAATAGTCGTCGTTCTATCCAACGACCTAGAAAGATGTTATTCAGAAACAGGCGAACGTCAACTCCATAATAATAATAATAATAATAATAACAATATTGTCTTTATTTGATAATTGCAGTTCAAATTCAACAAATTAAAAGATAACAGTTATTAGCAGAAAATAAATCAGATACAATAATAACAATCCTAACAATAATAATAACTGGGGTGGCGCCTTCCAACTAAGTTGCTCTTCCAAGTAACCACCCCCCTTTCCCCTCAAACTTAACCTAAATTTTAAAGAAAAAAATAAAAACCAAAATATAGGTTATAAATTAAAATTATGTATTCCTATATACTATTTGTGGAGCAAGAAATACCAAATAATATTGTGCAGCGCCGTCTTGCTGAAACCAAACATTGCGGTTTGTCGATCTTCATCCCGAAATAAATGTGCAATTTCAAGTACAATGTGATCGATCACGCAATAGGTTTAGGAATCTATCTGCTGTCAAATTTCCATCTATATGGACATATCATGTGGTGCTCAATAATACCAGCCCATTAAGTTTTTGTGGATGGTGTGTAGATATGGTGTTCTATCACCTCTATCATCAATGAGGATTTTCACTGGACCAGTAGCGAGCGTTGTGTTTGTTTACAAACCCATTTAGACAAATCGTGGCCTCACCAGAAAATAAAATGTGCTTTAGGCAATTTGGATTCTTATTTTCAGGCATGAAATTGAAGAAATACCACCTAACTGGTTGCAAAATTCGCTGCGTAATTTTTGTGATAGGTTATTTTCAAGGTGCAGGGTGTCTTCAGTTTGAACATTTAATTTGAGTTAAGTTTTATTTGAGTGCATAAAGTATTATGAGCATTTTCTTTAAAATATTGTTATTAAAGCATAGGGAAAAATATGAAGTCATTTAAAGATAAAAAGGAGGAATAAAAATCAGCTAAAAAATTACTTGTTGCCATTTAAAAAAGAAAAAAAAATACGTTTCAATGGAGATGCGTTGACACACAAAAACAACGAGTAGGCTAAGAAATAATTAGTAAGAATACTTTTGTCAAAGACATTTTGTATTGCCGTTATAACTTTTTATCTGCTCCGCCCACATAAATTAACCAACAAGACTCAAAGCCAGATTCAATCTGTATATTTTTTCATCACATTTGTCACGTAAAAAAGTTAAGGTTAGAATTTCACTGTCAAGTCCACAATTATTCTTTTAGTTTCAAAAAAAAAATGAAATGTCATTAGAACAATTCGAATGTCAGAATTTTTTTCTGTGTAAAGCAGATCGTCTTAATAACCTATTTAATTGGTAACAAAGAAAATGTAATGGGCGGGGCGGATAAAATGTTACGTTGTCTTTACTATATAAAGTTCGTATTTACGGAATCCTGTATAATAATGATTATTGATTACTAATTACTTTAATTTCGCCTTCAGCACTCAGCTAGTAAAACCACTCCCAGAGACAAAGTCCAAGCCAGATTTCTTAAATGAATACGTCTTCGACTAGTGCTGCGCATATATTGTTTTCATCCATTTTATCTAATTAATATCCAATTGGTATTGTATCAAAGCTTTCTAGGATAACTCTCTTGTCATAGACGAAACATTTTTTTTTATTTCTATTTTAATATTAAGCTCTTTAGTTTTAGTAACGCTGGTAATTCGATGATATTGTTTACTGATTTTATTGTCTTTTCTAAATTTTCTAAAATATCATTTAGGTTGTCTATCTGAATTAATTTTTTTGGACGTTTTATACTTTAATGTATTTTTTTTTAAATTTTACCTGTATTAGTCTTATAACAATATCTCTTTGGACCTGTTGATATCCAGTCAGTAATACATACATTCTTATCTACTTCATCGGTCCAATCTCCCAATAAACATCCTGTTTTGACAATACTTTTACCATCGTCTTTATACGAGTACCTAGACAATGCAATCTGTGTCACTCATCGATCCAATCTCCTAATAAACGCCTGTTTGTTTTTGAAACTATTTTGCTATTCAGACTGATTCACAAAACTTTGCGACCCTGACGAACTTGACTTTTGTATGGTCTGGAGATCCCTCACAAAAATCTCAATTATAAAAATTTTAAAATGGCAGTATTGTTTTTTAAGAAACTAACATTCACTATATTTAATGTCAATATCATATCGACACAAGGCGTTAGCCGAGTGATGCAAAGCAGGACGAACACCTGAAAAGTGACAGCGCATGAATATTGAGCAACGTTTTTCATGTTCGTTTAGGCAAAGTCTTATAAAACATTAATTAAGTGTAAATTTTGAGGTTATCTTTGTCAGATGTCAAATTACGTTATCATAAATAAAGTCCATTTATACTAAGACAAGATACCACTAACATCGATCTATTCAGTTTTCAAAAATAAACATAGTGTAATTGTTTTCGTCTGACTTAGGTAAAATGAGGACAAATAGAATGCAAACCCCTTGATTTTTATGAGAAGCAAATATGGGGTCATCTGTTGAATTCCAGACGGTACAATATTCCATTGCCTATTGGATGTTTTCCATGATTACTATATTTTTATTAAATAATTTAAAGCAGGTTTGTTTCATACATTGATTGCCCAAAAAAGCAGAGCACCCAGAAGGGATGATCGTACGAACTTGAAATTTTGGTGACAATTTGAGATTGGGTAAGACAATAAATGATAATAATTTCAAAAAAAATCTGTGTTCAAAGTTCAAGATGTTAAAAAATAATAATGAGTGGTATCTCCTCTCAAACGAATGCATTCATTTAAACGCCGGGGCATAATTAAAATTAAATCAATTTCTGCTTGAGGTATTTCATCTCAAGCTCTTTGAATCTGAACTCGAAGTTCAGCCAAAGTGTCTACATGTTCCATTAGTGATAACTTGTCTTGTTGAAAAACACAGTTGCGATGCCCTTGAAGGTATGGCAACAAAACTGGCTCCAAAACTTCGTTGATGTACCGGGCCGCATTCAGACTTCCTTGAATGAAGACTAGAAGTGACCGGCTTCCAAAGTGTATTGCACCACAAACCATAACACCAAGTGTTAAACCAGAAGTGCATAAATTGTTCGCATAGACACCTGTCTTTCCAAAACAATCCTCCAAGTAACCTCCACCGACCGAGTTGTCTCAAACGGATTAACTGAAGCCAGTCGCCGAAGACGTCTTTCTTTACGTTCATTCGTAATTCCTGACCGACCACTACCTTTTCTGCACCTTTCTGAGCCTCCGTTGGACCAAGCCCTACATGCTGGAATGATTGTAGAGTCACTTCGACTCAATCTTCTGGCAATTTCGCGAAAGGATAATCCGGCCTCATGCATTCTCACAATTCGACTTCTCTGAAAAGGGGTAAAGTAAAGGAAATCAACGTCTAAACTGTCACTGATCATTAACTTTGCTACACACGGGACAAAAGAATGTACCTGACAAAAAACATCCAAGAAGTTCGTTGTTCATGATAAAATTTTAATCCTTTATTCCTTCATTTGAGGTGTATATACCATTAAAATTTCAAGTTCGTGAACCCTTAATGCCCTTAATGAAATGGCAAACGAATTTCAGCACTACTTCGGGACTTGGATCGATCAGCAGACACCGATGTGGATGTAGATCCGCTCTTCGGCGTTCAGTTCAGTTGAACTTTACACGGTGGGTTCGCAAATCCGCAGTCCGCGCTTGGATTTGGAATTCCTGAAGAATCTTCGCTCCAACCAGCCCTCGTTGACTCCAGCATTTTTGAACATTTATAAAAGCTTCAAACAAAAAGTCATGAACTTCTTCAACTCTCGCTGGTTCCTTCGTTTTATACCTTTCGGCCCTCTCACGTGGGTCTTTTTCGGCGGATACGGAAATCGCCACTGGCATTGCCATCTCGAACACAGAGCTTTAAGGTTAAGGTAGCAACTGTTTTTGATCGTGACGTCACAATCAAGGCTTCATCGCAAAACCAGTGAAGCCTCCAGGATTTAATAAACTTAGTACGATTTTTGGTGAGCACTCTTTTTTTAATAGAACGATGTGTTTAGGTTTTACAATTACTGCCTCGTGGAGTAAAATGACACGAAAATGTGCAATATCAGGAGATCTGGCCGGCCAGTTTATGGTACCACCACGACCAATCCAACGATTTGGAAAGGGCTGCTGTGGCTCTCACATTTACACCAAAATGCGCAGGGCAGCCGTCTGGCTGGAACCAAACCTTTTGATTTCATGTGCAACTTCTCTAATTGCAGGGCCTACCTCATTTATGAAAATGTTCATATGTTTGTGAATTTAAAATTCCCACTATCTCAAATGGCCCAATTATTTGATTATTATTAGAAATACCAGCCCAAACATCAATTTTCTGATGGTATTGCGTTCTTGTAGTTAAATTTATCCGCGGATTTTCTTGAGACAAATATCGAGTGTTTTTAGTTATTTAACGTAAAAATATGCATTTGTCGGTAAAACAAATAGAACACAAAAAGTTTTCGCGTTGGTTTGCCCTTTCCTACATTTCTTAGCAAAAAGTAATTAATTTTACGTTCTACGTGTTGTTATAATATTTTGAAAAACTGCATGAATGTGGGACGAATGTGGAAAGTTCGTTAAGACCGTTGACGACCGTGTGTCGTAAAATTGTGGCAAACGTGAGATTTGCGAGAATCGCACCAAGAGTCGATGCATTAGATTACGCACGGTCTAATAAATTGTATGAGTAAGACAACGGTTAAATTGGAAATCGGTTAAAAATGATGTAACGAAAGTAACTTCTGATTGGAACTCCAGTTTAGCCATTGTGAAAAATAAATCCTGAATGGATGAAAGAATGGTAAATGGATGTTTGAATTTGAGTAAAAGATGTGGATGGAAACTCTGGAGGAGAGTCCCAAACAAGAGTCCTAAGTGTTATCGAAATTAGTCATAAGAGTTCTACCGATTGTTCATTGTAAAATATTGTATGTGTTATAGTGTGTTAAATTTTATTCAATATATTCATTATTATTTAATTAAATCGGTGTTGTGAATTATCCTGATAATAGCAAAGAAGAAAATTAGAACAGTTATCAGAAGTGGTGCAGAGTAGAAACATTATTGTAATAGTCGATATCAGAAATTTCCTGATGGCATTGTAGTTTGCACGGATCATAATTATAACCGTCAATATGACATTAAACAAATATATTTCATAGCAACTTATATTTTTTTTAAATATGTGTAATTTTATGTGTGCCTATGGCCAGATTTGGTGGTTGATACCCCGTATACACTTGTCACCAAGCTTTTGCTTATCTCACAATTTTCAATCTTCGATAAGAATGATTAAAACACTTTCTGAAAATGTAAACAAATTTTGACCCTTGGCCTGCCTCGTGACGTCACACGCTGTCTGGCCTTGGCTTTGTGTTCTAGAAATCTAGATGGCAATACCACTGGCTGCGCGCACATTTCTCAAACATTCGAGAACATTCTTCTACCTTTGAACACCGTTTTTCATGCGTTCACATTTTATTCTTTATCGTGATATGATTGATATGTAAGTACTATCTTTTGCAGTTTATTGTCAAAGTAATGATAAACGTAATAGTATATTGTATGACAAGTGTTGAAAATGAAAGATTTCACACGAGTTTGCAGAATTGAGCTAACGAGTGTGAAATCGAATTTTCAACACGTGTTATACACGAACCACAAAAAAAAACGCTAATATTCGGCATCCCTTTTTAGTAACTAGCAGGTAGACTAGACTAGCACGTCGGCAGGCAAAAACTTACCACTATCGTAAATCGTCATTATTATAATTTTTATAACCTATCCTAAACCCATTACAAGTGAAGAAGCTAAAGTTCCAATATCTCGTTCCCAAAGATAGTATTTATTCTCTCTTCCATTTGCTAACGGAGCAAACGTCAAGTTAAAACTTTAAATATCATTCGGCGGAGCACTCTAGCTGCGGACGATGTGTAAAATAAAAACACAGCTGTCGGCCAATCAGAATTCTCTAATTTTTCATTTCACACGGGTAGGCCGTTCGTTCGTCTTGGTGTTGAAATTGTTTGCAATTTTAAATTTTCACTAAGAGAAAACTGTGTGAAATGTGCCATATTGTATAGTGGTCGTCGGAAAACAATATTTATAAAAAATAAGAGAAAATGGCGGCTCCCATAAGCTGCCCAAAATGGCCATGCATTTTTTAGTGGCAAGACACGTTTTCCGGGAACTCTATTCATCTGACACAAAAAGTAAATATATGGCATTGAACAGAATCTTCTTCGCTATCGTCGTAGGGAGGTTTTTTTTGATAAGTGCAAAATTTTCAAAATGGTGGAGATTTAAAGAAAAATTGCGATTTTTGCTATTTTTTTTTTTGGATAAAAGAATGGATTAAAAACACAAAAATTAATTTATCGAAAAAACCTCCGTACGACGATAGCCACTTATTTTCTGCATCATGTAGATCAAATATGAGCTTAATCGCTCCAATACAGTGCTCAGAATGCGTGTCCACTTTTTAAAAAGGCAATTTCGAGAAAAACGTATTCAAAGTTTTGCAGTAGAATTACTTGCAGGCAAAGTTGGTAGATACACGTGTATATACCATTCACGATGTTTTGGCATAAGGGGAGGCTATGATTTCATTTTTTAACGTTAGACACATGTTTGGCTTCTGTCACCTCTGCTGTCACTAAAGTCAATTTTAGTTTATAAAAATACATATTTTAATACAAAATAAAATTCCAAGCAGTCATTTGACTGTTTGATTTACCTACTTGATTTTTTGACTTGTTTTTGTTCGTTATAAAATTTATTTTTTCCAAATTTATCATTTTTCTCTCAAAAATTTCTTTATGTAAGGTAACAAAATTTTTATACTGGCGTTTAGACAATTAAAACGGCTATCAGAATCAAGAAAAAAAATAGAGGGTTTCCATTTGAAAAAACTATCGATGAGGTCATAACTCGAAAACAAATGACTGCTTGGAATTTTCTTTGGTAATAAAACATGTATTTGTATAAACTAACATTGACCTGTCCAAAGATTTTTTTGAAAAAAATTTTATTTAATTTTTAAAGAATTTATTCCATACTTTTGCCGGTCACTGTATAAGGGCTTTTAAAGTACTTGCGACGTTAAAAGCACTCCGCTACGTGTCGTGCTTTTAAACTCATCGCGTGCTTTAAAGGCTTCCTTCTAAACTTGTATCATAGTATACCTACTATTGCCTTTGATTCCGCTGACTTCATCATATTTTATGATAAGTGGTGAAAAATTGGATAAAACGTGAATTTGTCACCACGTGGTTTGCCAAGTAGGCTATGACATAATGTAAACTCAACAAACGACAAACAGTAATAATTTTCAATGGACACATTTTCAAATAAAGAGATGATTGAATGGGATAGACTTTGAAAAATGTGCAGTTTTATTTCATAAACATAAAACATAGGAAATCATAATTACATCAAAATAAATAAAATTCTACTTCAACAATATTAACTACTTTAATTATTTTTGAATTTTCATTTCATAAATTGTTCAAACTGTCTTCCAGATAAGACAAGACACTAACCAAGACGATCATAAAAATTTTGTCGAACATTTTGTAACTGTCTAACGGTTATAAAAGTTATAAAATCTTCTGGCCAAGAAATAATGTAATAAATTTGATGTATATTTTTTTAAATTATTTTATCTAATCCCGTGGGATAAATAACACTTATCCCACTCATTTGGGTGGAATAAGGAACTTCATTACCGGACGCATTTCATTACTCCACTCAGTGGGATAAGTGAGCTTCATTACCCCACTCAGTGGGATAAGTAAGTCATTATTCCACTGAGTGGTGTAATGAAACTGGCCGAAAAAAATACGATTTACCTTTTAATTCGGGGCGGTCTTAGATAAAATTTTGTACATAACACGTGGGCTAAAGCATATTACAGGAAACTCGTGTGATTACAGATGAACTCGGGCTAACGCCCTCGTCATCTGCAATCTTCACACTCGAATCCTGTAATATTGCTTTTATCCCACTAATTGTGTAAATAACTATTATTCTGTAGTATAAAATAAACTGAAATTGATTTGTAAAATACTAATCTGATATTCTGTCAAATTTCACTTAAAAATTCCTGCTAAAAAGCTTATAGTACGAGATCCCACTGCATGATTTCTACGTTCATCTGTTTTTTAATCAAAATACAATTTTTATAGATAATTATGAGTAGAGAAATACGTTTCTGCCGGGTTGCCTATCAAAATATGGCCGCAAGTATTTTTTAATTAAATTAAATTAAAATTAAATTAAATTAATTAAAATAAAAATTAAATAAATAATTTTTTTCCAAACAGTTTCGTTCACTTGTTTTTAAGATAAATTATAATTCATTTCAAAGAGAGATATGTAAAGAACTTGAAAAGTTTTGGTTGCCATTTCTCAATTGTCAACTTCACGTCATTTTTGCTCAATTAGATAGCGTCATTTTTATTTTAACCACCCACAATCCATCCTTATCTGATGCACGGTGTGGTGCGCTAACTCTCTTTCGCTCTTATCTATCTTTAACAGTTACCCCTATTTGCGGCCACTTTTCCATAAGCAACCGTATTCCATCGTGTAGAGAAAAAAATTAGCTTTAATTTGATATATAATTTATGAGGATACGTTATGAAGTTATACATTAAACAGAGAGGTACATGTTTACACCCGGTTGCCAAGGGGTTGCGGCCAACTGAGAAATGGCAACCCAAACTTTTCAAGTTCTTTACACATCTCTCTTTGAAATGAATTATAATTTATATAAAAAACAAGTGAACGAAACTGTTTGGAAAAAATTAATTAATTTAATTTTAATTAAAAAATACTTGCGGCCATATTTTGGTAGGCAACCGTTTAGAAACATATTTCTCTATTCATAATTATCTATAATAATGGTATTTTGATTAAAAAACAGATGAACGTAGAAATCATACGGTGGGATCTTAGACTATTATTAGCACGATCCAAAAGTTTTTATCATGTAAATCCCTATGGCCCGCGTTAAAAAAAACGCACCGTATTGATAAACCCGCGGCTTCGCCCGCAATTTTTATACGTGAAAATACCTGGATATCAAAAATTATCTTGGTCAAACCACAGTATAGAGCTATAAGAATCAGTAGTTTCAAATAATTGTCGAAATATGTGTATCAATCATTTTTTGAATGTCAAAATCTGAATTTTTATGCATGCCTTACAAATTGTGTTGGTGTGTTTCGCGAAACTGGCTCTGTGACAAAAAAGGGTGCTGGTAGGCCAATCGTTCGTACCGAAGGAGTAAAAGAAGTTGTTAATTAATAACATTCTTCAACGTATGGAGCAAAGCCCTACAAATTCCACGAAATAAGTTGAGACGGATGTTTTCCAATCCATGACCACCTTTGACCAAGATAATTTTTGGTATCCCCGGACAATCGGCAACGTCATGCGTTCAAATGAAAACCTGGGCTGAGTAGGTGTTGAAAAAGTAAACCATTTGGAACACTGTAATGTTTCAATTTCCCGCCGTTTGACACGAATACCATTTGTTTAATTGTTTACGTTTAATTCTCACATAATTGAATATTTTTGTTTAGATATTAATTTGCTTCGAGAATAGGAAACATTTGTTATTCTATTTTTAATGCAAAACATTGCAAAGAAAACAAAACAGAAAAAAAATTTGTTTATAAATTTTAGGTTAGCTTAATTTCAACTGTCAATTTACACTTTAAAAAAGCAAAAGCAAAACGGCTTCCAACGGCTTCCCTGCCCCAAATTTCATTTGAACGCCCGATATATTCGCTCGGCGTTTGACATGGGGAAAATAACATGTTAGGTTAAGCCTTATGCTGCTCTTTGTGATTGTGCGATTGAAAGATAAACGACTTGTACGAAAGTTTCTACTAAATTAGTTTACAATATAACCAAATAGTAGTTTATTTGACGAGTTCTTGTGTAAATTGGGGTTTTTTGGCACGAGTGGGCCAGTTTAAAACACGAGTGAAACGAGCGTTTTAAAGGCCCACGAGTGCCAACAAAGCCCATTTGACACACGAACGAGCTGAATCCAATGTTGTTTTGTTCGACGAAACCATTAAAGGTTCTAAATCGCTTAAAATCTTTAAAATTAGCTTGACGTTTCGTTTTGATAAGTGGTGACATTTATCAAAATCCGTTCACATACTCGTAGGAGAAAATTCTCAAATTCTGACAGTGTCGAACAAAAAAATAGTTTTTCCGTATGCGCCGAAAATACCCACTTGAGAGGGGCGAAAGATATAAAGAGAGCGAACGAACGATAGTTGAAGAAGTTTACGACTTCTTGTTTGAAGCTTTTATAAGTGTTTAAAAGGGGAGTCAAGGGGGGTGATTTAGAGTGCAGTAGATGATGGTGTGGTATCGTGTTGGAGTCGACGAGGGCTGGTTGGAGCGAAGATTCTTCAGGAGTTCCAAACCCAAGCGCGGACTGCGGATTTGCGACTCCACCGCGGAAGGTTCAACAGAACCGAACGTCGCCGTCGAAGAGCGGATCTACATCCACATCGGTGTCTGCTGACCGACGTCGTCCCCGAAGCCCTCTCGGAAGAACCTGGACTTCACCCATCAGTAGTCCCGGAGTAGCGGCGAAATTCATTTACCATTTCATTAAGGGCCGTGGCTTCCAAAATCTTTCATTCGTGATTGTGCAGATTATATTATTAGCTAAGCGTCGACCCATAATTTGCTATTATTAACTAAGCGGCGGTCAAAAAGTTTATTCATTGTGGCGCATTTTAAGAATGAACTGGAGTAACAATCTCAGCAAAAAGTTGCGAAATTATTATAATGCTATGAAACGTTTATTACGAGAAATCAATATTTGAAAAAAAAGTTTTTAATTTTTGGAAACGAATTGTAATGAGTTGCAAGTAAATTTTGTGTTTATTTTCTTGATATTTAGATAATTACTTACATGTGATTTTACAATCTTTTGACTAAGAGTGTACGTGAAAGTAAACAGAAGCACACTGCATTTCAATTTTCATTGATTTCTGTTAAAGTTCTTAACGTAACTGTAGTAAAGCGTGCGATATGAGTGTAATGTGGCATACCGACGTCAATTATATGCATTTTGTTCACTTTTTTGGAAATTAAAACAGATACATAACCTCAAAAACCGTGTTTTTCCACATATAATTAGCGATTACATGGAAAATCCTCTACCAAATTTTTTTGTAAATTCTTTAGAAAATTCTACGATATCGAATTTAAGAAAAATTGGCCTTTTTGAAATATGTTTTCTATCAATTTTATGCAACCATTGCTCGATTTCTCATAAGAACACATGTAAAATATCCCGAAATTTTAAAAGGTAATAACTTTAAAATTCCTCGATCAATTTTTTTTAAATTTGGCACAGTACTTCAGAATGGATGAAGGGACTATTGTACCAATTTTAAGCAATTTTCGCCATTTTTCAATGTTACTCCAGTTCATCCTTAACGTTATTAATTGCGCGACTTCTATAATTTCATTTAGCATTGTTAATCACGTAATTTTGAGTGTTTCATCTTAGTTTTGCTTTATCGTGAAATCTCTTAATTTTTTTACTTTACGCTTCTTATCATCGACCTTGCCTATAGCGAGCATTGGTGCTCACCAACGACTTTTTGTGCGAGTCTTCACCGGGTCTTATCGCAAATAGAATATTTTTATCTTAATTCGTCTGAAGCGAGGAAGGAACCCGAGGACCTCACCGCTAGTGTGGACGGTGTAGCGGTACTAGCGCCTGTCGCAAGGATCATCCTTCCTCCTCTCTTTAGTTTTTTATTTTCCTTTCGGTTCGAATTTTCTTTTTGTCGATAGCGGACTCGAAGAAGTATCTTTCAGACGTAATGGTTTACTTTTGTTGTTGGATCCTTTCGGATCTAGACAAGCTTACTTTACATTTACCTCTTCTTTTGGTGAATAAACATCTTATTTTCGATACCGTTGTATTACTCTCCCGAACTCCGAGCAGCATCTCCATCCAGCGTCTCGATCTGCGAGACACGACACGAAGCCCATAAAAATTTGAATCCTTAGTAATTCCAGTTCCTTTAGGGAAAGGAAAAGGACCAAATTTTAATAACGTAACAGTACCTATCACACAAACTAATAGGACAAATTCACGTTTTATCCTATTTTTCATTGAAAACACACCATTTATGATAAAATACAGGGTCTATCAGAACTGGCGGACCAAAATAATACGGTGAATTCATCATCTTCTGGGAATAATAGGAAAAATAGAAAAAATTCACAGATTTCGCAATCGTTGCAATTATCGGGGATGTTGAAAACAAACACGATATACGAGTACATTGTATAATGAACACTGTTTATTACAATTTTAAAAATTAAAAAAAAAAGAGTGCCGTGACAACTGTCTAAATGTCAATAAATTCGCTCTCTAATAAAAACGCGCCAAATGTTTTTGCAAGTGCTTCACTGCAATCCAATGATGTTACAGAAGTTATAAAACGCAAAAAATGGAAATGAATATTTTTATTATACGGGAATATTTTCGGATCACGAAACTACAGGATGTTGTGAGTACTTACAGGCTTGATTTATTTAAAGCATTCCAAAGTAAGTACTCCCAGTTTCCTGTTACTATTCAAAATTTAGCTGACCAGAGGAGAGCCATTATGAAGAAAAACTATATCCCTTCGGCAATTTTAGAAAAGATCAAAAATGATGTAAAGTTAGAATTGTCAATTAATTATTCTGAGAATCGCCCTCAAATGTCACATGATTTATATTGACAAATCACAACTCCGAATTGTTTGAATAGCAACCAATCACAATTTAATTGCCCTAGGGAAAAATTTTTTCGGGCGATTCTCTTCCGAATATACCTCGGGACAGATATATATCGCCAAAAATTTTTTCTTGCAGTCCAACACTCGTGTTTGTCGCTCAAAATTTTCTTGCTACAAACACTCGTGTGTGAAGTCTGCTCGAAAAAATTTCCGGCAATATATCTGTCCCTTGGTATATTATATATGAGAATAGGAATCGTTAAGTTATTCTATTTTCAATGTAAAGCATTGCAAAGAAGGAAAAAAAGAAAGATTTTTTGGTTCAAAATTTTGGGTTAGCTGTCAACATGCTCCAATTAATCTACTCTTTAAAAAAGCACAACAATTGACGGTTTCCAACGCCTTCCCAGCCCAGGATTTCATTTGAACGCTCGATAGTTGTACAGCAGCATGCACTGGTTGTGGAAACTGTCCAAATGCAGCAACGTCTACCGTTTCTCAAAATTGTGTCATGGCAGTAACATGTACTGGGTCTACAAACTGTAATGCAGCCACGACGTGTACAAACTCAAAAGACTGTGTTAAAGCCACAACATGTACTGACTCAACCAACTGTTACAAAGCTACAACCTGTACCAGTTCAACAGGATGTCCCGGACATTAAGTTTTTTTTATTGTCAACAATAATGAAACACAATTATTGTTATCTAAGCTAAAACATAATTGTAAGCTTAATCTGTATTCTATCCGATCTGTCCCTTTGCCTCCCATGGAAGATAATTTTGTACTGGGAGAGAAAGGGTTATCGGACAATAATAAACTAATATAACTGATATAACTGATATAACTAATTTTGCCTTAAATTCCACTGATTTCATCATATTTTATGATAAATGGTGTGTCTTCGATGAAAAATAGGATAAAATGAGAATTTGTCCTATTAGTTTGTATGATAGGTACTGTTACGTTATTAAAATTTGATCCTTCTCCTTCCAACTTCCCTAAAGGAATTAATAACGATTTAAATTTTTATTGGCTTCGTGTCGGGTCTCCCAGTTGGCACCTGAATTGATGATCGAGACCCTGGATGGAGATGTTGCCCGGAGTTCGGGAGAGTATCGAAAATAAGATGTTTATTCACAAAAAGAAGAGATAAACGTAAAGTAACCCTGTCTAGATCGAAAGGATCCAAGAACAAAAGTAAAGGATAACGCCTGAGGGGTCCTTCTCTGAGTCGGTTATCGATAAAAAGAAAATTCGAAGCAAAAGAAAATGAAAAACAAAAACAAAAAAAAATAAAGAAAGAAGGAAGGATGACCGATCCTTGCGTCGGGCGCTAGTACCGCTACGCCGCCCACACTAGCGGGGAGGTCCTCGGGTTCCTTCCTCGCTTGAGATAAAATAAAATAAAAAAATTCTAATTGCGATAAGACCCGGAGAAGAACCTCGCACAAAAAGTGAGCGCCGATGCTCACTTCCAGGCAAGGTCGATGACAATTTGATAATGATAAGAAGTACAGGGTTATTCTAAATGATTGTTGTCCAAGTAGGCGTTAAAACTGAATGTATAATTTATGATTGCCGCTCCGTATAAAAAACATCCGAGTGATGTGAATTAGTGATTAGTGATTACACACCGTTCACCACACAGGAGTTAAATTGGGTGCAAAACAACTCAATATTTTTATAATTGGTTGCAAAACAACGCAACATTTTTGCATTCCATCATTTATTTGAAAGAATAAATAAAATTCTCATCACCGCACTTTCACCTAAAAAATGACAGTGACAGCGACAAAAATTGATAGTTTACATGAAAGCGGCAATAATTTCATAACATGGGCACGGCCTGCTTCGACTACAGTCATTTAGAATAACCCTGTATAATGTCTAAAAATTATGAGATTTTACGATAAAGAAACACTAAGATGTAACAAAGCTCCCAATTAAGTGACTAACAATAAATGAACAATGATAAACGAAATTATACCTACAGTGTGGAACAAAATGATTATCATCTTGTTAGCTTTGGAATTTTTTCACATGTAAATTTTCCTGCACCGCTCTACTCCATGAATTAGGTATTACAATTTATTGAATTGAACTAACACACGATTAAGGGCCGATTTCATAAATTTGACGCAAATGGAACATTACTTAATGTAGGTATTAATTTAATGGGCACATTAAAACTTCCTTTAAATCAAAATGATTTTATAATGCAGTTTTTAACATACATTAATTAATGGACAATTTGATGAAAATAATGCTAGGTTGGTATTCCTAGTTTTGACCTCTCGTACATTTGACATTCAAAAAGTAAAATGTTGGAGCGTATATATGTATTCAATAAAATGGAGGACAAAAGTAAGAAATCTAAACGTAGCCGTGGAAATAGTTTCGGGAAAGACGAAAAATTGTTGTTTCTGTCTGAGATAGAAAACTTTTATTATAGATTTATAATTTTTTTTCTACAACCGTCAAAAAAACGTGACATTTATGCATCGTTATCAAGTCGGAAAGTATGTCATTTTTGATAGTGAAAAAATATTTTAGCATCCAAGTAAAATTTTATAAAAATTAAAAAAATCAAAAATTTTAAAATGCGGTTGTAGAAAAAATAGTGTATCTTCAAGCGGTCGAAAATCGCGCCTTTGTGTATCTCCATAGAGACGGTTAAACTGTCTTTTTTTCTGAGCGGAGTAGAAGTACTAAAGTCCAATTTTTACACTTTTGCGATGACGTCATTATCTAGTAACTTTACGTATGTTTGAGCTAGGATCAGAAACAAATTTGAATTGATCATAAATAACTATAAATATGCCAAATCTGTTGACAATTGCTTCGAAAGGTTATGTTTGTAATCAATGTAATAAGTGAAAGAAATTAAAAATTGTCAAATTGACAGGAGCATAAAACGTGCCTTTTTTTTGTTTTTTTCTGTTTCTGCCGTTTCAATAAAGAGAAAGCGAGGAAGGAAATCGTGACGTCACCTCAAAGGGGTAAAAATTGGACTTTACAAGTCCTAGGAGTAGAAGTGTCCCACAGGCGGCTTGACCGGGTCAAATGTAAGGTCATTTCAAATATTTGTCACGATTTACTTTTTATTAAAGAAACGCCTCTAAAAAAGCGAAATAACGAAATTATAATCCATTCTTTATCTTGGTGAGTGGTCTTAGGAAAATTTTCAGCCGTCAAGTTGAATTTAGAGATTTTTGAAAGTTCCCATGGAAAAGTGCGTTGGTAGTTGTTAAAAAATATTCAAATATTACAATAATGTACTTACAGAGACGCCGCAAAGTCTTTCTATTTAAAAAAAAAAAAAAAAATTCCAGGTTGAATTGCTCATGATTCACACGCATCGGGACATAACCTCAAACGTGTCATCTTCACATCGCATCGTTTTCTAAAATTTTCATAACTTACTTGAGAATTTCAAAATGTTCTAGACCGACCACACACTCTCCGGTGAAATTAGGTCCGGTTTATGGTTTAAGAATCCGGTTAATTTTTCAAACCCAAACGTCTTTGCAATATTGCCCGGCACGGGACGGGAATAATGTTGAATGTTCGGTCGGATAATTTTCAGACCGGGAACGGTTAAATTTAAGAATCGATGTGTACGGCTTATATATTTTCATTTCGCGACATAAGATCGCGAGATTTGGACATAAATGCTTGACGAAGACTCTGAATCTGAATGACACCGATGACAGTTAATATTTGATTTACACCACACACACATTTGGTGGAAAAAGTAAAACTTACAAAGCTACTCATGGCTTGCTTGATCGCATCGACCACTCACCAAGATAAAGAATGGAGTATATTAGCCAATATTTAACCGCGTCCCCTATATTCTATCACAAGCCGCCGCCCGTTGTAAGCCCGTTGCGGGCGTGGCCACAGCGTGGATATCACATGCGATGCTGTCAAAATTAAAAAATAACAAACTACCTATATAGGATCTAGTCCCACCAAAGTCCCGAAAAGTATATGATTAAATTGTGTATGTATAATAATGCTCATGAATCACGATGATTTGGCTACAAAGGTAAAATTTCTGAGTTCCCTAGACGAAGAATTATAAATTAATGTAGGTCCGCAGAGTTATGTCTGACCGGAGCTTGTGATGCGATGAATTCACCAATTTGACAATAAGAGATATCGAAGATTTAGGCTCTGCTATCGTAGTAAAAGTTCAGCATACAAAAAATTACAATTCGCGATCATTCGCCATTTGGGGAAGGTTTTATGTGAAAATTTGCAGAAAATACATCAGATAGATTGAATAGCATTGTAGACTTTACTAATATTATTGAAACTTTAAGTACCAATAACAAGGGAAGTAGAAATTACTAGTGCCTTAAAATTTGAAGATTGTAACTGCAGGAAAATAAAAATAAAATGAGTTTATGTTCGGTTTTTTTTTGCGATATACTTGAAGATAAAATAGTATATATCATTCAGAGTAGATGGCCTTTTTGTGCCTCGCCCAGTTGTCGGCCTCAACTACGTTTCGGCTTTTAATCTCTGGGCTAGGCACAAAAAGACTCACTTCTACTCTTAATATATAATGTATTTCGTGCGAAAGATGATTGTTTTGTTGGTCCATTCGAATGAGTTTGAAGTCTCGACTTGACGGTCTCGACCAAAAACTCATTTTAATGCGCCAACAAAAAACAAAAAAATCATTTTTGCGCGATTGTACTCTATTTGGTTGTTTACCACGTCTGTTTCCAAGATGGTAAGCTCTGTTTACTCGTTGCTAACAATAAACTCGATGGTAAGTAATTTTTGGTGTTCTAGAACGGTTAGTAAAGTTTATTCAAAATTAATCGATTATTATAATAATTTTTATGTAGACAGAGGTTGAAGACAAGATGTGGGGGCACTTTCTGGAAACTCATATAGCTCTTGTAGTCTTCTTTCCTTGGCGCTGCAATGAAATAGCATCAGCAAACTTGCCGCGACATTGGCATTGTCAAAATTTTCATACCCAGCAAACAGTTTCATCTTTTCATTTAATTCCTGTTAAAAAGTCGATTCAGTGGCTGGAAAAAATATAACTTCCTCGTTGTCAAAAACGTTCATTTTTGGAATCATCCGATCAGCACAATGAGAATCGTATTTGTAGGTAATTTTGAGGTCTCCTAATTTCTTTTAGAATTTGCGTCTCTAATAGGTCTATTATTATTGTATTCAAGTTGAAGTCGTTTATGGCTATCTATATATTAAAGCACTCGTGGTTTAATAGATCTCTGGAAAATTTTGTTTTTAAAAATTGGTACCTATGGCACAACTATCAATATGGCTGTCACATGTCAATTATTGTTAATTGAAGTTTTTATTCACAAAGATTAAGTTTACGAAACGAGCCGTAGGCGAGTGAAGTAAATCATCTGAGTGAATAAGGGCTATAATCGCGAATGTAATACATACTATGCTTTATCTACATCTAATAAATTTTTTGCTTCAATTTTTTTATTTTTTCATTTTTTCTACACCTGAAATAGTTATTTATGTAACAAGTGAATAGAGTAATACTTTTTTTTACGAGAAGGAAAATTTGCCACTCGAGCGAAGCGAGTGCGCAAATTCGCCGAGTAAAAAAAAGAACTTTACTCACGAGTTGCATACAAAATTTTTTTTGGTGCCCGTAAGTTTCAATAACAATTTTTTTTGACACTGTCAAAATTTGAGAATTTTCTCCTGTGTGAATTCGTGGGCCTTTAAAACGCTCGTTTCACTCGCGTTTTAAACTGGCCCATTCATGCCAAAAAACAACCCAATTTACATACGAACTCGTTTAATAAACTACATACTATTATGAACGCAAATGAATGAAAAAACTTACACTTTTTTTGACGGACGTTAAAAAAAATAAATTAGATTCAAACTTGATAACTTTAATAAGTACATAGAAGTCTATACAGTGAGTTTTTTTTAAGACTGGCCATAGGGTTTTACATGCTAACTTTTCAACCCCCTGTTAACTTTTGTCCTCATGAAAATATTCAACCCAGTTTTGTAGTAAAGTTGTGGGATATGATAATTATTGAAGCAATTTCAATTTAATAACCAGAAGCAAAGAATAAGCTAGCAAAAAGACGTTTTTTGAATTCCGTTTGGTTCGCTTTTAAATTTTCAGTAGGCTAAAATTTCACCTGACATTTGTAATTTTGATATGTAATTGATTGTGTAATTGCTTAACTGGCTATGGAGGCGATTTTGAACATTTCATTTAATTTTTATTGAAGTAAAGAACCTTGTAATTGCATAAAAATAATGAATCTATCCTTATTGAAGTAATATTCAGACTATTTTGTGAATTTTTGCAAATAACATTTTGTTTGTAAATTGTTTATTACAACCATTTAAGCATCACGAAATGAAGTAAATGACTAGATAATATTATTGTTTAATCTAAAACAGCGCTAGGCTTTGTAATTTTCACAAAAATAAAATTTAACAGGGGGTTGAAAAATTAGCATGTAAAACCCTATGGCCAGTCTTAAAAAAAACTCACTGTATATGTACTATCGCGGCCATCCAAAAGTGAACGTTTTTTTTTATAGTTTGATATTTACTTTAAATCATAGGCGTCCTAAAATGTCAAAGTTTGACACTAGCGATAAAAAATGTATTGAAACTATTTTTTTTAAAAGCTACATCTCTCTCCGATGCAGACAGCTAGGGCTATTGCAAAGCTAGAAGAAAATTGGTCGTTGGCTGCTGTGGCGAGAGAATTACATTGCAGTAAGACTTGCATCTTCAATATAAAGAGGGGTTGGCAAGAAAACAGGCTTGAGAGGCCAATGCGAATAGGTGTTGGAAAGGTTTCTTTACTAAAGTTTACGTTCACTTTAATAATGTATTAATTACTTCTCAGTCTCATTTTTATTATTACAACTTTTTATTATTAAAATAGTAACGCCTGCTGCACGAACGCCAATGAATACAGCCTGATTTAATCTAACGAAAAATACGGAAATTTTCGCAAGCTATCGTTCACTTTTGGATGGCCGCGATTGTACATACTACATTTTTAATTAATTTTTATCACAAACGGGAGGAAAATTAACCGGCACCTCTCGACCGCTCGGCTTTTGAAAAACGTAAACAAACAATATGGCGACGCAATTGGCTGTAAACGCGCGTCGATTGTCAGTCGCAGAAAGAGTCATTGGACTACTATAATTCTACGAAAAAAATGCTAATTATTATATTATATTATAGTAGGTGTAGATAAAATTAGTATTTTAAGATAAAAATACTCCTTCAATCTTATTACATACAGCGTGATCAACAATGACTGAGTCTGTTGGCAATAAAACAATTAAAAAATATTGGTATTTTTCTGTTTCGTAATTGGCACTGACCGGATGTTTTTACTTGACACGAAAAAAAAAATTAGGTTATGTCAGGTATGTTTATGCTGTTACAAAAATGACCCTTTGGTGGTAAACGTCAAATTCGCCTGTCAACTCTGTCAAAGCTGACAACCGGAAATGCGTTTTAATTACAATGGTACCAAAATCATTCAAATTTTCATTGTTACCAACAGATTCAGTCATTCTTGATCACGTTGTTTTAGTATAATTTAAAGCGCAATAATTTCATCTTTCTATTGATACCATTAACTTAGCTGTAAGTTCAATTGGCGAGCAGGAATCACCAAAAACGTTCAATAAAACGTTAATTGCCTATGTTCGAGTTTGAGAATGCACAAGCTGTATAGATTTCAGTGTATTATTGTCATTGTTGATTGGGTTTTACTCAAAAATTGTGAAACGAGAACTTTAAATTAAATTTGAAAATGAAATGGCTGGTTGTGGTTACAAAACCATTACCAATTAATACTAAATTCCCTAGAATTTGAGAATTAAATTTTTTTATTTAAAAATTAAAAAAAAAGAGTGCAAATTCGAGAACACAACATAAAAAATTCGTTTTATAAGAGCATTGGCGCACTCGCCCATAGAAAACTTGCCTATGGCTCGTTTTCTACACCTGGAACTCGTGCGCCAAATCAACCCTTATCAAACTTGTTCTTTAATATATCTACATACAGGTCACGCGTTTTAGGATGGCGAGCGGCTTGGATGCGCAATGAAAGCGGGCCAGCCTGCCGTTTGAAAAGTCCCAGTGGGGGAGTCTTATCGGTTTATGACTCAGTTTCAAGAAATGTCCACGAATTATTTAACCTCGGATAATCATAAAAGCAAGGCCTATTATTTACACACAGGTAGACAGTTAACTGGAAATGCAAACAGCTTAAAAGAAACTTAGATATTCGATCTTCGATCTAATTCTTTGTTGTTACGCCACAGCAACGGCTCTTATTTACCGAACCGTTCCGAAGCATCAATCGTGGTGCGCCGGCTCTCGCCATCCTAAAACGCGTGGACTGTACTACATACAGGGTGTAGAATGGATTTTGGTACATACTCGTAGGCACTTTACGTGCAATAGTGAAAATCCTCTGATATTGGCTCCCCTAATTATTTTCCAATAAAACCTTAAACATAAAAGTTGTAGAGTAAAAAAAAATTGTACCTAAATCCCTTTCTAATTATTTTCTAACACCTTCTGGTTCTGCTATACAAGAAAAATTAAATTATGAAAATCTATCGATAAAATAGTAATAGCCATGACTCCCGACAACAATAAAGTTCATTTTTTGACAAATGTAACGAGTTTGCTGATTCCTCAAAGAATGAACTCTTTTAACAAAGAAAAAAACGTTAACTTCGTAAAATGGTATTACTTCGGATTGTCTTTTAGAGACATGCAAGCAACATTTCCTATTTTCTATCCGGAGCGATCAATTCCAAGTTTGACATGTCAAATATCATACATTGTCATCTTTGGTTGTCACTTCGGTTACACTTCCCAGCTATTGCTATTTTGACAAATTCTTTAATTAATTTTTCCATTATTGTGTACTTCAGGAAGATGTTAAAAAAACAAAACAAATAAGAATTGGAAACCATTTTTAAAACTCTACAAGTTTTGTATTTAAGGGTTTGTTCTACAATAATTAGGGAGCCAATATCCGAGGATTTTTACTTTTATACGTAAAGTGCCTACATATCTACCAAAATCCATTCTACATCCGGTATGTATTTTTTAGTATACTGTGCTGGTAGTAGTGTCTACTGCCTTGACGACGAGTCCGGTAGACACGTGTTTATGGATTTATTGGATTTTATTTATATAAAAATTAAATGTACAATTACTTATATCATTGAAATAGTTTTCTAAAGGCAAGCATTACCCTTTGATCAATCCAAACAACTTTATTTCGTATTCTCCAATTGTAGAACGACCTGTACTCTGTCAAATAACTTCCCGATGATTTTTGAGGCAATAAGTTTGATCGTGCACTATCTATCTTCTCCAAAAGGTGGTCTGGGAAGAAAACTTGACTTCTGCTTCGGTTCGGTTGTGAGAATTCATTTTATTAAAGGAAGTTAGCGCAAATGAAAGAAATCACATGAAAAACTTCGACAGACTGAATTTTGATGAATCTTTTGTTATCATAGTAACAAGGCATAGCAATCTTTTTCAAAGCCTAACGAGCCTAACAACTAAATGTTCGGACAAATATACTAAAGACACAAAAAGTATTGCTGTAGTTAGTAGAAATTTAATAATGCATTACGAATTGATGTAGAGGATAAAGATAATATTTTTCTGTTACAAAAAGACAATTTTACTTGTGTATTACGTATACATCTCATATTTTAAAACAAAATGTTTAAATTTGACAAGTAAATGTTGGCAACTAAATGTTCGGACAAAATGCATATTTGTATTTTTTTTAGTAGGCTCTGGAAAAAAGTTGCTTATTTTGACAGTTAAAGTAACTGGTACCTCTTGCGTACGTAACAATTATAATATTTTTGATTTAATTTAAGTAAAAAATTGAGAGTTTTGAACTGTAATGGGTCGTGGATTTGCAACAAACGTTAAAATACGTGAAATTATCATTAAAAAATACTGCCAAGGACAAACTGTTCGAATTATGGCAAATGATTTGGACGTGCCCAAGTCTACAGTAGGTGATATTATAAAAAAATATGCCGAAACTGGAGAACTGAAGGTTAAAGGAAAAAGTCCAGGAAGACCGAGAATTGTTACCCAACGTTCTCAAAGAAATTTAATTAAGATTTGTAAAAAAAATCGAAGAAATACTTTGCGGGATATCACTGCCCAATGGAATGACGAGTCTGGCACTAATTTATCGCGAGAGTGTTGCCGAAAATGGATTCATAAGTCTGGACTAAGCTTTTACAAGGTACAAAAGTAAGCAAAATTTTGTGAGTGCAAAATCATTTTTATTTAGGCCAAGGAAAAGCCACTACTGACGGAAAAACAAAAGAAGAACAGACTACTCTGGGCCCAATCAAAAGTAAAATGGACGGATGAAGACTGGAGTAAAGTTGTTTTTAGTGATAAATCAAAATTCGACGTCTCTGTGGGAGATTATTGAAAAAGAGTCATTCGTTCAAAAGAAGAAGCGTTTCATAAAGACTGCCTAAAAAGAACTGTGAAGTTTCCGAAAAGTGTGATGATTTGGGGATGCATGTCTGCAAGAGGTTTGGGGAAATATCAATTTATTGAGGGTACGGTAAATGCAGAAAAATACCAAGAAATTTTACAAAATAGTTTATTACCGACTCTTCAGTTTTGTATCCTCAAGATGATTTTATTTTCCAACAAGATGGGGCAGCATGTCACACCGCGAAAACAACTAAAAAATGGTTCGGTGAACATAACGTAAATGTTCTTTCATGGCCTTCAAATAGTCCGGACCTAAATGTCATCGAAACTCTTTGGCACAAAATGAAAAGCTATTTAAGAAATTACCCACAGAGAACAATTCAGGATTTAAAAAATCAAATTGAAAAAATATGGCCCAGTTTTACCCCAGAATTTTGTGGGGATCTAGTAAAAACTATGCCCGCCAGGATTCAGGCAGTCATAAAAGCAAAAGGGGACGTAACTGAATATTAAGTTTGTAAAACAGTATTTTGTCCGAACATTTAGTTGCCAAGTTTTTCTGTTTTAATTGTTCCATTTTGATTATTAGTTATTGTAATGTTTATTATATTTAATGATATTCAGTATCTACTGTGGTATATTATTTTTCACATTAAACTCTACGGTATACTTAAAAAAAAGGAAGTTATTTCTTTCAAATTTTTATTTTCTGCCTTCTTCACTAATAAAACAATGCTTGTCCGAACATTTAGTTGTTAGGGCTCGGTTTACAAGTTTCGCCCTATCGGGGTCGACCTGTAATTCACTAGCTCGTCCATAAAAACGTTACTACCGGTCTTGTAACGTAAATAGCTAAAATATTACAATCAGAAAAACATAAAAACTTTCAGAATTAATTTTTTTCCTTTCCCCGAGAACGTAGCTCAAATTGTACTAGATACGAGAAAAATGCACTAGACCTTTTTTGTGGAGCATGAACTTTCCTACAAAAATGTACGCGGAAGCATATGTTTATCTGTTATAGTTTAAGAGATAGAAGTGACCTAAAAGTAAATATGATCATTTTTAGCGGAATTATTCGCGCGCTATTGGGTGTTAGAATTTGTATCTGTTAAACTATAACAGATAAACATATGCCTCCAGGGACTTTTTTGTAGAAAATTTCATGCTCTACAAAAAAGGTCTAGTGCATTTTTCTCGTATCTAGGACCATTTGAGCTACGTTTTCGGGGAAAGGAAAAAATATCAATCCCGAAAGTTTTTTTTATGTTATTCTGATTGTTTAAACAAATTAGGAGATCTAAAAATTACCTACAAATACCATTTTTATTGTGCTGAATCGAATTGCCCCAAAAATAAAAGTTTTTGGCAACAAGGAAGTTAATAAAAGTGAATTTTTTACGACAGCTCGACAATCCAACATCCTGCATTGAAATTTCTCTCGTTTGACGTACAACAACATCGGACGATCGGTGCCACTATCGAAGAGCTCGTCAGATTACTTTAATGTTTAATGTATCCGTGAATTTAAATAACCGTTCCTTAACCCAAAGGTTAATATTTTAACCATAGATATGAACAGAGATAACCATCTAACTCAAAGTCACTCACATGAGTCACTTCTGCAATGCTGCATTGAAATCATTGAATGCAACTCCCCACTCTACCCTTCCGATGCGCGCGCCGCGTGACGCTCAAACTTGACGAAATTTCGTGACGGCTAACCTCGAAATTAGCTCCGTATAAATGTTTTCAACATTAAAATGTTTTCAACATTAAAAATCTATCTTAAATAGTAATTAGGAAAGAAACTATTTAAACTGACCAATCCTGTTGTCGATGTTAAGTTACATATAAATTAATTTTCCTGCTTTATTTGTAACTATGGATGCATTTCAAATGATGTATATGCATTGTTGGATATCTGTATTGTTTGTGCAATGACGGACGTTTTTAGATTATATGTAGTATTTTTCGGGTTATACTTAGTAAATATTTCTGCTAGGATGTTCCCTATTGGGAAAACGAACTGCGTACTCCTGAGCAGCAACTATGGCACTCTCATCACACTGTCCATATAAGACAAGCATATCAAAATATTCTGAAGAAGTAAACATTAAGCGTTTTTAAGGACTTTTGTAATTGTCAGAGATAATTTATTATGACATAATATTCAATTATTATGTCTTTGCAACAATCAAATTTCTTTCGATAGTTACTAATATAATTTTTTAAGGTAATTTTATATCTACACGCGATTGGTCAATTAACAACGTTCTTATTTTAAAATCCAATGAGGATGAATTTTTTTAAATATTTTTCCTGTTATTCCCAGAAGATGATGATTTCAACGTATTATTTTGGTCCGCCAGTTCTGATAGACCCTGTATAATGAAATCAGCATGCATAATAAATGTATAAACGGATATTCTATTTTAATTAATTGATAACATAATTACATTACATTTTTGATTTACAATGCAAAAATTTCCGTTAATAATGCGGAATCTGGAAAAGTGCCCCGAATGCTTGCTGCGTTTCCACGTTGAATGGCAAGGGAAATCCTCTCGAAAAGGAATTTCTTTGATTTTGAATCGCCTGATTCCGCGATAAGTCGGTTTCCGATGACATTAATGAAATCGATGGTTTCTTTGCACCAAGGGCCTAAGGTTTCAAAGGCTAAACCTTTAAATATGTAGTTTGACGAAATAATTGAACTGTATTTGCTATGTTTACGTTTGCAAGCCATTTCAGCGGCAAAATCTCAGACTTCAGATGTTTTCAATATGTAACTAACTGCAAGTGTAAGGTCCCAAACCAAAGGTTTACCTTGAATCCACGGTACTAAAATCATCATCAGGGCGTTTTCCCTCATCCCGAGACAGTCCGTTTGGTTCTAAAGTTGAATTCACATGAATAGAAGTTAAAGACCAATTAATTTCAGTGTGTCTTGAAAAACTACCACTGCTTTTGGAACAACTTAGACCATGAATGCTGCATTTGCAAATATGAGGTGTACAAATATTACAACCCAATCTTAAACCAATACAAACTTGGAAGGAAGTATTATCTAAAAGAGTACCAATATTAGGAGAAGGTATTGCATGTAACCAAGACCCTGATTCTCTGCATTGCAAAGCCTTAAAACGAGCCAAGTCTCTAGGTAAATTAAAGATTAAGTAATTGGCAATTATTCGTTTGATATTGGTATTATCCCAATTCTTCTGAAATTGTGGAATTGTTGGTCTTTCGTTCTCATTTTCTACATCCCAGACTGCCAAGGCTTCATCATAATGGTGAATAATAAGCTCATTATCCTTTGCATTTGAGAAACAAGCTTTTTAACACCATGAACTGAAGATAGGAAAGCTGCACGGCAAATATCGGGAAAGCGGCGAATTGCCAGTTCACCAAATCTAATCGGTAAAGTTAAACGTAAATTAAGTATTTTCTCTAAAGAAGACTTTAGAAGAATCAATTGAATTAACATAATTAGAAAATTTCCAAAATGGAGTTGTTCTTAATAAAAAATTAAATTTTGGTATGAAAAGACAGTTCTTGATTAAAGTATAAACCACGTGTCTGCTAAGAAATTCAGCTTTATTTAAAATATTTTCAACTGTAATTATAGTTTTTTGGACAGTGTTTTTGAAGTCTTGGTCAAAGATCGGAGAGCCTAAAAGAGATAAACTTCCTCGGTCACAAATTTTAATACCTGGTGCTAAATTTTGAAATTCCTTTATGACTTTTAAATCTGTGTCTCCAGAACAGCAAAAGATCTCGCATTTGTTAAAGTTTAATTCAAGACCAAATTTTCTGGATAAGTTGATAACTTTCTTAAAGTTGGAGAAAACTATTTCTGGGTAATCAGCTAAGGTTACATCATCTAAATACCAAACATTCAGTTAAGAATCCAAAGATAAAATAATTGCTTGAGTGGCAAAACTAAAAATCATCGGACCACAAGGATCTCCTTGTTGGACTTCCAACAGAAGAAGAAATTAAATGATCACCGAAAAATAAAGTTGAAGGATTCCTATAACATTGATAAAGATAAGGTTAAAGAAGTGGGGTATGACATTGGACTTCTTTTAGAATACAATCTCGTTCGACTGAGTTAAATGCGTTTTTGAAATCTAATTTAAGAACAACTTTGCCACGGTTTTTGTCGTTATTCACAAAGGTTCGTGTAGTATGAACTGCTGCTTCGCATCCTAGCTTAGTTGCCACTCCAAGTTGGTGTGCAAATAAATACGAATTGACAATATTACGACTTTGAAAACAGACTAGCTTTGAAGTCAATCTTCGTAAACAATTTCCTATTGCAAAATTAATTATATCAGTTCTGTTATACCTATTAATTTATTATTGTCCGATAATCCTTTCCCTCCCATTACAAAATTATCCTTTTTGGGAGCAAAGAGACAGATCGAATAAAATACAGATTAAGCTTACAATTATGTTTAGATTAGATAACAATAATTATTGTGTTTCATTATTTTTTACAATTAGTCGGGGACATCCTGTTGAATTGATGCAGGATGTGGCTTCGTAACAGTTGGTTGAGTCAGTACATGTTGTAGCAGTGTAACAGTTGCTTGAGCCAGTACATGTTAGAGCTTTAAAACAGTCTTTTGAGTTTGTACACGTCGTGGCTGTTTTACAGTTTGTAGACTCAGTACATTTTACCGCCCTGACACAATTTTCAGAAGCGGTACATGTTAATGCATTTGGACAGTTTCCACAACCAGTGCATTCTGTTGTACAACTAGTACAATCAGAACCCCCAGTGCATTGGCAATAATACTCGGTGCACAAACACATAACTATAACTGCTATTACTAACCAGTTTTTTGTAAAAACACACGTTTTGAATGCCATAGTTTTTTGTATTATTGTTATTTATCTTGCTGTTTACTTCGATCGACTGCTGAATTCTACTCTACGCTCTGCTATATAACTTATTTCATTATCTTGTTTACACAATAAATACAATAACATGTTGCTGACAGTTTATTTAATGAAGTATTCGATAACCGGTATTTAGCAGTTTATAATAACTGTAAGAGTAGGCAACGCTTTAAACATAATATGTTACGCATGCTATTAGAAGAGCAACTTAATTCTAGATAATCTTATAAAACGGCCTTGCCGAGACATCTACTCTTTAGACTAGCAATTATAACTTTGTTTTTCGGATGTCATTGTTTTTCGTTGCTGACTAATAATAAACTTTATTATTATTATTGTTTCAGTACACTTACATTTAGGCCCGGTTTATTCACCTTCAAGTAAATTTATTTGAACGGTAATTACCATGGATCTACCAATAGCAGATTCTAAATTATAGCAACTACTGGCTAGATTAATTTACTTGAAGGTGAATAAACCGGGCCTTAGTATTTAGACAGTAAATATTGACAATACTAGAATCAAATGGACCAGTTTTTATTAACATATTGTAACGGTCCGAATAGGTTCGATAAATTAAGAATTTTAATTTTAAAATAATTTCAACGAAATATTTTAAATACCGTTCATTTGCGACGGAAATGCTGGTCAGTTGTAAATTTTATTGTTGCTTTGTCCACAAGAGTGGTACCACACTCCTCAAGTGAAATCTGCCAACCTTTCTTTGAAAATGCAGGTACGCGTCCGGGGCAAAACATAGCCCAAGGGGAACAAGTGTTCAGGGGAAAGGAAGCGTTGCAATAAATTACATGTTCGACAATTTGGGTGGTCCAGTGAAAATCAGGGGATAATTGAATTAATGAATTTGATGTTAGCAGGTTTCAAATTGAGAGAACCACCAAATCAATGTTCATTAGGTTAATTTACGTTTTTAGCATTCTCAAATTTGTGGCTTATTTGTAATTAAAGGTCGAGAATTGCAAATTAGAAACAGAGCGCTTTATCGTAGAAAATAACTAGAATCGTTTGCACTTTTAGTTAGAAAAGTAACAAAGCAAAGTAGAAAGGGAGACGGTAGAAAACACGGGCAACACGGTAAAGCCAGGTAGTCGTAGAAATCAGAGGTGTGAGTGAGAGAGAGAGGATGAAAAATAGGAATTAATTATTAATTAGAACAGTTTTGGGTAATCAAACCAATGTAGAACAATTTTCAGAAGTTGCAGATCAACGGAATTTAGTTGCATGACATGACAATTACGTAACAGCGTTTCAAGCCCAATTTAGGTTTCAAAATAATGTTAATTTGTTTCATTTTTATTTTGTTTGTTTCATTTTAATTCTGTTTGCTTTATTTTAATTCTGTTTGTTTCATTTTAATTCTGTTTATTTCATTTTAATTCTGTTTAATTTTTGGTGCTGATTTTTATTATTGTATAGAGTCGGTAATTCAGTGTTCCTGTTTAATTCTGTTTGTTCCATTTTAATTGTATTTGTTTCTTGATGCTGATTTTTATTATTGTATAGAGTCAGTAATTTTGTGTTCTTTTTCAGAGTTCTAATTCAACAACAAATTATGTACATTCATTCTGGTTCTAACAAAAGTCTAAATTTAAACATTTAAAATAATGGTGGAAAACGGAAACTGTAATTTCAAAAGTTCTGGAGATATCGAAAGGGTGTCGCGGTCGGCGTAAAGTAGAACCGAGCTGCTTGGTCACTTTGGTCAAGTAGGGGTGATGTAAATGCACTTGTGCTACTAAAGCGGCAATTACTTTTAAATTTAAAATAAAAAGTTTTTTTTTGCATATCGTAATGAAAGTGGCACTTTTTTACACGAAAAATCGTAGTGAAAGTAGCACTTTTTTACACAAAAAATCGCAGTGAAAGTAGTATTTTTTTGCATCATTTTATTTCATCTCCTTGGAGATGATTGTCAGAGCATACCTATTTTTTTTTGTAATTTTTCACAAATACCTACTTTTAGGCGAAATTTCTCATCGATATGCAAAACAATAGTGTGTACAACACGTTATGAAAGTCTCTTTTTTTCAATTATTTGCTTGATCAACTCGATCTAGGCCCTCGTTAATCAAACTGCAAATTCATGAGAAAAAGTATGACTTTCATAACGAGTTGTACAAATAACTATTTTTCCAGAGAGAAAACCGACCATGATAATGAAAGCAGCTTTCAGTAAAGTTTCACATACAGGGTTATTATAAAATAACGCACAAAATTCATAAAACGCACAGTATTAATTTTTGAAAAAACAATACTAATGAACCTTGCCGATTTGTTTTTATAAATACACTGCGCCAAAAAATTGTTCCAACATTAACGTATTTTTGCATTACTTAAGAATGGCAGAAATAATTGAAGCAAAAATGGTAAATTGTAACTTATTACACGTAGGTACTTCATATAAAAAATAGTAAAAGCTCTGTTATCATTGGCACATTATTCAATTTGTTCCAATAATTTGTAAAAAAATATTTTGGCAGTTTCAACATTTCATAGAAATTGTGTGATTTTTTTTTTTCATTTCTTAGTAGAAACTGACATTTTGTGTAACAAATCCACAAAGAAGAGAAATTCGACATCTAACAAGCGAAGAATGCAGTTGCTCGAAAAAATGAAATTGCTCTATTGTAACTTTTCTAGAAATACAAGTTCCTCGAACGATAGTTTCTCGAAAATGTTTTGCTCGAATTTATATGGTAGAAAATGTTTATCATTGGAGTGTAATTAGTAGTAATTACCGACTTGTCGTATCACTATTCCTTTGTTCACGATCCCTCAGTTCTGCAATTTGTAACAGATAGATAGATAGATAGAACATTTTAATTTTCAGGTAGCTTTAGATTAATGACAAATGATAAGAAATATCCAAATCTTATTTTCAAAAGAAATTTTGAACAGTGTGATTCTTGTGTCTGAGAGTGCTTTTTTTGTCAATTCATTTATAGACAATGTTTACGTTTAAGAGCCTGCATCGAAGTGGAAGGACATTATTGCATAAACCTATTGTTTTATTAACAAAAAACCGTTGTGGCCTTGGAGTAAATAGTGGAATCTCAAATGCTTCCACCCGAAGATCTCTAACGGGTGTAAATCGTTACCCTTATCACAATTACGAGACAAACCCCACATCAATACTAAAACCAATCTACAGATTTTTAATATTGTTTGATTTAAAAATCTAATTAATACTTTTCTTTGTTAATTTCGCCTACAAATTTTAGAAAAGAATCCTCATATATCAGTGTATATATCTGAAGTTAAAATTTTTGTGTAAAACAGTTTTTTTTTTAATTTATCAAATGCAATATGGATGCGGCCTTTATAACAACAATCACCGCATTATTCTGAGTACCTACATGATAATATTACCTTCGAGCAAAACATTTTCGAGAAATTGCCGTTCGAGGAACTTGCAATTCGAGCAATGTCATATTCGAACAAATGACTTTCGAGCAGCTGATTCGGTTTCGAGGAATTTACCTAGATTCGGTTTAGTTACTAGTGGCAGAAGCTTAGGCTTAGGAAAAGAAGCTAGCAGATTTAATGTTAATGTTTCAACAATACCTAGGTGTTCAGCGATTTAATGAAAGAAACAGTATCAAAAGAAGACCAGGGCACGGCAGAAAACGGACGACCAATGCAGTTGAAGACCAATTTTTGAAACTTTACGCGATCCGGCAACGAAAATTCTCCCCAAAGGTCCCCTTCTTTCTAGAGACCACCGCAAAGTGCGGTTAGAATTTGCCCAGGAACGTCAACTGGGGATTCAATAAATGGTGCAAAGTACTCCTCACCGATGAATCTAAATTTTATTTATTTTCATCAGACAATCATGTAAGAATCTATAGATGACCATGGGAACGGTATGCTCAATGCAATAAGATTAATAATAATAATAATAATTTTATTCAGAAAATACACAGATGTTTAACTTCGTCCGTAAAAATACAAATTTTTGTTAGCTACTTATAAAGTTAAATGTTTACTAATGCTAAAAAATTCATTGTAATCATGTAATGGGTTGTTTATTAGAAAATTTTTAACAATCGCTAAAAATACTTTGGTTGGCTGCTCTCTTACTTGCTCGTTATAAAATTTAGGTGATAGTTACTCAAAGTGCTTTATGGATTTTATAAGTCTGTGACATGGTAAGTATAAATCTGTTTTGTGACGGGTATCATGCTGATGAACGTCCTGTGCCCTATCAACAGACGACCTCTTGTGCATTACATATTCTAGACACCTATACACGTACAATGAAGACAGAGAGAGTCTCTTGAGTTGTACGAACAGTGGTTTGCAGGAATCCCTTTTCTTTGCCCTGGCCAGTAACCGGATGACTTTCTTTTGGAGTCGAAAACGTCGTTGACACCCACTACTATGTCCCCACAGAATGATACCGTAGTTCATGATTGACTGAAAGTGAGCGTAATACACACACTTTAAAGTTTCATTTGACACGATTTGATTTAAACTTCTGAATAAATATATTTGTCTGGAGAGTTTATTTGCTACTTCACTTATGTGTTCATTCCATGTTAATTTTGAATCTATGACGACGCCCAGAAACTTTTTTTTATGTGAACGATTTCAACGTGAAATGTAATTGTGCAGTTTTTTTTTTTAATTAAATTGTTGAAGCGGTGCGTGTAAATCAAACAACGTAATTATGCATTCATTCAAAAAATTCACCTTATCGTCAATACTATCTATGTGACCTGTATGGGACCATGGAATGTTATGCAGTGCACCAAATGCAAAACTGCCCATATCTATATTTTTGATGTTTCTATAAAAATATTTACCTGAACTTACCTCTGCATTTTTGATGAGCAATCCACAAAATACCAGCACATGATCCGTGCACCCTATAATATCCAGGGTACCGCCATGTGTGCAACTCAATGAATTGGACAGACATATTACATCTATAAGCGATTCACTGTTTTCAGTAATTCTGGTTGGCTCGCTAATAACTTGATGCAAATAAAAAGAGTTCATAACGTTAACAAACTCCCGTAATTCCCGTGACCTAGTATTTAAGAAATTTATATTTACGTCCCCACTAAGTATAATAGACGTCGTTTCCAAACACACAGTTTTCATATCATCACACAATTCATCTACAGAAGATTCTACATTTGCATTTGGAGGACGATAAACAACCCCAAAACCAATTTTTTGCTTTCTAAAATAAAGAATTACCCACAACTGTTCAAGGATCCCTTCGGGAGCCGACTTGTAACAAATCGGTGGTTTGCCAAGTAGGCTATGACATAATGTAAACTCAACAAACGACAAACAGTAATAATTTTCAATGGACACCTTTTCAAATAAAGAAATGTGGAGTTGTATTTCATAAACATAAAACATAGGAAATCATAATTACATCAAAATAAATAAAATTCTACTTCAACAATTATTAACTACTTTAATTATTTTTGAATTTTCATTTCATAAATTGTTCAAACTAACGCTAACCAACAATTTTAAGCCTCGCTTCTTTATTCCCCTCGAAGCTTCGCTTCTGGGGGAATAAACTACCTCGGCTTAAAAAAATGTCTTCTTTACCTTGGTGTATAATTACTATTATTATTGTCCGATAATCCTTTCTCTCCCAGTACAAAATTATTCTCCTTGACAGAGAAAGGGACAGATCGAATAGAATACAGATTAAGCTTACAATTATGTTTTAGCTTAGATAACAATAATTGTGTTTCATTATTTTTGACAATTAAAAAAGTTAATGTCGGGGACATCCTGTTGAATTGGTGCAGGCTGTAGCTTCGTAACAGTTGGTTGAGTTAGTACATGTTGTAGCAGTGTAACAGTTGCTTGAGCCAGTACATGTTAGAGCACCAAAACAGTCTTTTGAGTTTGTACACGTCGTGGCTGCATTACACTTTGTAGACTCAGTACATGTTAGCGCATTGATACAATTGTCAGAAGCGGTACACGTCATTGCATTTGGACAGTTTCCACAACCAGTGCATTCTCTTGTACAACTAGTACAATCAGCACCCCCAATGCATTGGCAATAATACTCGGTACACAAACACATAACTATAACTGCTATTACTAACCAGTTTTTGGTAAAAGTACACGTTCTGAATGCCATAGTTTTTTGTATTATTGTTATTTATCTTACTGGTTACTTTGATCGACTGCTGAATTCGACTCTACGCTCTGCTATACAAATTATTTCATTATCTTGTTTACACAGTAATTACAATAACATGTTGCGGTATTTGGAGAAAAAAAATCCTATTTTATTTTGGGAAACAACAAACTCCCTGCGTCACGTGAATAAAACTATGACTAATTTAATATGGATTTTAATCAGTTTTCCAAACTATATGAAGTCAGTTTGTTAAATGAAGTTTTCCGTTGATCGCTTGTTAATTTCAATATTAATGAATTATTTTGTCTAAAATACAATAGTGTATTAATGGACCTCATTAATACACTATTTTTCATTAATCAACGATTTTTGCGATTTTGACGTTTTGATGATATTTTGATGTATAAACAACCTCGAACATGCATTGTTTGCACTTACCAACACTGCTGCAGGTATTGCAGCAGGGTTTTCTATATTTTTTAGCTCCATGACTGCACAATTACGAATTCACTTTTTCAAAAGCCGACCTTTTTGGTTTTAATTCGCATGTCATATTTTTCAAAGGTAACTAGGTTTTCTTAGCAACCGTGATTTTTTCGTGAAATTGAATGTGAATGGAGTTGACGTCTTCTGACACTCTTTGTGGAAAAGTGAATAGAAAGTGTTGAAAAATTTTAAAATGGCCTACCCTGAGGACAAGAAAAAGATGAAGGTATTTTATAAGGTCTCATCTTTATCGAAAAAGATGAAATTGGTTTTGATTTGGCTTTAATTTGAAATTTTGTCACAAAAATTTTGTAATCAACTCGTTTGTAATGGACGATTAATAATCTCAACTATTAAAGGCACTCGCTCGCTACACGTTCGTGGTTTAAACAGTTTCGATTATTAATCGCCTTCATTAACAAACTAGTTTATTAAATAACTATTTCGATAACCGTTAGCTTTAAACATAATATGTTACGCGTGCTATAAGAAGAGCAACTTAATTCTAGATAATCTTATAAAACGGCCTTGCCGAGGAATCTACTTTTTAGACTAGCAATTAGAACTTTGTTTTTCGGATGTCATTGTTTTACATAGCTGACTAATAAACTTCTCTGAACCCTCCACCACCCGGCGGCACGGCAATTTTGCCGGAGTACATACACTATTACGGATATTACTATCAAGTAATGGTGCAGTGCGTATCAACATAATTACCGGCGTCTCGCCTCCGCATTTTGACTTTGTTGTGTATTATGTTCTGTGTCAATGTTAAGGAATTTTCTCACGATATGACATGAGTATAATAATATACCTTTTTGAATTTCAACTACCAATGTGTTTCCTAAATCCAGAATTTTTAAATTTTTAAAAAGAGATTGCGGTACTACTCCCGTTGCTGAAATTATTAGTGGTAAAATAGAAAATTTTCCTAAACTCCAAAGATTTCTCATAGCAACGGAGAGCTCTGAATGTTTATTAATTTTTGTGTTATATGTCTGTGTTATATTATGTGAATTGGGAACAGCTATATCTAAAAGATATGCTTGCTTTTGTTGTTTATTTAAAATAATAATGTCTGGTCTGTTTTGCTTAATATGAATGTCAGTTAAAACTGTTCGATCAAAATATAATTTATAATTATCATTTTGCAAACAACTTTCTGGTGTATAACCATAATGTGGTTGTGTATTTTTTAATAAATTGAATTTAACAGCTAAATTCATGTGTATAATTTTAGCGAATATATCATGACGTTTCTTATATTCGCTTTGAGCCAAAACGGTGCAAGAAGAAATTATGTGTTCAATTGTTTTCCTTCAGTTCCGCAAATCTTACATTTATCAATTATCGATTGCAAAACGCATATGTCTTTTTTATAATTTCTTGTATTGATAACACGATCTTGTATTGCAAATATAAAACCCTCCGTCCCAGGGTGAATATTTGATTTCTTAAGCCATGCATGAGAAGCCTGAATATTAATTCCTGGCTGTTCCAGTTCTTTAAATTATCTCCCATTTAAAGACTTCTGTTTTATATTTGCTATAATATTATTATTGTTTCAGTACACTTACATTTAGACCCGGTTTATTCACCTTCAAGTAAATTTATGTGGCCAGTAGTTGCTATGAATTAGAATTTGCTATTGGTGTATCCATGGTAATACCGTTCAAATAAAGTACCCTTGAAGGTGAATAAACCAGGGCATTAGACAGTAAATATTGACAATACTAAAACCAAATGGATCAGCGTTTATTAACATATTTGGAAATTCATCATAATAGCTTTGTTATTCTTCTTTAAATGTATTCTTTGACATTCTTCATAATTTTGAAAAAAAGCATGCGCTAAAACATTACTTTTTCCATCAAAATCGTCACTAAATTCTTCTTTTTTACATCCAGCATTATGATTATTTTGGAATAATGTAAGTACTAGGAAATTAAATAAGTATATCTGGTTTTTTGTTATCATATTCGCACAGTTCCCAGGAAGACACCAGTGCTCTTAATACCAAATTTGTTCTGCTAATTATTTAGGTTCATTTCCTTTTGATTTAACCACAGAAACAAAACGGATGTCAATGTGAAAAACCAACAGAAAAAAATGTACATAAAGCCCACTTTTTTAAACAACTCTCAAAGTGTTGTTATGTTGGTATGAGCCACTATGTAAGTTAGGTATTTGATGGTTATTGGGTTGGCAACGTAAAACGTCAATTGTATGTCAGCTATTGTGATGTAAATGCACTTGTGCTACTGAAGCCGCAATTACTTTTAAATTTAAAATAAGAAGTTTTTTTTTGCATATCGTAATGAAAGTGGCACTTTTTTACACGAAAAATCGTAGTGAAAGTAGCACTTTTTTACACGAAAAATCGTAGTGAAAGTAGTATTTTTTTGCATCATTTTATTGCATCTCCTTGGAGATGATTGTCAGAGCATACCTATTTTTTTGTTGTAATTTTTCACAAATACCTACTTTTAGGCGAAATTTCTCAAGTTACATCGATATGCAAAACAATAGTGTGTACAACATGTTATGAAAGTCTCTTTTTTTCACTTATTTGCTTGATCAACTCGGGCTATGCCCTCGTTAATCAAACTGCAAATTCATGAAAAAAAGTATGACTTTCATAACGAGTTGTACAAATAACTATTTTTCCAGAGAGAAAACTGACCATGATAATGAAAGAAGTTTGCAGTAAAGTTTCACATACAGGGTTATTATAAAATAACGCACAAAATTCATAAAACGCACAGTATTAATTTTTGTAAAAACAATACTAATGAACCTTGCAGATTTGTTTTTATAAATACACTGCGCCAAAAAATTGTCCCAACACTAACGTATTTTTGCATTACTTAAGAGTGGCAGAAGTAATTGCAGCAAAAATGGTATATTGTAACTTATTACACGTACTTCATATAATAAATAGTAAAAGCTCTGTTATCATTGGCACATTATTCAATTTGTTCCAATAATTTGTAATAGTAATTAACGTTATAAGTCCGGGAACTCATTGTTTACAGTACGAGTTAGACGTTTAAGGACGAGGCGACGAAGGAGCCGAGTCTTGAAACTCGAAACGAGTACTGTAAAAAGAGTTCACGGACGAATGTCGTTATGTATTTTATTTCATCCTGCCTCAAATTTCGTTTGAAAGAAACATTGAAATTAATTTCAAAATAATTCAACAAAAGCTCCAAATCTAGTCACATTTTAGGAACATGATTAGCAACGGCTGTTTGGCAATTGTTTATTTTGTTGAAATAATTTTGTGCGTCAAAATGACTTCTAAAGCAAATCCTCCAGAAATTGTAAGAAAATCTGCAGAAGCCTGTGCTGAATTAATACCTAGCAAGTCTGGTGAAAGGTACCAAAAACAATTCAGCCATTTTTGTAAATGGAAATCAAAAAATAATATGAAGAAAATTACGCAAGAGGTTATGCTGGCTGGCTTATTTTTTAGATTTGGTTTAAATGGTTGTATTATTTTATTTGTGAACTATCGTTTTTAGTCTGAGAAAGTAAGTGCATCTTCTTTGTGGCCGAAATAGTGAAATTGTTAATTTGTATTTAGATGTAGTTTTGAATAAAACATTTCTTAAAACTGAATCATTGTTATTGCGATTGTTACTTTTGTGTTTCCAATAGCAACTCTTAACCGGCGTCCGGCCGTTTTTTGCGTTTTCCCGGATTCAAACTGATGACGTAAAGTATTGAAATTTGACACAGGATGAAATAAAAAAATATTTTGGCAGTTTCAACATTTCATAGAAATTGTGTGATTTTTTTTTTCATTTCTTAGTAAAAACTGACATTTTGTGTAACACAAATCCACAAAGAAGAGAAATTCGACATCTAACAAGCGAAGAAGCAGCTCAAGCAGTTGGTTAAGTTACTAGTGGCAGAAGCTTAAGAAGCGAAGCTAGCAGACCTAATGTGAATGTTTCAACAATACCTAGGTGTTCAACGATTTAATGGAAGAAACAGTATTAAAAGAAGACCAGGACAAGGCAGAAAACGGACAACCAAAGCAGTTGAAGACCAATTTTTGAAACTTTACGCGATCCGGCAGCGATTTGTTACAGCGAGCGAAAGTTACAAATTCATTGGCTACTGTACATAACCAAAATATTCATGTGCAGACTGTAAGAAACAAATTACAGGAATATCAGTCGAAACCGAAAATTCTCCACAAAGGTCCCCTTCTTTCTAGAGACCACCGCAAAGCACGGTTAGAATTTGCCCAGGAACGTCAACTGGGGATTCGATGAATGGTGCAAAGTACTTTTCACCGATGAATCTAAATTTTATTTATTGTCATCAGACAATCATGTAAGAATCTATTGAAGACCAGGGGAACGGTAACCTCAATGCAATATTGAGCCAATAGTCAATTTTGGAGGTTGTTCAGTTATGGTTTGGGGAGGCATAGACTTAGAGGCACATACAGATATACACATAATGATTAGAGGAACAGTAAATCTAGACCGGTACATCAGAGACATTCTAGAACCTTATGATATCGTTCTGTTCGCTCCATTTATAGGAGATGAATTTGTACTAATGCAGGATAATGCTAAATCACACGTTCCAAATGTGGTCAGAACAGATCTGAATCAAGTTAATGTTGCTACCATGAACTGGCCAGCCAGAAGCCCCGACCTTAATCCCATAGAGTATCTATATATGGGATAGATTAAGAAAACATGTTCGTGCATTTTCCCAGCCACACCAAGCCTTAGAACAATTAGCAGCTACTTTGACTGCGGCTTGGGACTTGGGACGAAGACTTCCTTATTTTTAAAGCAAGCTTAAAAACAATTTTTGCTATGATTGTAATAAATGTAACCAAGATTTTAAGCTACTACGGTGCAAACGGCTCTTAGTCTTACAACAATAAATCTTTGGACCTGTTGATACCCAATCAATAATCTATACATTCTTATCTAATTCATCGGTCCAATCTCCCAATAAACATCCTGTTTTGACAATACTTTTACCATCGTCTTTATACGAGTACCTATACAATGCAATCTGTGTCATTCATCGATCCAATCTCCTAATAAACACCTGTTTGTTTTGACACCACTTTGCCTATGCAGGCTGATTCACATAACTTTCCGACCCTGAACACATGAAAAGTGACAGCGCATGAATATTGAACATTTTTCGTGTTCCGTTTAGGCAAAGTTTTAAAAAACATTAATTAAGTGTTAATCTTGAGGTTATCTTTGACAGATGTTAAATTAGGTTATCATAAATAAAGTCCATTTACACTAAGACAAGATACCACTAACATCGATCTATTCGGTTTTCAAAAATAAACATAGTTTAATTGTTTTCGTCTGACATAGGTAAAATGAGGAGAAGTACGAGTAGAATGCAAACCCCTTGATTTTTTGATCAGCAAATGTGGAGTAACCTGTTGAATTGTAGACGGTATAATATTCCGTAGCCTATTGGATGTTTTCCATTATTACTTTATTTTTATTATTTAATAAAAAGCAAGTTTGTTTCATACATTGATCGCCCAAAAAAGCAGAGCACCCAGAAGGGATGATCGTACGAACTTGAAATTTTGGTGACAGTTTAAGATTGGGTAAGAAAATGAATGATAATAATTTCAATAAAATTTGTGTTCAAAGTTCAAGATGTTAAAAAAATAATAATGGATGGTATCACCTCTCAAACGAATGCATTCATTTAAACGCCAAAGCATAATTAAAATTAAATAATCAATTTCTGCTTGGGGTATTTCATCACTAGCTCTTTGAATTTGAACTCGAAGTTCAGCCAAAGTGTCTATGGGCGCTAGAAAATCTTCGACTCTTCTGCCGATAATTTCCCTTACTTGTTCCATTGGCGATAACTCTGGGGACCTTGCAGGCCATGGCAGTAAATTGCGTTATTGTCATTAAAAACCCTTTGGTGTTACTCTTGCAAAGTGCGACCTAGCGTTGTCTTGCTGAAAAACACTGTTGGGATGCCCTTGAATGTATGGCAACAAAACTGGTTCCAAAACTTCGTTGATGTACCGGGCCGCATTCAGATTTCCTTAAATGAAGACTAGAAGTAACCGGCTTCCAAACTGTATTGCACCTCAAAGCATAACACCATGTGTCGAAATGCAAATAGCAAATTTAACCTTTGTCCTCTAGGTCTTCTGACACGCAATCGTCCATCAGATTATCATAGGCAAAACCAAGGTTCATCACTAAAGATGATTTGGTGGCATTCATCCATCCAATGCTCCCTCAGCGTAACCACTCGAGCCTGGCAACTCGACACTCTGGGGTTAAAGGAAGCCGAATAATAGGTCGTTATGATGCTAAGCCATGTGAACGGGTTCTGCGATAAATTGTTCACATAGACACCTGCCTTTCTAAAACAGTCCTCCAAGTAGCTAGCCTCCACCGACCGAGTTATCTCAAAGGGATTAACTGAAGCCAGTCGCCGAAGACGCCTTTCTGTACGTTCATTCGTAATTCGTGGCCGACCACCACCTTTTCTACGCCTTTCTAAGTCTTCGTTAAACCAAGCCCTATATGCTGGAATGATTATAGAGTCACTTCGACTCAATCGTCTGGCAATTTCGCGAAAGGATACTCCATTCTCACAATTCGACTTCTCTCAAAAGGAGTGAATTAATTGTAATGCTGATTACGACGAACGCGGGGCATGATAACAACACAAGTAAAGGAAATCAACGCCCTTAATGAAATGGCAAACGAATTTCACCACTACTCCGGGACATGGATCGATTAGAAACACACCGATGTGGATGTAGATCCGCTCTTCGGCGTTCAGTTCGATTGACCTTTACACGGTGGGGTCGCAAATCCGCAGTGGGCGCTTGGGTTTGGAATTCTTGAAGGATTTTCGCTCCAACCAGCCCTCGTTGATTTCACCACATTTCACACCAGCACTTTTGAACATTTATAAAAGCTTCAAACAAACAGTCATGAACTTCTTCGACTCTTGCTGGTTCCCTCGCTTTATACCTTTCGCCCCTCTCACGTAGGTCTTTTTCGGCGGAAATCGCCACTGGCATTGCCATCTCGAACACAAAGCTTTAAGATTAAGGTAGCAACTGTTTTTGATCGTGACGTCACAATCAAGGCTTCATCGAAAAACCAATGAAGCCTCCAGGATTTAATAAAAATAGTAAGATTTTTGGTTAGCACTCTTTTTTTAATAGAACGCTGTGTTTGGGTTTTACAATTAGTGCCTCGTGGAGTAAAATGCCATCAATGACACGAAAATGTGCAATATCAGGAGATCTGGCCGGCCAGTTAATGGTACCACCACCACCAATCCAACGATTTGGACAGGCCTGCTGGGCTCTCACATTTACACCAAAATTCACAATTTGACGTTTCTAATAAAGCGCGCCCAATTTTGACAGGCTTTAAATGGTGTACAAAATGTTGCTTGGCAATTAATCATCAATTGTTTCAAAAGGTAACTGCTCAAATACCTTCAAATTTTACATTAAATTTTTAACGACAAAATCTAATCTTTTCGTTGAATCAGACAAGTGATTTACTTAATTGTTTGTGTAGACCCCTATTTTTTAATGTTTAACAATCTAATAATAATCGAAAATTATGACCGCGATTTTCGATAAAGGAAACATGTGTTAAAATTACATTTTTTAACTTGAGGTAATTTTATTATCAATAGTTGAAGCTTCGCGGTCTAAAATATCTGCATTTTAAATTTCATAAAAATCCGTTGGCAAATAACCGAGATATTAGGCTCGAAAGTCTTAGCTGAGACACCCTGTATACGGTTACTCCTGTAGCTCTGCACTGAGGTCAGTCAGGTCACAACACAACGTATAATTGAAATTTAAAATTGACAAGTGACGCACAGTTGATTGTTTTTCGCTCGCTCCGCTAAATAACCTGACTCCCTTGATTTTAGCTTGCCGTATCGTGCTGTGAACGATTTTCGCTGAACTGCGAACTATTTTCCGATTTTAGCTTGTGCTGCGAACGATTCTACCGTGTCGCATGAAACTAATTCACTGTCCGGGAATAAAATGTATGTGGCGCGCCTAAAAAAGTTTTTACTTCAAAAACCTCCGTACGACGAGAGCCACTTATTTTCTGCATTATGTAGATCAAATATGAGCTTAATCGGTCCAATACAGTGCTCAGAATGCGTGTCGCAGTTTTTAAAAAGGCAATTTCGAAAAAAACGTGTTTAAAGTTTTGCAATAGAATTACTTGCAGGCAAAGTTGGTAGATACACGTGTATACAGCGTGTCCCAGAATTGGCGCCATACCCTTGTATGACAGATACAGAATCGTTAAAGAAACTCATATTTGTAAAAAAAAATGTCCAGGCTTCAAGGGTTTAAGAGTTAGACACTATTAAAATTGACCAATGAGGAGACAATTTTTCAAATTGAACTTAAGGTCGTTGAAAGTGAGCCATGTAAAAAATCTAAATCCAAGTGTTAACGAAGTTTGAATGATTTTTTTTGACAATACTGACGTTTCTAAATGTCATAGATAGATGGTTATTTTAAAGAAATTCCATGATCACAAAAAAAAAAAACTATAAAAACCTTTATTAGAAACCATCTAATTTAATAACAATTAATTTCACATAAGATGTTCAAACTGCCTTCCACCCACTTCATACACAGAGTTGCTCGTCGCAGCAAGTTATTTTGAACATATCGTAACATCTCAGATATCAGAGCCGCAATAGACTCCTGCAGTCTGTTTTTCAATTCTTCCAAAGTGTCCAATGGCTCACGGTGTATGTAGTCTTTATAAATTGATTACACAGAAAAAAATCCATTCCTCGACTGATCCAGCTATGCGGATACCATGTATTCAGTACTTGCTGGGTTAACCTTGAATTTTGGGGAGGGACACCGTCATGCTGAAACCATATTTGTCTCCTCAAGTTTAAATCGATGTCTTCTAATAATTCCGGAAGATTGTTTTCAAGAAAATCTGAATAATCTTCACCATTTAGACGTCGAGGAAGACGAAAAGGTCCTATCTAAAAATACAAACATTTCAAATCTTAGATTAAAGTGAAATCACTAAAGTTATTAGTATTACCAAGCGATCATCAATTATTCCAGCCCACACATTAGTACTAAATTTTTCTTGAGAACCTCTAACTCCAATAATATTTGGATTTTCATCCGCCCATAAGTGCCAGTTGTGAGTGTTATACATCCCTTCTCTTGAAAATGAGCATTCCTCGGTAAAAAGAATATTCCGAGCGAAGTTTGGATTCATTTTGCTACAACAATCATCGGCAAAATCCTATTCTTCTATGATAGTCTGCTTCTTGAAGCTGCTGAACTCTCGCATAATGATATTGAGAAGGATGTAACTGCTGCTCTTGAATAATGCTATGTGTAGTGGATTTCGAAGAACCAACCATACGCGCAATTACACGAACACTTCTTCTTGGGTCATCATCCACAGCCGTTCAAGAACTGCTTCTTCCACTTCTACTTCACGTGCCTGACGTGGAGCTCTAGCTACACCTTTTTTTTACTGGCATTACACTACCCGTTTCTCTAATTCGACTGAGTAGTTTTAATATGACATGATTGTCGAGATGACGCCGATCTGGAAAACGAATGGCAAACTCACGAGCAGCAGCTGCTGCATTACGGTCACAGGTCAGAGGATGGCCATTTCTAAATATCCTGCATTAGAAAATGACATGACTGACAAAATTATGAAAAAACGTCAGTGTCAAAATAATTCATTCAAAATCACCATGATTTTACATGGCACGCTTTGGAAATTGTTGCAGTCTTTTAGGAAAAATGCTTCCTCATTGGTCAACTTAAACAATTCCTAGCTCTCTAATGCTTGAAGCCTGAACATTTTTTTTTTGCAAATTTGGATTTCTTTAGTGATCACGATTCTGCTATTCATCGGTATGGCGCCAATTCTGGGACACGCTGTATACAGGGTTATTCTAAATGATTGTAGTCGAAGTAGGCCATGTCCATGTTATTACATTTTTGCCGTTTTCATGTGAACTGTCAGTTTTGTCGCTGACACCGTCATTTTTTACATAAAAAGTACGGTGAAGAGAATTTTATTTATTTTTGTTAAATTAACGATTGAATCCGAATAAGTGAGTATACACCGTTCACACACGGGAGTTAAATTGGGTGCAAAACAACTCAAAATGTTCACATCATTTTGATGTTTTTTTATGTGGAGCGGCAACCATAAATTTTACATTCAGTTTTCACGCCTACTTCGACTACAATCATTTAGAATAACCCTGTACAAAGTGTCTATAAAAGAACATATATCAAGAGTTTTGTGGAATTGTGCGGCTCTATATACAGGTCGCTACAAAGTATGGAAACAGTTAAATATCTCGAGAATGGTTTCTCGGAAATCCTTGAGATTTGGTAAGGAGTTAAGAGCATTCAAATTCTATTCTTTCCAATTTTTTCAGTTTTATACCTTCATTTGTTTTCTAGATACAAGGCTAACTTGATTTTTTTTAAATGGCAACAGGGGTTAATTTTATAATTTTTGAAAAGAGGTTTTTATTCTGAATTCAACGATGTATCACATGTAATAATAGTTTACATAATAACCCTAAAAAAAAATTTTTAAATTTAATTCAAAAATAAATAAACAGTTATCTTTGAAAACAGTTTCTATTATTAATTTATTTATTACTTATTTATTTATTATAAAAATGCCTTATTTAAGTGAAACCGAGCGGATAGAAGTTCTAATGATGATTGGATATGGTGATAGGAGACGAAGCTGTGCTGAAGTGATGACACTTTTGATGACACACAAAAAATGAAACGGTCATTATGTGATACAGTGTTGAATTTAAAAAAACACCTTTATCATGAAATTAACCCCTGTTGCCATTTAAAAAATTTCAAGTTAGCTTTGTATCTCGAAAACAAATGAAGGTATAAAACTGAAAAAATTGCAAAGAATAGAATTTAAATGCTCTTAACTCCATACCAAATCTCAAGGATTTCCAAGAAACCATTCTCGAGATATTTAGCTGTTGCCATACTTTGTAGCGACCTTGTATTTTTTGGCCGAACTATGTCGAGTCGTTGAAGCTGGCAAATTAGATGTCAAAAGACAAATGTCAAATTATTAATAATTAAATCTTAGCGTCAGTTTGTGAGTTCGGTGTATCTGTGGGTTGGTGCAAGGAGAGTTCGGCGTCTTAGTTGTTTAGCTTGTGATTTTCTTCAACAGTCTTTATCAACAGTAAAATGTTTTTCCGCATAACTGTGAATACCAAAAACAAATTAGGAAGTAGCGAAGGTTATACATTTTTTTTTGGTATGTTTACAGTAAGTAATAAGCAATCTTTTTAGTAAACCGCAATGGTTTTATCGCTAGAGCATTGTGATGTGTATTACCGAAATGGTACCCTGCAGAATGGAGAGGGGGTTTATTCTATAGACTCTTGCAAGGAAGAATTCTTTGCAAAATTTCCAAATGACAACATCGTAGAAACAAATTAATTCCACACATTAGAAGGATTGTGGATAAATTTGTGGCAACTGTTGAAAAATGTAAAAGTGTAGGAAGAGCGCCAGTGAATGAAGAAATTGTTGAAGATTTACTCCAACGAATGGAACAAAGTTCAAAAAAATCCCTCAGGAAGTTATCACTTCAGGCTGATGTAAACTCCGTCCGGCGAGAGATTGGGTAAGTTTAAATTGTAGGCTTGTCACCCAACACTACAAAATACACTAGAATACAATACAAAAAAATGTAATATAATAAATTATTGTGGTGGTACCTTTGAAATAATTTCGCGGGCATTGTAATCCTACGCCCATTTATGCTGTCACAGCAAATTGTCAAATTTCAGCTGTTGTCGTTGCCGCTGTCATTTTGAATCGTCAACACCGTGCGTGGTTTATTTGCTCTTTCGTCTTCAAGTGAGGTATTTTGTTGTGTTTAAAACTTCTTAATTATCTGGGATAAGTTAGATTGTTCGTTTGTATTGACTAAATTCTATATTGTTAACCTCCGAGTAATGTGTGTTTTGTTCGTTATTTCTTGCTTAACAATTTTTTTTTGTGGTGTTTAAACTTTCTAAGTTTTTAAGATTAGTTGTTTGTTGTTTTAGTTTGTTTTTGTTCTATAAGTTCCCTATTATTTACCTTTGAGTGCCTTTTTTAAGTGACATTGATATTTATAAACCTGAATCCCTTTAGTGATATCACAAACAATATCTAGACTGATGTAAAGGTATGAAGATAATATTTTTAATCTAATTATATTGCTTTAAAACTGTTTTGTAGGCAACCCGAAGCTATTTGACTGTAGCTGGCACCCAGCAGCCCAGAGGATGATGCAAGTGCTAATTAATTTTTCATAAATGAAAAACTTACAACTGAAAGTCCACTGGAGGGTAATTTTCATACCTTATAACACAAAATAGTACCGAGCGATCATTTAAAAAATAAATCGAGTTTGCTTCGGAGCCTATGCTATAGCATGGGTTGCCATAGGTAACACGCCGACTCGATTTATTTTTTAATTGATCGCACCGTATTATACTGAAACATTTCGACTTCCTTGACTTTTCCTCGATGATTTTTTTCTCCCTCATTTGGTGTATTGTTGGTTGCCGCATTCCCTCGGATGAAATTTTGCGAAAAAATACGAAACAAAAATAGGTTGGTCAACTCGCTGCGCTCGTTTCCCAATCTACCCCACTTACAAAATAAAATCACTTTTAACACGTCCATCATAAAGGGTGTTTTTTAAAATTTGGCGTCGAAGTAGGCGTTGGAGAGTCGATTGAGATCGCACCACTCATGTAAAAGCGTAAGATTTAAACAGCTGATCCGTGATCCGTAACCTGTATAGTGCGTTCACAATCGACAGTTCAATGCCTACTTCGACGCCAAATTTAAAAAACACCCATTACATCTATTTTTTATACAACTGGTTTGCATTGCATTAAAAAACGCAGTCGTATTTTTGATGTTTATTTTAATTTCTGCGGCAAAAATCAGGTAGCTAGTCTTGTATTGACATTTGTTTATTAGAAACGTCAAAAAAGTTTTCATTACGTTTTGTAAAACACTTTCAATTCCACATTATTGCATTCGTAAACATGAAATGCAAAGAAAACGACGTTAACGATGCCGATATCGACGACAGATTTCCCGCAGATATTGGAAAAGCGGCAAATAGAGCCACTTTAACATTTATAAATAAACAAAAAATAACTAGTGTTAAATGTTTTTTTTTTACTAGTGTTAAAAATATTTTTAACAGGGTAAGTTATAAAGAGCAATTTTTAATCAAATTAGCTTCCACTAAAAACGTCACTTTTAATGTCAGTTGTATAAAAAAATATTTAGGGATCCTACGTTGTGTTTTATTTATTATTTAGCTTAATTAGGTTCTAACGAGAGGCCGTACCCTTGGAAGATTTTCAAGATGAAATTAAAACGATTGCGCACACTTCACATAAATTTTATTTAACAAATAATCGAGTGTGGTGGACTTTGGTCCCAACAAATGGTAGAAATAAATAAATGAATTGAATGACAGCAGTTGGTGGAAATTTGACCCAATGAGATTTGACTCGCGGCCCCCCGAATTGAGATTTGACACATGAATAAATGACTAAGCTGCGCAAATACAGAAGTTTCTGGTGCGAGTAGCATTATACGAGTTTGAGATGCGAACCATGTGATCCGATTTAGATTTGACTTGTTTCCCCAATTAAATTGAACCCGACGCGATGCCTTGGAATCTCATAGATCACCCTGGTCTACTTCGGTGGTCGAAAATAAATGGGAAAAAAGGTTCTAACAGGGCCAAAGGGTACCTCTCTTCACGTGTCAGCTGGTCTAGTTTGGTCGCTGGCCCCCTTGGGGGTGACGCGGCTAATTTTGTGCTCTTACGCCGGACCACAGCTAATTGAGTGCGACGGACACTGGCGGTAGCTTCCCGAACTCGAGACACCAAAACATAAATAATGAATGGAAATGTTTTATAATGATTGTATACTAGTTCCCCTTGAATAGAGCATGTTTCCCCAATCGGTAAATGCAAGAAGATCACATATTTCGCGATAAAGAAATTAATTCAAGACTCTAAAGAGTCACGTGGTAGTCAAATGCTCAAAGAAAATAATATACTCTTTACTTTAGAACGATAAAAAACTAAATGCTGTTTTACTAATTAAATCGCGGCTGCAAATAATGTACAAAAATGAGAGAAATAATTTACCTTGTAAATGTAAAGCACGTGGTCAGAAAATGGCTGCTGGAAGTACTGAACGTACCTCCGGCTACTTTGGAGATCAAACCCCGAGTGAATCAAATAAACCCTGTTTCCCGTTCCGCATTCGGTTTTATCATTTCTCGCGCACCCCACTTTCGCAACCCCTACTTGACCAAAGTGACCAATCAGCTCGGTTCTACTTTACGCCGATCGCGACACCTTTTCGAAATCTCTAGAACTTTTGAAATTACAGTTTCCGTTTTTCCACCATTATTTTAAATGTTTAAATTTAGACTTTTGTTAGGACCAGACCGAATGTACAAATTTGTTGTTGAATTAGAACTCTGAAAAAGAACACTAAATTACTGACTCTATACAATAGTAAAAATCAGCACCAAGAATTAGACAGAATTAAAAAGGAAACAAACAGAATTAAATGAAACAAACAGAATTGAAATGGAACAAACAGAATTAAAATGAAACAAACAGAATTAAAATGAAACAAACAGAATTAAAATGAAACAAATTATCTTTATTTTGAAACCTAAATTGGGCTTGAAACGCTGTTACGTAAGTGTCATATCATGCAACTAAATTCCATTGACCTGCTACTTCTAAAAATTGTTCTAAATTGGTTTGATTCCCCAAAACTGTTCTAATTAATAATTAATTCGTAATTTTCATTCTCTCTCTCTCTCTCTCTCTCACTCACACCTCTGATTTATACGACTACCTGGCTTTACCGTTACCGTGTTGTCCGTGTTTTCTACCGACTTCCTTTCTACTTTGCTTTGTTATTTTTCTAACTAAAAGTGCAAGCAATTCTAGTTATTTTCTAGGATAAAGCGCTCTGTTTCTAATTTGCAATTCTCGCCCTTTAATTGCAAATATGCCACAAATTTGAGAATGCAAAAAAAAAAAGTAAATTAACCTAATGAACATTGATTTGGTGGTTCTCTCAATTTGAAACCTGTTAACGTCAAATTCATTAATTCAATTATTCCCTGATTTTAACTGGACTCCCCAAATTGTCGAACGATTAAATTTTGCAATGTTTCTTTTCCCATGAAAACTGTTATTTTTGTGTTGTGTTCGGACCAGGTGCGTACCTGCATTTTCAAGAAAGGTTGGCAGATTTCACTTAAGAGGAGTCCTCACCCTACCGCTCTTATGGGATTTTCAATGTATAGTTCCGGCATCATATCTGTAGTAATATCACAAGAGAGTGAGAATAAATTGAAAATAATTCGACAGATTTTCGAAAACTTGTTGCCAGGCAATAGACACGAGAGTCCGGAGGGCTCGAGTGGCTATTGCCATCTGGCAACAAGTTTGAGAAACAATCTGGAGAATTATTTTCAATTGATTCTCACTCTCGAGGGGTATTCGTAGGATTATTTTTTCATGAGTACAAAATCAAAGATACAAAAAAAAAATTATATTATCGCACTGAATCGTTCTTCGTTCATGTTCAACAATTGATGACACTTACTGTCAAATTGAAAAATACGTTGTCACTAAAGAAAAATGGAAACAAAATACGAACTATAATTATTCTCACTTGGATAATGTACTTAGATTATTCTCACTATAATAATGATACAATTGGACAGATTTGAACATGTGATCAAAAATGCTGATGAACTATTGGAAGTTATAAACATGAAAAAATAATCTCCGTTATTTTTCAATTTTTCCGAATCAAATTTAAATTTTTGAAATCCTTGCACTTTTTTCTACAAACCGCCTTAAACTGCGTATTTTAACAAATCATCCGGTCAAATTGTAGATTATTTAGTTTTATATCGTTCAAAAAAAAACCCATTTGAATCCGACTGTTCGTCAATCTGTAATTTTGCCGAAACGATTTGTTTCCAAATTTCGATTAAAAAGCACACTATCCTTTTCTTGCTAGCCTTCTTGTCTTACTCATTGCCGTTTTCACAGAAACCTCGTTCGGCTGTAGGTCGACGGATAGTCGAGGGTACATTTATGACTCTATTGTTCGCCTATTTCAACCGATACATTATTAGACATCAGTTTTTTTTTTTGACGAAGCACAAAACTATAGAATATGGAGTTCAGAAAATCCACATCCAATAAAGGTTGGAGTATGGAATGCTGCCCCACAAAGGCATTTAATTGTTTTTATTGTAAAAATCAAAGAACCTGTCATTAATGAAGTTACATAACCTCTGTTTTTCTATTTGGTACCACAATATGCTACAAAGTGGCAAAAATCAAACATATTCGAGTTTCACAGGACTCTTGATATATGTTCTTTTATATACACTCTGTACCATTCACGATGTTTTGGCATAAGGGGAGGCTATAATTTCATTTTTTAACGTTGGATACATGTTTGATTTCTGTCATCTCTGTTGTCACTAAAGTGCCTGACATCAAAGTCAACGTAACATGTTGCCGAATTTACCGTAATCATAATTAAGCGACTTTAAAACGTATTGATGGTGTTTGTATTAGACTGCAGAACATATTTTCAGTACGTTACAATGAAGTCGAGTTCTTTTTGTGTATAAATTGAATCGTAGGTGAGTACAAGATAAATAATTATGTAGCACGGATAGTGAAGAAAGAAACAACGACCCAATTGAAATTGTAAGACCTATTATAACGTCGCGATAGAGCTGTGAATTTATGGCTTGAGTCTATTTTGAAATGTACTCCTGAAATTTGCCAACATTTTTGTAGATATTGTGAAGAACTTATTTCGGAAGATTGGGCAAAATTAATGGAAAATCTTTCATTTGAAAACGTTCTTCCTTTAATAATTTCATTAGGAGAATCTAACTCGAAATTTGATTGAGATTGTGATGCAGGTAATGATAATTCAAAATTTTCTAATGGAAGTTGAATAGTTTTGTTCTTTTTTGTCATGGGCTATGGGTCTGTAAATATTTTGCAGAAAGAATCGAACAAAGTAAGGCTTAATAAGTAGGTAGAAGATTTTATACAATCTAGTTCTAGGCATGTTTTGGTTGAAATGAAAAACTCATTGAGAAGTTACTAACTGGTTGGTTAAGACACTGTATAGGTGGGTTATCTAAGTGGTGCATAAATTAACAGGAGCCACTTCGTCTTTCGGTCCCGGTCCCTACTATGCTGTAGTCTGTTCAAGTCAGTTTCCTGTTTTGTTAAATTGAATTAAAAATGTGAGTATTGTTCTATTGCAAACTAGTAAAACTGATGACAATGCACTAGACAATGACGCAGTTTATAACCTCAAACTTAGAAAAACATAACCTAATTCAACAGACAGCTTTACTGCCAACTTAAATACACTTTTTCCATGGCCTCCCCTTATGCCAAAACATCGTGAATGCTATATATCGGGCCTTCAAATAAATATATTGTGATGAACCAAGTGGGTAATGCAAATTTCCCACCAAGCGTCCATCTCATTTTTTTTTTCTACCAACATACGCAATGAAAATAACACCCGCGAAATTCAAAAATGGCCAAGAGCGCGTGATCGTACCTCGTTAATTTCCCTACGTTGTGTTTTTTTTTTTATACAAATTAAACATTACCAGGTTCGTTCCAACAGGGTTTGTGAACCACACAGAAGAGTGCAAATAAAACAACACAATAATTAAAACCAGCTGTTTATTCGAAATTATGATTTTTGTTAACGCCGGGATTAATGAATAATAAACATCTCGGGAGAGGGCACTCAAGTCTCCCCAAATGTGAGAAGACTACTCATTTAGAACTCTAGGAAAATGGTGAGCTCTGGCCATTCTCCCAGACCCCCGAATGAGGCTCCGCTAAAACCTCTCCTGAAAATACGAACAAGTCCAAAGTGACAACGTGGTCGGGACAGTTATTGAAAATTGAGCAAAACTGATTTCATAAACAACACAATCTAAAATTCAGGAAAAACAGGAGGGTCATGTACATTACAAAAAAAAAATGCAGTTACTTCGGACCGTTCGAGCGAGAGCGAGCACTAGACGAGAACTTTAGCATGTTTGTTTTTTTTTTTAAGTAAATTTACAATGTGCGACAGATACGCTATAGAAGGGGGGAGTGGCTTTGTGTGGTCCGGTGGTCTGTGGTGCCTATCCTTACGACTTTAACATTTCCCGCCTACCCGTGATTTGGTGCTAAGGGAAAAAGTCCTAACTGCTTTACGTTAAGTCAACAAATTGAGGTACTTCTAAGTTCATCGGTTGAATTGAATATGACTATTTCAAAGCAAAAACAAACGACGCTTGTCAAGTACCACAAACTTCGAGAACAGATTACCATTCCGGAAGTTCTGTGCCAAGGAACCCGGATTCAACTTACACCATGAGCGACGTTGCGGACCAGCATTCAGCAAGCCCCGCCAAGCGTTATGGTTTTCGGGTCTCTCTTGGGGCACAACATGTTAAACGAGGGGCCGCGGGGTCGTGTTCAACGATTGGATGTTAGGAGCAACTAAACCCCTCAAACAGAGAGAGACCCTCGCGATAAGGAAGAATTGACATTTACAGCAACTGGAGAATGTAAACGAAACCGCGACAAAACTTTGTTGACGGAGTAATCTAAGAACACTTTCAGTTTGGGATGGAAAAGTGGTAACAACCAATAACACATACATAACAATAAAACAAAAAAACACAGTCCAGTCGACCCTAGCATATTAGAGCCGGATCATCGACAAGGGGCCCCCCCTTGGATAATATGGAGGGCGCCCCGGGACTAAACGATGAAAATACCTAAATGTAGAAGATCCCTGGATAAGGAAAAAGCCCGCGCAGATACCTGAAATATAAACCCAATTGGTTGCTACCGGGATGGAAAGTGGAAACTTTCAAATTTTGATTAAAAATGTTAAGCAATATAAAAATACTTGTTACACCAAAAGCGTCACTCGGAATAATTAGAAAGGGGATCAAAGTGAGGGAGTGCGCTGATAAAAAGTGAAAGCCACAGACCCACGCTAAAACTTGGAGTCATTTTCTTTTAGGAAAATTAGTGAATTGTAAAACCTGCTTTGACAACAAAAGGAAAACGTGATCCGTCAATTTTATAAATTTAGCAAAACTAGAACCAGGCTGCCTTACGCTCCTTCGCAAGCTTATAATGTTAGAAACATAATACATGGGGATGGTCGAGATAAATGTGGATTTTGTAAAACATAGTGGAAACCCACGTGCGACCCATTTGTGTCTTATTATTGTTAAACTACATTTCGCGCGAAGCAGAATTAATTTTAGTACCCCAAACACATACCTAGTTCAAAACAGAAGTTGGACCGCAACATTTAGCACAGTTCAATAAAAAAACAACTAAAATCGTACAATTAGCACACAGAAAAAATACACGGTACTTCTGTACTACTCTGCGGTCAAGAAAAAGTGCCCTCCAAAAAAAAACATGGCCGTTCATCCCCTGTCGACTTTCACCCACGCCCCCAAGCTGTCGCCGACGGTACCGAACGCCGGTAATTCTATAGCTTTCATTGGCGGTTAGTTTTGAATTCAAAAGCGGTTATCTCAATATATTTAGAGTAGGCGTAGGCGACATTCTAATTCTGTTAACAGTGTAAAGTAATTTTTGTAGGTAAGTAACCAATTATTCTCGGGAGTTACACAGGTTACATAGTAAGCTTTTTCCCAATTTCATATTGTCATATTCCGTTTAGGGGGAATAGGGAGAATGCACTACAAAAATTAAAAATATTTTCTAACCTAATTTTATTTCGTTAAAATGTCAGACGTTTCTTGTGTCATTTTCTACGCTGGAAAAATGTTGCCCGTTATAAGGGCCTCTAAAGTACTAGCGACGTTAAAACCACTTCGCTACGCGTCGTGCTTTTAAACTCATCGCGTTTTTAAAGGCTTCCCTCTAAACTTGTATCATAATATACCTACTATTGCCTTTGATTCCGCTGATTTCATCATATTTTATGATAAGTGTTGAAAAATTGGATAAAACGTGAATTTGTCATATTAGTTTTTATGATAGGTATTGTTACAATTAAATTTTCCCGCAAATTAAGGAGGTCTTCTACCTTTGCCGGTTTAAAAAATTGTTTATTTGGCCTCCTGTGATGGAAACTTTGCAAATACGCACTCTTCACGTCACATGAAACTTTGTTTTTACAGCGACTGTGCGACGGTGAATTTTTCCCACATACTATGCGGCAAAGTAAATAATCCTTGTTTTTAAACTTTAGAAACGTAGAAGAACTACACAATTTTAAATTAATGAAGCTAAGTTTCAGGAGAACAATATGTATACATTTTGAATTAGTTTTAGAAAATAAAATCTAAAAGAAATGAAAATAGCAGCGCCGTCTGTCGGTTCTGCCTTACATTTGACAATTCTTGGGTGCGTTCCATTAAAATTCGAAAAGTAGTAATTGTTTTTAACATTTTAAATTAAAAAACGTCGGCCAAAAAGCATTATACATACCTTGTGTGTGAAACATTTTGCAGCGCTTAGTTTATGAAACACTCCGCTGCGCGTCGTGCTTCAAATTAAACTTCGCGCTGCAAAATGTAACTTCCCACACTCGATTGTAAATAGCAATTTTTTCCTGGTACATTTCTAATCTAGAGGCATATTTTTCGAGATTTTCCGCGATTAATTCATTTTCAGTAGTTTTGAAGGGTCTGAAGTTGCCAATAACTACCTTCAAGTAATTCTACTGCAAAACTTTAAACACGTTTTTTTCGAAATTGCCTTTTTAAAAACTGCGACACACATTCTGAGCACTGTATTGGACCGATTAAGCTCATATTTGGTCTACATATGCAGAAAACAATTTAAATAAACGTCGTGGTTTTTGCAATTTCTTATTAATAATAATTGGAGTCATCTGGAACAGCACCTTTAAATTCAATGTTTATTCGCATCACATCACACATAATTTAATTTTTGGCGATCTATCAAATCACGTCACTTCCGGTTATGCGACAAATTTAGCCAACAGAGACGCAAAAAAGTCACGATAGTTTTATTGCCAACTCAAACAGTAATTGTTGCTCACGTGGTAATAGGGGTTGGTTTTTGTGGGTGTGAATTGGGGAAGGTGAGGTTATACTCAGAGGCAGGAGTGGGGGTGAAGCGGCGAAGGAGGGGATTGCCAACTCGAAAAAACTGTTTTTTTAGTTAACAGGGTTGTAAATGGTAGTAGGGGCTGGTTTTTGTAAAATTAAAGTAGACAGTAATTTTCCTCTTGTTTTGAGAATTAAGTGTGCAAAATTTCATCGAGGTCGGAGTAAAACTGTAGATTTGCATACAAAACAAACAATCATACAAACAGACATTCAGTTTTATTTATACAGTGCCTTTTTTTAACGCTGGCCATAGGGATTTGCATGCTAAAATGTTTAAGGTCTGTTAATAAGCTTTTTAGTAGGGATTTTCAAGTGAAATTTGGCAGGATATAAAATTAGTATTTTATAAATCAATTTCAGTTTGGCCCATCGCACAAAACAAAATAATCACGGAATTAGAGCAAATAGTTATTTGTATCACAAGGCTAGAAAATGCTATTTTGCAAGTGCAAGCACGGTTTGTGGAGCCGAGGCTCCACTAGTGCGAGCACTTGCAAAACATTTTCTAGCCGTGTAATACACAACATTTTTTCGGCCGACAATTTATTTAAAGCGAAATATAATAATTTTTGTTAAAAAATTACCGAATGGAGAATTTATTTTTTTTTCATTCTCAACATAAAGGATCCTAGAAGCGACAGTCACGACCAAATTCAATCAATTCCTCAAATATTCAAAACCGTCGTCGTCCTCTCTGTTATTACTAAGACGTCGGCCCCTGCTGCTATACACAATGTACAGCTTGCGATAAAGCATACAAATTTGCCCGACATCAATATTTTACACTTAAAAAATTATACAAAAATTACACATGACATTGACATTTTGTGCTGCCAACCTAAAATCTTTAATTAAATATTCCTGTTTCGATTTTCTTGCCTAGGCAGGGAAATGCTAGTTTCCAGACGATTTAGACGAATGAAAATCAGTGTTTCCAGACGGAGGCCGATAAAATAACTTTATTATATTCACCACGTAGGCTATGACATAATGTAAACTCAACAAATAATAATTTTCAATGGACACATTTTCAAATAAAGAAATGATTGAATGGGATAGACTTTGAAAAATGTGCAGTTTTATTTCATAAATGTAGTAAAATTTAATAAACAAGTAATAATTAAATGTACATATACATATAAATCATAAGCAATGCACTTCTTCAAGTGGAGTTACATAAGGCAGAGTGCCTAAAATACTTGCAGCATTTCCACGTTGAATTGCCAATGAGATTCTTTGGTAGAAGAAAAATTTTGCTCTAGAATCTCCGGATTCAATCATAAGTTTTGCACCAATGAAATCGATAAATGTTTTACATTCCAAACTCCATGGACCGAACGTTTCGAAAGCTAATGCTTTAAAAATATAATTTTCAGACTTTAAATTTTGATATTTGACATGTTTTCGTTTACTTGCTTCTTCGGCAGCTGATCCTGCAATTATGAAAGTTTTTCTTATGTAATAATCAGCCAAAGTGTCAACACATGTTACATCCCATATTAGGCGTTGACCTTTACTCCATGGAGGGAGTGTAGCACCATCAGGTCTTTTACCATCGTCTCTCAAGAGGCCACATGGTTCAAGAGAGGAGGAAATGTGGATAGAACTTAAGGCTCGCTGGATAATTTTATTTATCCACAATTACCTTATAATTGAAGTTTTATCCACACTTATGAACCGTATAAAGTAACACTTTATCTACTAGTGGAATAATGAAATCACTTTATTCCACTAGCAGAACTTCCTCATTTATTGTCATTACCCCCCGTTCTTCTTTCCAATCATTAAATTCTGAAAATACTTTTTCATAATGTTCCCTGGACTTCGCAGGCAATAATTGGCGAGTCGCTTCTTCAGCTTCCTCAAGAATTGTCTCAGGAACAGGATCACTTTCTTCCATTTTCACCAACTTGCACAGCGTTTTGTACAAATGGAGTCGATAAACAATCAAAAATAAATACCGACTATTCAACACCTCCCATGTTTTTTAGTTAATTTCAATGATTTTTGAGGTAACATCCGCTGTCAGAGTGTAATGTCAAATCATTTTTTGATGACATGAGATGAAATTTTGGCGATTCTGATTTTAAATCGCTGTAATTGTGGATAAAACGTTATATTGCATTCGTGTTTTAGTCGCATTTTATCCACTTAAGAATATTAAACGCTCGTGCGTTCGCACTCGCGGTTAAAAATTCTTGCGTGGATAAAATGCTATCTAAAACACTTATACAATAAATAACTATTAGATCTGAATGTCTTGAAAATCTGCCCTTATTTTTAGCACAACTAAGTCCGTGACGGCCATCATTTGAAACTGTAAAGCCGCAGTGGCAAGTATGTTTCTCAAAAATTTCAACACCAAAGCGATTTGCTACACATATTTGTAAAATCTTGTTATCCATAAATGTACCGATGTTTCTTGAGGGAAAGGCATGAAGCCAAGATTCCTTTCTTTGTGCGGCAAGAAAACGAGCTGAATCAAAGTTATCACAAAGATTAATTTCTTAATTCTTGTTGTATTGATTATATCCCAGCCTTTTTGTAAAAATGTTTCCGTTGGAAATGTTTTACCATTTAATTCAATCCATAATCCAATAGTTTCTTCAGCAAAATGAACACTAACCTTTTTGTCCGTTTTTGGTAATATTTGAAAGACTAGGTCGTGAACACCATGTATTGAACCAAGGAAGGCTGGGAGAGAGATATCTTGAATTTTCCTAATACCGAGACCACCATTTGAAATAGGAAGGGAAGCAAGAGTCCATTGATTTTCATTAAACTAGATGTTTAAAAATTTTTGTAAACTGTTACGAATAGCATTGTCTATTGATTTAATACAATTGGGAAATTTCCAAAAGGGAGATGTTCTAAGTAAAAAATTTAATCTTGGAACAAAGAGACAATTTTTTACCAAAAAATAAGCCGTGTGTGAGTTTAAATTTTCTTGTTCTATATTTTTCAAAAGAAGAAAAACTTTTTCAATTTTCTTTTTGGCAATGAAATCAAAACCATCTTCAAAAATTGGGCTTCCAAGTAATTCTAAATTATTTTTGTTTACTACTAGAATTTCTGATGTTAGCGATTTGAATTTTCTTAAGACATCTTCATCAACAGTATCAGAACAACAAAAAAGGTTACATTTATTTGGGTTAATAAGTAGACCTACTTCCTTGGCCGTGTTAATAATTCTTTTAAAAATTTCAAAAACAATATCAGGAACGTCAGCTATTGTTGCGTCATCTAGATACCAGACGTTTAATTCAGTTGTAATTGACTCAACGATAGGATGAACTGTTAAGCTGAAGGCCATTGGTCCGCAAGGATCTCCTTGTTGGCATCCAACTACTGAAGGTATTATATACAGGGTGTTTTCGAAGTTGAGGTGTTCCTTTTAACCTGTGATAGTATGCGTTGTTCTAAAGAGTTTTAGCCAAAGTCACCTTAGTAAAATATGTACGGCAATGAAGATACAACAAGTTGATTTTTTTGAAATTTTTGAAACCGCTCCTGCTCAAATTTGCGCTGATTTGTTAGAAATTAGAATTGACAAAAAAAAAATCAAATGAGCATGGACGTTAATAAAAAATACTGTCAGAGTTGTCATCTAATTAGTCGGAATGGCTTTATCATTACGAAAATAATGAGCTCACAGATATGTTGCTAATGTATGGGCAATGTTATCACGTTATCAGAATGCAGCTGCGGCGTCCAGAGAGTACGCAGAGCGATTTCCAGAAAGACACCATCCTGGGCCACGTCAGTTATTAATCTAGGACAGCGGAGAAATAGACAGGACCGGACTCAAAATTTTAGAAAACAATAAAAATATACAATCAATTATCTCTCTTAATACAAACATTTTACTAAGAAGATTTAGGCTAAAATTCTTAAGAATAATGTATAGTATCTCGTGTTACAAGGAACCCCTCAACTTCGAAAACACCCTGTAGTTTCCAAAGAAAAGGTGTGAAGGTTCTCTATAGCACTGATTCAAAAAAGGAAATAATGACGGAGTTTTATCCTTTACTTGTTGCAACATACTATCTCTTTCGATAGAGTTAATGGCATTTGAGAAGTCAATTTTTAAAAGTATTTTTCCAAAATTTTCTGGGTTATGAACATATGTCCTGACAGAATGAATACAGCTTTCACAACCAAGTTTTGTAGCAACTCCAAGTTGATTTGGTGTCAAATAAGAATGTAGATCGCTCTGCAGTTTATAACATCCAATTTTTGCTGCAAGTCTTCGAAAAATGTTACCAATGGCAATAGGGCGAATAGCACCATCTTTCTTCTTTAAAGCACAAAGAGAAGCACCGAAGATGAAAGGACACACTTCATTAATTATTTTTCCTGATAATAGAAAGTTACAGAGCAAGGTAATTGAAGATAATGCGCTTTGTTTTGCTTCACCAGCAGAGACAGATATCATATCTTTTAAGAACTGCGGTCTAAAACCATCTATGCCTGCAGCAGACCCACAAGGAAATGAATTAATGGCCTTTTTGACTTCAATTTCATTGACATTTAATATCTGGCAATCAGTAAGGTTTATATTTGGAAATATTAATTTTCGTGACGGTTGTGGATGTTTAGATTAAAGAATTTCCAAGGTTTCATCATCAAATGTCGCTAAAGTGTCGTTAGAGCTGAGTAATCGAACAGAGCCTTTAACATCAAAATCATTCATTTTAGCTTCTATAATTTTTGAAAGAGAAGGTTTGTTAATTTTTTTAACATAAAACATAGGAAATCATAATTACATGAAAATAAATAAAATTCTACTTCAACAACTTTAATTATTTTTGAATTTTCATTTCATAAATTGTTCAATGTGTCTTCCAGATAAGACAAGATACTAACCAAGCAATCAAAAAACAAAACAGAAAAAAAATTGTTAATAAATTTTAGGTTAGCTCTACATAATTACTGTCAATTGACACTTTAAAAAAGCAAAACAATTAACGGTTTCCAACGCCTTCCCAGCCCCAGATTTCATCTGAACGCCCGATATATTCGCTCGGCGTTTGACATAGGGAAAATAAAATGTTAGGTTAGGCCTTATGCTGTTCTTTGTGATTGTGCGATTGAAAGATAAAGTTTATACTAAATTAGTTTACAATATAAACAAAAATAGGTTTTCCGTATGCGCCGAAAAAACCCACGTGAGAGGGGCGAAAGATATAAACAGAAGGAACGAGCGAGAGTTGAAGAAGTTTACGACTTTTTGTTTGAAGCTTATATAAGTGTTCAAAAGGGGAGTCAAGGGGGGTGATTTAGAGTGCAGTAGGTGATGGTGTGGTATCGTGTTATAGTCGACGAGGGCTGGTTGGAGCGTAGATTCTTCAGGAGTTCCAAACCCAAGCGCGGACTGCGGATTTGCGACCCCACCGCGGAAGATTCAACGGAACTGAACGTCGAAGAGTGGCTCTACATCCACATCGGTGTCTGCTGACCGACGTCGTCCCCGAAGCTCTCTCGGGGGAACCTGGACTTCAGCCATCACTAAGTCCAAGTCCCGGAGTAGCGGTGAAGTTTGTTTACCATTTCATTAAGGCCCGTGGCTTCCAAACTCTTTCATTCGTTATTGTGCAGATTATAACGGGTGACTATTAAAATTTTCACTTGGAGTTGGCTTTGAACGAGTGAAATGTCAGTCAGTACAATTGAAACATAACCCATAAATTTTGCGCGGCATTAGCATAACATGAAACGCCAAATTAAGAGAAAAAACATTTATTGAAGTGTCAAACTTGTCAGTGTCTAAGATGCAACGGAAAACAAAGAATGATCCATAGCCAACACTAAGTGAAAATTTTAATAGTCACGCGTCGACCCATAATTTACTATTATTAACTAAGGTAGCTGGGTGGCCGCATGGCTGTCGGAGACAGTGCTCCGAGGTCGCGGTCCCGGCGCTAGTGAGTTCGAATCTCACCGAAGGGGGAGAATTTTTTCCAAGGAAGGAACCTCCGCCGGGCCATGGATGTGTGTGTATGTCTTTCAGGGGCTGACGGTAGGGTGGTGGAAGGAAGAGCGACACTCTTCCGACCACCACCGCGAGGTCGGCAGGGTTCAAATCCCGGTCGGATGGGCCACCCATGGATGTCGTGTTGTGCGCGTATTGTGTCGTCCAGAAAGGAGAAAGGAGAGGAGAGGAGAGGGTGGGCGTGGGTGGCCGGGAAAAGTACCCCGGAGCCCCGCCGCACCACCTAAGGAAAAAAGAGAGGAAGAAGAAAAAACAATTAGCCGACCGCAAGGTACCTGAGAGGCCAGGAGTGGTGAAAGGGGAAGGCTACATAAAAAAAAAAACTAAGCGGCGTTCAAAAAGTTTATTCATTGTCGAGCATTTTAACGTTATTAATTGCGCGACTTCTATAATTTCATTTAGCATTGTTCTTCTATCGTTAATCACGTAATTTGGATGAGTGTGTCATCTTAGTTTTGCTTTATCGTAAAATCTCTTAATTTATATACATTACGCTTCTTATCATCGACCTTGCCTAGAGTGAGCATTGGTGCTCACCAACGACTTTTTGTACGAGGATCTTCTCCGAGTCTTATCGCAAATAGAATATTTTTATTTTATTTCGTCTGAAGCGAGGAAGGAACCCGAGGACCTCACCGCTAGTGTGGACGGTGTAGCGGTACTAGCGCCCGTCGCAAGGGTCATCCTTCCTTTAGTTTTTCATTTTCCTTTCGCTTCGAATTTTCTTTTTGTCGAAAGCGGACTCGGAGAAGCATCCTTCAGACGTAATCGTTTACTTTTGTTGTTGGATCTTTTCGGATCTAGACAGGCTTACCTTACATTTACCTCTTCTTTTGGTGAATAAACATCTTATTTTCGATACCGTTGTATTACTCCCTCGAACTCCGGTCAGCATCTCGATCCAGCGTCTCGAACTGCGAGACACGACGCGAAGCCCCTAAAAATTTAAATCGTTATTAATTCTAGTTCCTTTAGGGAACTTGGAAGGAAAAGGACCAAATTTTAATAACGTAACAGTACCTATCACACAAACTAATAGAACAAATTCACGTTTTATTCTATTTTTCATTGACACCATTTATCACCATTTATCATAAAATATAATGACATCAGCATGCAAAATTAATTGTATCAGTTCTGTTATATTAGTTTATTATTGTCCGATAATCCTTTCTCTCCCAGTACAAAATTATCCTCCTTGGGAGGGAAAGGGACAGATCGAATAGAATACAGATTAAGCTTACAATTATGTTTTAGCTTACATAACAATAATTGTGTTTCATTATTTTTGACAATTCAAAAAGTTAATGTCCGGGACATCCTGTTGAATTAGTACATGCTACAGCTACAGCTTCATAACAGTTGGTTGAGTCAGTACATGTTGTAGCAGTGTAACAGTTGCTTGAGCCAGTACATGTTAGAGCTTCAAAACAGTCATTTGAGTTTGTACACGTCGTGGCTGCATTACAGTTTGTAGACTCAGTACATGTTAGCGCCTTTATACAATTTTCAGAAGCGGTACACGTCATTGCATTTGGACAGTTTCTACAACCAGTGCATGCTTGTGTACAACTAGTACAATCATCACCCCCAGTGCACTGGCAATTATACTCGGTACACAAACACATAACTATAACTGCTATTACTAACCAGTTTTTGGTAAAAGCACAAGTTTTAAATGCCATAGTTTTTTGTATTATTGTTATTGATCTCGCTGTTTACTAAGGTCGACTGCTGATTTCTGCTCTACTCTGTACTATATAACTTATTTCATTATCTTGTTTACACAATAATTACAAACATGTTGCTCTATTTGGAGAAAAAAATTCCTATTTTATTTTGTGGAGTAACAAACTCCCTGCCTCACGTGAATAAAACTATGACTCATTTCATATGGATTTTAATCAGTTTTCCAAACTATATGAAGTCAGTTTGTTTAATGAAGTTTTCGATAACCGGTATTTAGCAGTTTACAATAACTCTAAGAGTAAGGAAAGCTTTAAACATAATATGTTACGCGTGCTATTAGAAGAACAACCCACCTAATTCTAGATAATCTTATAAAACGGCCTTGCCGAGAAATCTACTTTTTAGACTAGCAATTATATCTTTGTTTTTCGGATGTCATTGTTTTACGTTGCTGACTAATAAACTTTATTATTATTATTATTATATATTTAGGTCCGGTTTATTCACCTTCAAGTAAATTTATGTGGCCAGTAGTTGCTATGATTTAGAATCTGCTATTGATGGATCCATGGGAATTACCGTTCAAATAAAGTTACTTGGAGACGAATAAAATGGACCAGCTTTTATCAACATATTTGGAAATTCATCATAATAGCTTTGTTATCCTTCTTTAAGTGTATTCCTTGACATTCCATTCCATTCCAACCATGCGGTAAAACATTACCTTTTCCATCAAAATTGTCACTACATTCTTCTTTTTTACATCCAGCATCTATATATTAATACGTGAAGGAAAATCTTTGTACCCCTTTTTAAGCAAATTGCGTGGACGGAGGAGTGTGAGATTTGGTATAGTTAAAGTTTATGTGGACAAGGAGTGCAGAAAGATAAAATTTATGTGTAATATACAGGGCGTCCCCAAAAAAGAGACAAATCCATAGCTCCCTTATTTATCGGAGGATTTTAATTATCTATACACCAAATTAAATGGTTGTGAATAAGCTACAAAATGGCGTACTAAATTCACGTAAAACCCAAAGTGCTTCAAGGTTAAACTGTCAAAATATTTTTTTCAATTGCGGACACATACTTTTTTTTATTAATTCTGATAGAGATTTTTATTCTAAAACAACAATGTATGACATGTGTAACCTCATATAAGAAAAAAAATTAAAAAAATAAGACTACATTTTGAAACAAATGACGAGCACCAAGCGAGAAGCTACTAAAATTCATTGCTTTACAATGTAATAAATTAACCAAATTAAGTTAGTTGGAAAAACAAATGACAAATATGTAATAACATTTAGGATTGCACGTACAGAGCGCAGTTTAAGCATCGACGATAGTAGCATTTTTTAACTTTTTTTTGTATTTTGGGTAGGTAAGTGTACACTTGTGATACACTGTTCTTTTTAGAATAAAAATCTCTATCAGAAGTGTTAAAAAAATTATTTGTTCGCATTTGAAAAAAAATATTTTGACAGTTTAGCCCTGAAGCCCTTGAATCCATATGTGAATTTATTACGGCTTTTTGCAGCCTATTTAGAGCCATTTAATTTGGTGCATGAATAATTAAAATCCTCCGAGAAATAAAGAAGTTATGGATTCAAATTCTTTTTCGGAAACCCCTCTGTATTAGGTTCATACACTGTAAAAAATTAGCGGAGTAAATGCGGAGTGAATTTGGAGCGAATGCGGAGTGAATTTGGAGCGAATGCGGAGTGGGTGATTTGTAATTGATTTAATCCCCCCACAGCGAAATCCACTCCAAGAGGGAGTTTATTTAGATTATTCATAAAAAAAAACTCTTCCGAGTGAAATACAAAATTCTTTGACTATTAGTGGTTTGCCACCACATAAGTTACTATTGAAAGTTAATTGCACGTTTTACCGATCAGAAACTGAAATACAAAGGAAGCATTAGTCTATGGAACAAGGATACCCATCAAGTTTATGCATCGCAATGCTATTGATTGCGAAGTTTTAACTGGAACCGAATTATTTTGATGAATTTTGATTCCACGTATAAATTTAACATATTCAGGTACTATTTTACCATTTAATTTTCAAAGAAGTCAATTTCCAATTATAGCTGCATTTGCGATGACAATAAATAAGTCTCAAAAACAAACATTCGAAAAAATTGCAATTTTATTGAGGCAGCCAGTTTTCAGTTGTATGTCGCAGCAAGTAGCGTTCGATCATCATTCAATGGTTTGAGATTTTATATTTCCGAATATAACGGCCAAGGGCATTTAGCAAACGATGAAAGTTTATTTTAAGTTCAATGGACAACATTTTATTTTTTGAACCGCCCGGTTTTTTTGTTTCAATAAAAAATATAGGTATACAAAATACGAAACACGTGTTCTTTATTTCATTTTTTGGATTAATTTTTTATTTCAATTTTATATAATTTGTAAAAGATAGGCAAATTAACTGTGTAACCTTGGCGAAAGCTGGCCAGTATAGCAATAAAAAACCTAACGAAATGTCAAAAAACGCGTTATTGTTTTTTAAATATGACATACCCAAACTATACCTCATTTTTCCTATCGTTCGTATTTTTCAAATAACTCGGAAATTAGTGCATAATGAATTAATGACGTATTTGTAAACGCTCGCAGCTGAGGTAATAGAACAAAATTCAAAAAAATTATAAGCGATAATTATAGAGGTATACTCTTTGATAAGAAAAAACCTCAGTAACATTAACTTAAAAATTTAATGAAAATGGTCGAATTTCGACCGCTGGGCGACCTCTAGTTATGATAAATTTGGAATTATGTAAGTATGTACGTACTAGGAAATTAAATAAATATATCTGTTTTTTTTTATTATGTTCACACAGTTCCCAGGAAGACACTAGTGCTCTGAATACCAAATTTGTTAAATTATCTGCTAATAATTTAGGTTCATTTCCTTTTGATTTAAAGTTTAGAAAGGAATTATTTAAAAATGCACCCACAGAAATAAAACAGATGTCAATGTGAAAAACCAACAGAAAAAAATGTATAATCTGTTTCAAAATCAAAAATCCACCAACACTGCATTCTACCTCGAAAATACAACCGACAACGTCGCCAACTTTTGTTTTTAGTGTGTTTGCAAGTGTCGAAAAAGGTGAGGTTATGAAAGGAAACTGTTGACAGTCGTTTTGGTCGCAGTTCATTGTGTTTTTTTTTTATTCTCATTTTATTTTTTCTCTCAAAATGTATGACATGGTAGCTACCACCTTTTTGTAGTTAATAATTATTTCGTGTTACGTAAACAAACTCACCAGTTCGATGTCAATTTTGACGGGACGTTGGGCTAACCAAAAAAAGAAGAAACTTATTCTAGGAATTTCTTTGTTTCTATCAACATAATTCAACAGGTAGTGGATTTTTGATTTTGAAACAGATTAATTATAAAGTCCACTTTTTTTAAACAACCCTTAAAGTGTTGCCATGTTGGTATGAGCCACTATGTAAGTTAGGTATTTGATGGTTATCAGGTTGGCAACGTAAAACGTCAATTGTATGTCAGCCATTTTGATGTAAATGTGCTTGCGCTACTAAAGCTGCAATTACTTTCAAATTTAAAATAAAAAGCTTTTTTTTCCAGAGAGAAAAACCGACCATGATAATGAAAGGAATTTGCAGTAAAGTTTCACATACAGAGTTATGATAAAATAACGCACAAAATTCATAAAACGCACAGTATTAATTTTTGTAATTTGCCTCCATTTTGATTCTTTAATAGACATATTAACGAACGCGACGTCATCATCTGGGATGTCCTTATAGCCATTATTTCACGGAACATTTTACGAAAATTTTTAGGTTGACAAAGCTTGATCCGTCATGCGTGTCAGCTTAAATTACAAAATGTGCAAAGAATTATTTATCAGGATTTATCAGGCAACAAATTCGCGACCGTATTTTTGGCAATTTCACATATTTCAGCGGGGGCACATAAAAGATTATCTTCCATATTCGTGTTTTGTGACAGAATTTGGATAAAACAATAGGCGACTTTGAAGACTTGATCAAATTTTCACTTTTAAAATTAAGAGATTACCAACCGCCACAAAAATCCCTAAATCGAAGAAAGTAAAAGGTCAAATTACAAAAAATGGTATAAAAAACTCGTTTCATAAGACCTTGAAGCACTCATTCTTTAAAATAACTCGTGGCTACGCCACTCGTTTTTTAATCTTGAATTCGTGCTTCAAGACTGGCTTATGAAACTTGTCTTTTAATATACTATTTTTGAAAAAAATGCAAAAACACTGCTATATTAATGAACCTTGCACATTTGTTTTTATAAATACACTGCGCCAAAAAATTGTCCCAACACTAACGTATTTTTGCATTACTTAAGAATGGCAGAAGTAATTGAAGCAAAAATGGTATATTGTAACTTATTACACGTACTTCATATGAAAAATAGTAAAAGCTCTGTTATCATTGGCACATTGTTCAATTTGTTCCAATAATTTGTAAAAAAATATTTTGGCAGTTTCAACATTTCATTGAAATTGTGTGATTTTTTTTTTCATTTCTTAGTAGAAACTGACATTTTGTGTAACACAAATCCACAAAGAAGAGAAATTCGACATCTAACAAGCGAAAAAGCAGCTCAAGCAGTTGGTTTAGTTACTAGTGGCAGAAGCTTAAGAAGCCAAACTAGCAGACTTAATGTTAATGTTTCAACAATACCTAGGTGTTCAACAATTTAATGAAAGAAGCAGTATCAAAAGAAGACCAGGACAAGGCAGAAAACGAGCAACCAATGCAGTTGAAGACCAATTTTTGAAACTTTACGCGATCCAGCAGCAATTTGTTACAGCGCGCGAAAGTTACAAATTCATAGGCTACTGTACATAACCACAATATTCATGTGCAAACTGTAAGAAACAAATTACAGGAACATCAGTTAAAATCGAAAATTCTCCCCACAGGTCCCCTTCTTTCTAGAGACCACCGCAAAGTGCGGTTAGAATTTGCCCAGGAACGTCAACTGGGGATTCAATGAATGGTGCAAAGTACTCCTCACCGATGAATCTAAATTGTATTTATTTTCATCGGACAATCATGTAAGAATCTATTGAAGACCAGGGGGTGTATTCTTCAATCTCGAGTGATAAATGTCGCTTGCGACATTTGTCAATTCTCGTACAATTCTTGTTTTAAACTGGCCCAATCGTGCCAAAAAAAGTCCAATTTACACACGAACTCGTTAAATAAACTACTATTCGCGTGATATTCAAGAATGGAAAACATATGTAGTGTGCGACAACAACCGTTCGAGATATGTCGTATGCGACATGAACTAATCGAGATTGAAGAATACACCCCCAGGGGAACGGTAACCTCAATGCAATATTGGGCCAATAGTCAATTTTGGAGGTGGTTCAGTTGTGGTTTGGGGAGGGATAGACTTAGAGGCACATACAGATATACACATAATGATTAGCGGAACAGTAAATCTAGACCGGTACATCAGAGACATTCTAGAACCTTATGATGTCGTTCCGTTCGCTCCATTTATAAGAGATGAATTTGTACTAATGCACGATAATGCTAAACCACACGTTGCAAATGTGGTCAGAACAGATCTGAATCAAGTTAATGTTGCTACCATGAACTGGCCAGCCAGAAGCCCCGACCTTAATCCCATAGAGTATTTATGTATGGGATACATTAGGAAAACATGTTCGTGCACTTTCCCAGCCACACCAGACCTTTGAATAATTAGCAGCTACTTTGACTGCGGCTTGGGACTTGAGAAGAAGACTTCCTTATTTTTAAAGCAATCTTAAAAACAATTTTTGCTACGATTGTAATAAATGTAACCAAGATTTTAAGCTACGACGGTGTAAACGGCTATTAGTCTTATAACAATAAATTTTTGGACCTGTTGATACTCAATCAATAATCTATACATTCTTATCTAATTCATCGGTCCAATCTCCCAATAAACATCCTGTTTTGACAATACTTTTACCATCGTCTTTATACGAGTACCTATACAATGCAATCTGTGTCATTCATCGATCCAATCTCCTAATACCTAAACACCTGTTTGTTTTGATACCACTTTGCCTATGCAGGCTGATTCACATAACTTTCTGACCTTGAACACCTGAAAAGTGACAGCGTTTTTCGTGTTCCGTTTAGGCAAAGTTTTAAAAAACATTAATTAAGTGTTAATTTTGAGGTTATCTTTGACAGATGTTAAATTAGGTTATCATAAATAAAGTCCGTTTACACTAAGACAAGATACCACTAACATCGAAAAATTATTTTTTGTTCGACACTGTCAGAATTTGAGAATTTTCTCCTGTGTGAATGGATTTTGATGAATTTGACAACTTGTCAAAACGAAACGTCAAGCTAATTTTAAAGATTTTCAGCCATTTGGAGCCTTTGGGGGGGCTCATCGAACAAAAAAACGTTGTATTCAACTCGTTCTTGTGTAATTTGTGCTTTTTTGGCACTCGTGGACCTTTAAAACTCTCGTTTCACTCGAGTTTTAAAATGGCCCACTCATGCCAAAAAAGCCCAAATTACACACGAACTCGTTAAATAAATAACTATTTCGTCTGACATAGGTAAAATGAGGACAAATACGAGTAGAATGCAAACCCCTTGATTTTTTTGAGCAGCAAATGTGGAGTAATCTGTTGAATTGTAGACGGTATAATATTCCGTAGCCTATTGGATGTTTTCCATTATTACTTTATTTTTATCTATATATATATACCTATATCTGTGGCGGTCGTGAAAAAGTAGGTAAGTCGAAAATGTTAATTTTTCAGGGCAACGATTCAAAATTCCACATCATTCCTAAAATCCGGTAATTAAATAGAAATTTCTTTCTACCTGTACTTGCTTTCAATATAAGTAAATTTTAAACTGTGAAAATCTGAATTATTTAACTCCATGATTTATTATTAAGGTGTATGTTTACTCATTTTTGAAATTATTTGACTTACCTACTTTTTCACGACCGCCACAGATATAACAAAGTCGGGTTAGTTACGCTATTTATAACTCAAGAACGGCTGGACAGATTTTTATTATCTTTATATTGTTGGATTTGTCTCCGCCCCGATTAGCAGAATAACTATTAAAACATCGAATAACTAACGAAAAAAAAAATTATGAAGAAAATTCATTTTGAAAGGTTATGTCATCTGTCACAATCTGTCATTGTGCGCGCATCGAAAATTTGAACTTAATTGAGATTTAACGTCAGCTGAGTTTTAACACCAAGTGTGATCAATGGTGATCAACAACACCTACTTTTGCATTGTAGAGGGTGCGACAACATAACTTCCTCTTTTGAAATGCGCGCTATTCAGACTGTGGGGGTCGTAAGGGGACGGGAGTGGTCTCATTCGGAAGCCATGGTTTTCAAGATTTGTTCCCTATCCCTGTCAGCTGCCATCATGCGTTGGAAGAGTGGAAAGCCTTCGTTTGCCGTCGAGGTCTACTTTTCAAACTGATTTTCTGTGATCGCAACCCTTGCGAAATTGCTTCAATGTTGGGTCGTATCCCGAACCAGAAATCAATTGTTACATGGGTCACTACGTTCAGACCATGATTTCAGACAAACCGGGAGTGCGACAAGACGAAGAACTGGAGTCTCACCTCAATAAGGGGCAATTTGTAGTAGAGAGCCCGCTCTCCGGATTTGTCCCCTTGCAATTTTGTTTGTGTTTTTTTTTTTTTAAATCTCGCGTTTATATCAACCATCAAAAGACCCTACAAGGCCAACATCCGTGCAGGAACATACCCGCTGCTATGTCATGGCTAACGCTAGAAATGGGCTTATTCACTTATTCAGTGTATCGCACCTGTATCTAACTAATTATGCATTTAAGTACGTCAACTATCTGTAATTATTTAAATGCTACCCCAAGTAATGCTACGTCGCGGGGGAAGCTGTTTTAGGGTTGAACATTCATTGTTGTGCGGCATACCTAACCTCGAAACTATCAAACAAAAACAAGTGAACAGTGCGTCCAAACCTCGGTCCAAACCATCAAACCAACAAACACGCATATGCAATTTTTAATTAAATTTTCCATATTTTCTTCCCGTCAAATGTTGACTGCATCCCAACCAAACTCATTAAAATATTCAATCCGTTTATGGTGATTGTTAATTCCGGATTATTTTTATACAGTGAATTTTTTTATCAATGAACCATAGGGATTTACATGGTATAAAGTATAAACTTTATTTCGCGTCAATGGTGTTTCTATTGCTAATTTCAAAATTATTTTTCCGACATGAAATAAACTTTACACCATCTCAATCCCTATGGTTCATTGATAAAAAATTCACTGCATAGTTAGTTAAAACTCGGGACACAGCAATTTGCTCTACTACTCATTATACTCTCACTTCTTGCAAATGAATTTACCAAAAAAACTTAATTTTTCAGTACTCATCAATGAATTGTCGTAAATTCATGGGAGTTAATCACATTTGCACATCATGTGACGTGAATACCAATAATCTCCGTCAGAGGGCGTAGTGCTTAGCATTAAATTTAAATATGTGTAAGCATTAAATTTGTGTATGCATTAAATCATTAAATTTCAATTCATTTTGATTATTCATTTTATCTTAATAAAAAAAACTTCATTAAATTCAGCTAATAAGTTAACACAACATTTATTGATTCTGAGGCGGACGAAGTTCGCCGGGTCAGCTAGTTATTTAATAAAAAGCAAGTTTGTTTCATACATTGATCGCCCAAAAAAGCAGAGAACCCAGAAGGGATGATCGTACGAACTTGAAATTTTGGCGACAATTTAAGATTGGGTAAGAAAATGAATGATAATAATTTCAATAAAATTGAGTGTAGTTTAACCTTTATTGTCATTATGATTGATGTTTGCAAATTAAAATTTGAAATTTAATACTGTCACCCATAAGAACATAATAGTTTGTCTCAATTCTAAATTTCCACCACCTGTTGAATTATGTTGGCAAAATAAAAATATTTCTAAATTAGAGATTCTTATAACCAAAGTTGGCAATATAATTATTTTATAAACATGATTCGAAAACATTAAAATTAGTTCATAAGTTTATTTTGCTTTTAAAATTCGATTTTCTACTTACTAACTTGCTGCATTTTAAAAAAAGGTTTTCGTTCTTTTCCTTTATTCTAAATTTTTGAGTTGTAAAAACGGAAATTGACAGATAACCTAACAAATACAATCTGACGCATTTTTCACCAAACAATGTTGTCGGTTGTATTTCCAACGTAGAATGCAGTGTTGGTGGAAATTTAGAATTGAGACAGACTTTAGAAACAATTTGATTGACACATGTCAACATGTGAAGTGAAGTTATTCGTTCCTAAAGGCTGCTTTAAAGCATACGTGAGTGGAATGACAGTTGTGGACGAAATTTTTTATCCGCCATTGTACTATGGCGGCCAAAAAATTTTGGCCGTGACTTTTTTGACATTCAAGTAAAATATAAATAAACCTTTAGGAATCGTAACCCCACTTTCGATTCTTGTCATTTTGACAATCAAGTTAAACTGTTTGAAGCTTAGATATTCCAAAAATCCGACATGAATAAACAAAATTAGAGCAGTCGTACATAGATAAGCTGAGGTAAACGTTCTGTATAGTAGAAATGACAAAATAATTTTGAGTTTTGAAATTTACCACCTAAAAAATAACGTTCATAATTAAGACGGTAATCATGATGACAATAAAGTACGGATTACAATTTTTTTTTTTTTTAATTGACAGACAATGACGGCCAAGACAAATTTTAATCATTTATCCCTTCATTTAAGGTGTATGTACCACTAAAACTTCAAGTTCGTACGATCATCCATTCTGGGTGCTCTGCCTTTTTTGACGATCAGTGTAGTAAGAACAATTAATAATGAAATTATCGGTCGACCCTTAGCTAATACCAAATAATCTGCTAAATAAGGAATGAAAGATTTTGGAAGCCAAGGCCATTAATGAAATGGAAACCGAATTTCACCACTACTCCGGGACTTGGACCTAGTGATGGCTGAAGTCCAGGTTCCTCTAGGAGAGCCTCGAGGAGGACGTCGATCAGCAGACACCGATATGGATGTATTTACATCCGCTCTTCGGCGTTCAGTTCGGTTGAACCTTACGCGGTGGGGTCGCAAATCCACAGGCCGCGCTTGGCGCTTGGGTTTGGAATTCCCTCGTCAACTACAGGACAATACCACACCAGCACCTACTTGACTCTAAGTTACTCCCCTTGACACCCGTTTTGGACATTTCTAAAACTTCAAACAAAAAGTTGTGAACTTCTTCGACTCTCGCTGGTTCCCTCGTTTCATATCTTTCGCCCCTCTCACGTGGGTCTTTTTCTGCGGATACGGAAATCGCCACTGGCATTCCCATCTAGAACACAAAGCCTTATAGCCCGAGAGGCAGGGGTGTATTTCAACTTTTTATGCCCATAACAGAACTCGTGTAATTCACGGCTGAGCGTAGCGTCAGCTGCTCCAGAAGCGGTGGGGGTGGCGGAGGGAAGGTGTCAAACTTATCAAAAATAGCGATTTTTCGAATCATTTTAGACCGCATGAAATTTTTTCACATGATTACAACTATGAATATACAGGTATCCCAAAAATGGCGTACTAACGGTGCACTACGGTGTAGAAGAGATTATCGTAAACGTCAGAAAAATGTTAAAAATTTCTTTTGGACTTATTTGCTGATTTGGCTGTTTTTGAAAGTAGCACTTAACAGGTAAATTATTTTGAAAGAAACAGTGGTTCAATACCGCAAAAGTCCACGGAGATTGGTTGTATCTTAAAGTTGGTCAGAACTCTGTTCTCAAAGTACATACAAACACCACCACCCTTCCTGCCGAACCGATCCCTCCGGAAAAGTGTGTAACCTCTTAGAGAGACCAAACTGTCGGGGATAGAAGATGAGAGCCACGTTTCGGTCAACAGAATGATGGACGGCTCATCCCGACCCACAAAGGCACAAAAATCATCGTATTTTGCTAAAAGTGATGCGATGTTGGTGTGGTGGGGGCTATAGTACAGGATAAGTATTTTACGTCTGACGTGAATGTTATGTTGTAATTGCCCTTTACTTGAATTTACGGCTCGCCAACTATGGTACTCAAATTCAGGTCATCGAAGATCACCGAGTCCTTAGACAATAAGGCTTTCCGGATTCGCCTCTGTATTTTTCGACACTTGTTTTTGATACTCTTGTGGGGGACCACATTGTAAACATCATGCAATAAGTTGATTGAGTTTCATTCGTGAAAGATCGTACAAGAGCAAGTATATCCGTTTATCCGCTGACTTTCTCCATGAACTCGACTCGAAGTCAATTGGATACTGCTCATAGTTATTAACAACGTCTTTTGCAAGCGTTAACAGTTCGGAAGTAGAATTCAGGCTTTCCACTGGGTTACTGGATCTTATCTTTTTGGATTTACCGGTGCAATCGGAATTCGCGTTCGTAGGGTTTAAATGACTTAACTCTGTCTTATCGTTATCCGTCATTTACCGCTTTCCTGCCAGAGTGTCAGTCGCAGCATGCCTTGTAGGGTTGTTATTAGAGGTAGATGTTACAGGGTCAACATCTCTGGCCTGTGGACAGTCGCTCGCATAATGGCCAACCATTTTACACTTAAAACATACATCGTCGAAGGTCATGAATGAATATGCGGTAATTTATATAATCGAACTACAACACGACCGAATCTGGCAGCCCGATAGCGTCATCCGGCTGTACATACAACGTGAATTTGAAATACGTCACAATCTTAAAACCCCAGGATCTTCAAAACAATTGTAAAAATCCCGTGCATTCAGTTTTGGGCTATAGATCCGCATAAGGACAGAAAAGCCATGTACAGTTCAAGCACAAAAGTTGAGTACGAAGTTAGGACGAATAGTATGATTTAAAAAGTTATCGAGTGCAACGCAAAAAATGTGCAAAAAGTTTTGTTACGCGGATGCTAGTACCGCGTGCAGATTAGTTGTTTTCAGTGCGACCTTCGGCTATTGTTTGGTTGGAATTTTGTGTCTCAGTGTGTCATTATCATGGAAAATTATACAAATAGTGAAATGACCGATATGGTACTTTGTTACGGAAGTGCAGATGGTGTTGGCTTAAGGGCACAAGCTTTGTATCGTGAAAAGTTTCCGGCGCGTCGTGTTCCGCATTCGCAAACATTTCTAGCTGTTGTCTACGGGAAAATGGTACTTTTCGATTGCATTCGTCAGCAAGAGTTTTGTGAGTGATTCAAATGTGCATCGATCAACCTGATTTTATGCGAATAGAGTTGTTAACGGAGTTTTTAACACCCATATTCATCAGCGCAAATCCCTGACGATGCAGCAAGTTTTGCAAGGGTTCGGGACAATCTACATCGAAGGGTGTATTAGAAATCACGACCGCCATTTTGTAATTGTAAGTACGGTAGTTGTGGTTTTTGCTTTGACTTTTCCTTTCACTTGGTTTTCACTATTAATGTTACACGTTTTTGCGGCTGTGTTTAAAGTGTTTTTCGGTTATTTCATTCAAAACAAGGTTTTGTCACTCTCGGTTTTTAAATCGTTTTTACGGATATTCATGTTTCGATTTATTAGAACTTTTAGAAGGATGGAATTAAGTTAAATTGGACTTTATGAATTTAAAATGTTTAACCACATTTTCGATTTATTCACTTCCTGAAGATCCTGGGGTTTTAAGATTGTGACGAATTTCGAATTCACCCTGTATATTTGCCTGCCAAAACTAAGGACATAACGACATTTGCGAAAGTACAGCTCTAATTGTTTTTGTTCGTTATAAAATTTATTTTTTCCAAATTTATGATTTTTTTTTTCTCAAAAATTTCCTTATGTAAGGTAACAAAATTTTTATACTGTCATTTACACAATTAAAGGGGCTATCAGAATCAAGAAAAAAAATAGGGGGTTTCTATTTAAAAAAAACTATCGATGACATCATAATTCATAACTCGAAAACAAATAACTACTTGGCATTTTGTTTGGTACTAAAATATGTATTTTTATAAACTAAAATTGACCTGCCCAAAGATTTTTTTGAAAAAAATTTTGTTTAATTTTTAGGAATTTATTCCATACTTTTGCCGCTCACTGTATTATTTTCATGTACATTTAAACATCCTCGATAAGGTAATCTAATAAGTAGTTTGTACGCCATTTTTGTGACAAAGAAAGGTAAACACCCTTTTATTGATCTTGATTCTCTTGTTGTCATCCTACGACGTCCGGTGCCCCTAGCCCTGTGTTCACGGCCTTCTGGAGTCCATGCCTGACAACATCCTAAAATGGTGCCTACAGATCTGCCAATTCTTCTGGCAATTTCTAAAATCCGCCCTCTTTCAAAGTCACTAAGCTGAGGAATCTGACCAAGTGTACGCACTCGCGGCATTTCTCGCCTTACAAAAACACTTTTCCAACAAGTTTTCTAAAACTTAAAAGTCAAAATTTTCAATGTAAACAAAATTTCCTTACACTTGCAATAACTGAACCAGCAGCACAAAAGGCAGAATACTGCATTGATAGGGCTGCAAATTTAATCATTCCTTATCTGACCCAAAACACATTTGCCCACAAAAACTTATTGAAATCAAACTATAAGTACTGGGAGTTTACCTTTCTTTGTCACGTAGTACTTGCGTAAATCACAGTATGACCGCCAAAAGCGGAGAGCACGAAGAACGAGTAAGTGCACACACACTTCTGTATTACTGTACTGTATTATTATTTATTTTTATTTAATTTCAACATGTGGATGTTGTAACGGTCCGAATAGGTTCGATAAGTTAAGAATTGTAATTTAAAATAATTTGACGAAATATTTTAAATACCGTTCAGTTGCGACGGAAATGCTGGTCAGTTGTAAATTTTATTGATGCCGTGTCGGCAAGCGGCGCAAACGAGTTCCTCCAAATGCAGGTACCAAGCTGGATGTCAGGTCAGGTAGCGAAATGTAGAGGATTATCAGGGATGGGCTAATTTCACGAAAATGACATGGTAAAGCAGGTACACTTCAAAGTATTTATTCTTTCTCAAAACTTTTCTGTGCACCTCCAGCGTGTTTTTCCATCTTTTATCACACAAGCTTTAAAAATTTTTGCTCCATTAATAACCAATAAAGGGTTTCCTTTTTCACTATAAATAACTTTTTGAACATTCATTGTTCGCAGACACAGAATGTTAACTTGTCACAAGAAAAAAAGTGTTATATAGTTATCCTTAATTTTAAGTGGGGTGGGTAGGGGTACCTACCTTATTGAAAATATTGGAAAAAATTAAACATTTTACTAAATCTTAACTGGTGGCTAACGGCCAATTCAGATGGACCGCCGCCGCCGGTCTCTAATCCGATTACAGGTACTTGGAGGAATTCGTTTGCCGATAAGGATCAAAAAGGTAGAGCCCTGCAAAAATTTGACCGCGTGGAGGAACTCGTTTGCGACCGTCGGCAAGAGTGGTACACATTCCTCAAGTGAAATCTGCCAACCTTTCTTTGAAAATGCAGGTACGCGTCCTGTCCGAACACAACACAAAGATAACAGTTTTCAGGGGAAAAGAAACATTGCAAAATTTACTCGTTCGACAATTTGGGGAGTACCTACAGTTAAAATCAGGGGATAATTAAATTAATGAATTTGATGTTAGCAGGTTTCAAATTGAGAGAACCACCAAATCAATGTTCATTAGGTTAATTTACTTTTTTTAGCATTCTCAAATTTGTGGCATATTTGTAATTAAAGGGCGAGAATTGCCAATTAGAAACAAAGCGCTTTATGGTTGAAAATAACCAGAATCGTTTGCACTTTTCGTTAGAAAAGTAACAAAGCAAAGTAGAAAGGGAGTCGGTAGAAAACAGAGACAACAGGGTAACGGTAAAGCCAGGTAGTCGTAGAAATCAGAGGTGTGAGTGAGAGAGAGAGAATGAAAATTACGAAGTAATTATTAATTAGAACGGTTTTGGAGAATCAAACCAATGTAGAACAATTTTTAGAAGTAGCAGATCAATGGAATTTAGTTGCATGATATGACACTTACGTAACAGCGTTTCAAGCCCAATTTAGGTTTCAAAATAAGGTTAATTTGTTTCATTTTAATTCTGTTTGTTTCATTTTAATTCTGTTTGTTCTATTTTCATTCTGTTTGTTTCATTTTAATTCTGTTTGGTTCATTTAATTCTGTTTGTTTCATTTTACTTCTGTTTGTTCTATTCTAATTCCGTTTGTTTCATTTTAATTCTGTTTGTTTCATTTTGATTCTGTTTGTTCTATTTTAATTCTGTTTGTTTTATTTTAATTCTGTTTGTTCTATTCTAATTCTGTTTGTTTCATTTTAATTCTGTTTGTTCTATTCTAATTCTGTTTGTTTCATTTTAATTCTGTCTAATTCTTGGTGCTGATTTTTGCTATTGTATAGAGTAATTTAGTGTTCTTTTTCAATTCAACAACAAATTATGTACGATCAATTGACAAATAAAACTGGGACATTTAGGTCCGGTTGCATAAAGCGATGTCAAGTCGTTGTTAAAGTTAACATAATCTCAAGCGATTTGATTGGAGGATATTTAATATTTTATTTGAATCAGCCAATCAAATGGGCGGATTTCCGACTTGACGCGTTGTTAGCTGACACGATGTTAACTAAGCTTTATACAACCGGGCCTTAAAATGTAATCTATGTAAATCAGACTATTGAATTGTCAATATATTTGTCAGTGTCTATATAATATGTCATACCAAAGTTAACCTATTTGTGATAAAGCCGTAATTAATCTATGCAAATTTGTAAATTTTGACTTATGTGATTGTCATTTTTGTCCCAGTTTTATTTGTCCATCGACTGTACATTCGTCTGGTCCTAACAAAAGTCTAAATTTAAACATTTAAAATAATGGTGGAAAACGGAAACTGTAATTTCAAAAGTACTAGAGATATCGAAAAGGTGTCGCGATCGGCGTGAAGTAGAACCGAACCATGGATTTATTAGTACTGGATACGGCGTACAGCCATTATAGTTGAACAAGACGTACCATCTATTTCTGTCGCTCTCAACGCATTATCTGGGTATTAGCACTATCCTTTAGCGAGTCCCCCGACTCTGATTGGTTTAAATTCTCAATCTATCAATTATTTATTACTCTCCTGTCATTCGTGTCATCTTTTTTCTAATCTGTTTCTCCGAAGTTTGCATAGTTCGAGAGTATTTGAACCGTTAACTCTATCAAGTATTATTGTTTTAGAACTTGAACATATTAAGAATGACTAATTCGTCTAAAGCCAGGTATTTTTCACTCTAATGTGAAACACTGACAATGCTGTTGGTAAAGATTTCACAAAAGGAAATCCAGGTTTGGACTACAAAGGTGAAGAGAGTTGTCTGCCTTCAACAACTACCTATATTTTTGTGAACCACTTAACTTTAATTTGTACGTAAATTCAAACTCACAAGTATCCATGAAACTTACAAAAAAACACCAAAATAAATATTAGTCGTAACAGATTCTTATATTTATTCGTTATTAAATAATACAACCTTGTTAAGTTTACTTCTTATTTTGTTTTTGTTTAGAGCTTTCGCAGTTTTCTTACATTCGTAGTGTATTTCCCTTTGCTCGTCAACATGTTGGATCATATTTACATGTCGTTTTGCTTTTCGAGGGCTACTAAAATGCTCTACTGTTACATCTGCATTATATCTCGAATCTACTGATTGAATAGCCGTAGTTTTATTTTCTAACAATTTTTAAAAATAGGTAAGTTATGAAAGAGAAATTAAATATTTAAGTTTTATACGCTCTACCTTTGTTGCTACTACAATGTTCTTCTGCGAAATTGAGATTAAAGGGGGCATTAGGTGTGGTAGGAAAATTCAGGTATTGTGAAGATACCTATACAAACCCTTTTTAAAATTTTGCATGGTTTTTTACATTCATCCTATTCAGAATTCCGAAAATGTTTTGAACAAATAACCACATTGTTTGCAACTTTGATTGTCTCTTCCACACTTATATCCATTTGTTTCTTAAGAAGGTTTCTTTTGGAAAACTGAAATCATTTTTTCACCCAGGTCTTCGGTATTTGTAAAGAATCGTCTATTTTAGGTACATACCAGTGAAAAGATAAGTCTTGTCTTGAAGAACTATAAGGAGTAGAACAAATTCTGCAGGTTTTCATTATTGCAATTATTCTATTTTACGAATTCAGGAAGTTTTATGACAGTTCAGACCACATGTTCAGACTTTTGAATTAATTTCAAACTTCAAAATTGACATTTGCGAAACATCAAAACGACATACGTATTGTAATAACAGAGAGAAACATATTTTAATACAGGTTAGAATGAAATGGGGGAAGGTACCGAAGTCTGTGATATGTTTTTTCAAAGTCGACCTACGTTTATAGGATATTGCCGTATCCAGTACTAATAAATCCATGAACCGAACTGATTGGTCACTTTGGTCAAGTAGGGGTTGCGAAAGTGGGGTGGTATAAAATGTAGCCGGAGGTACGTCCAGTACTTCCAGCAGCCATTTTGTGACCACGTACTTTACATTTACAAGGTAAATTATTTCTCTATTTCTTGTACATTATTTGTAGTCGCGATTTAATTAGTCAAACAGCATTTAGTTCTTTATCGTTCTAAACTGAAGGTTATATTATTCTCTCTGAGAATTTGATGACCACGTGGCTCTTTAGAATCTTGTATTAATTTCTTTATCGCGAAGTATGTGATCTTCTTGCATTTACCGATTGGGGGAAAGTGTTCTCGCCAAGGCGATCTATTACAACTTATTATAAAATAGCTTCATTAATTATTCACTATTTGGGGGCCTTCACCGTCGGGGAAGCTACCGCCAGTGTCCGTCGCACTCAATTAGCTGTGGTCCGGCATAAGTGCACAAACCGCCGTGTCATCCGTAAACGCGACAGTGACTAAACTAGGCCAGCTGACACGTGGATAGAGGTACCCTATAAGTCTGTTAGAACCTTTTTCCTTTTTATTTTCAATCACCGGAGTAGACCAGGCTTTGACTGCAGGTTTCCAGGGCAGCGCGTCGGGTTCAATTTAATTGGTGTAATTTAAATCTACATCGGATCACATAGTTCGCATCTCAAACTCGTAAGTATAATGCTATTCGCGCCAGAAACTTCTGTATTTGCCCAGCTTAGTCATTTATTCATGAGTCAGATCTCAATTCATTGGGTCAAATTTCCACCAACTTCCGTTATTAAATTCATTTATTTATTTGTGTATTTTTGTTTCGTATTTTTCCGCAAAAATTTCATCCGAGGGAATCCGGCAACCAACAATACACCAAATGATGGAGAAAAAAAATCATCGATGAAAAATCAAGGAAGTCGGAACGTTTCAATGTCATGTTTAATATCTAAGTATGTAATACATTTTTTAATAAAATAAAAAACTATCAAAATCGTTAAAATATTTGCTTTTTAAATAGACCTTTAAAAACAAGGCTGTGTATTTGTTTTAACGAAACTGAATTCATTTTTGTGCTGAAGTGGCCCAACAAAAAATGGCAAAAAGGCGAATTTTAAGTGTTTTTAAAAGGTGAATTTGTTTGGACCGTATTCACCTTATTCACCTTTGTGCTGAAGTGGCCCAATAGAAAAACAGGCTTTTTTAATATGCTTTAAAAACAAGGTAGCATTCTTAAAAAAGGTGTTTTTCTACAACCGTCAAAAAAACGCGACATTTATGCATCATTATCAAGTCGCAAAGTATGTCATTTTTTGATAGATCAAAAATAGTTGTCAAAACGTTTCCTTGGATGTTTTAATATTTTTTTTCACTGTTTTTACGGTGACAAATTCCCTCATGTTATGAGAACAGTTGAGACCAATAGTGTGCCGAATATCGCGAAAAAATCTAGTCATGGTCAGAAAATGCGTCTTCCGCCGACAAAAATCTCCCTTCCGGTGAAAAACCACGTTGACAACGCTTTTGTTTTTGTTAGCAACACAAATTAATGAACAAAATGTCAGAAAATTATTTTGACGTTTTCCGAAATGGATTTAAAAAATCGTTTTAGAAACGACTCCAGCAGTGATATCGACTACAGTGTCAAAACAATTTGAAATGCAACAGGTAAATTGTTGCAGGACAAGTGCCACGATGAATATAAACTAACCTTTAATCCGTTTTGTGATGTTGTTCCGAATGTTTGTTTGAATTGTTCATTCGGGAATTTGTCTAGACAAATACTATAACTCGACTTCCCATTTTTATTCGGAAATTTTTTATTTTATTAGACTCAAAGTTTGTTGCTTTACACTGTTAACAGAATTAGAATGTCGCCTACGCCTACTCTAAATATATATTTGGGTGTTGGTCAGTAGCGCGCCGCGGTCAGTTTACCCTTTGCTAGAAGTTTGACGGCTGCAAAAGGTACAGGACACTTGCGCGCAAATGAGGGATTAAGATAATAAAATACAGCTATACCGTTAAACAGGTAGGACTACTTATTGCCCTTTGCACTGCACCTGTTTCTTTTCATTTTGCTATTCTTAGTAAAATCTGTAGGTAAAGTCGGGTTGTTTTGTGGAATTCTGAAATTTGAGAAAATCTTAAGGGGGTGGATAAATACAATAAATAAAATTCGAAATATGTATAGGAAGCGTTACAAATATGTAACCAATTTAATTAAGTTCTACATGTAAGAATAATGGTATCTACCGATTTGATTTTGTAAAAAGTGTTTGTTACCAATATAGCAAGAAATTATATAAATATTTCCCCTAACATTTCAGTGTTTTATATAAATCTGTTACCTAGGTGCGATTCGCAGGTAAACTGACCGCCGCGCGCTACTGACCAAAAGCCTATTACTACTTGGCGCGCAACTGTCCTGTAGGATTAAGACCACCCGTAGATTTTTCTGACCGCGGCGCGCAAGTGACCCATGCCCATATATTTATTTGAAGGCCCGATACAATGCATTCGAATTCAAAGACAAATACAATATCCTCAAGAAGAAATTCGAAGATTATTTCGTTCCCAAGAAAAATCTGACCTATTGCCGATATAAATTTTATGTTTCGATCGAAAACACTTAAAAAAAAAAACTTTATTTAAACACAAGTTGCAATATTAGATATAATTACGACAGTGGACGTTACATTTGTCTTATACAGTGAGTTTTTTATTTTACTGAACATACGCCAATGTTCAGTTCTGAAATGGACAACTCAATGCACACCATATAGGCAACCAAACTTACACTTAGCCAAAAAAATAATTCAAGTATTTTATCTATTTTGGTGTTTCGTCAATTTTTGTACTCAGCTTGTTAGATGTTGCTCTGTGATGTTTCAGTTTCAGTGGACTTTTAATTCGACAAATCGACAGATTCTAATAATAAATAAAAAGTTTAAAGTACAGAAACCTTTATTAAAAAAATTACAATGTTCAAAATGAGCACCTTCGCGTTTGAAATGATGATGCACAGCATTTACAACACAACCAAATTTAAATAATGCATCTGTAAGTTTGGTTGCCTATCTCAAATGAATTGACTTGTCCACTTTAGAACTGAACGTGACCATTTTACATTGTATGTTCAGTGAAATAAAAAACTCACTGTATAAGAAATGATAACAAAAGGTTAATGACTAAGTGACATCTACACGTTCACAAAACTAATGAAATGGACATATGAAGTAACTCTAAGTGGAAAAAATAATAAAATGATACATTAAGATTTTCAACAAATGGTGACAAACTGATGATAAATAAAGTAATTGAAATTTAAAGTCAAAAGTTACACTTGAATAAAAACAAACATATAAATCAGTTCAATTTATTGGGATCGATTATCAGTTATCACCCGTCCGGGTTGATGCACTCTTGCATTGGGTAACTCACTTATCACTGCACTGGGATATAACATAAATTTTTCTTCGCGCCAAGGCAATGAAAGCATCGAACAGTGTGTGACCGATTTACGCAATAAAGCTCGGGAGTGCGAGTTAGGCGACTTGCAGGATGAATTAATAAAGACAATGTTAATTACGGGGATTCGCGATGAATCTGTATGCGCGAAATTAATTGAAAAGGACGGAACATCACTGACATTAGACAAGGCAGTCGAATGTTGCATCCTGACGGAAAACTCCAGGAAACTGAGAGATGAAGAACGGAGAATCGCCCAACCGTCTAAATTTGGAGATGGTCAACCGCCACCAGACAACGAAACCATCCACCTCGTCACACGGACAGCAACCAGGTAAAATAATTAATAATTGCTCGCGGTGTAATCAAAATCACAAAATTAACAATTATGCAGCGTACGGAAAAATTTGCAACATACATATGTAAAAAGAAAAATCATTTTGCAAATATGTGCAAACAAAAAAATAATTCAAATTTGAATAAAAAGAAAATTTAAGAAATTGATCGTACACACATATTTCAAGATGCAAGTTCACAATTTCAATACCTGTCGATAGAATCTATAGAGCAAACAAATGCGGTAACAAATTTTGTGGACATAGTAATTAATGGTAAATTAGTGAAATGTAAAATTGACAGTGGCGCAGATGCAAATCTAATATCAGTCACAACATTAAAAGAACTGAATTACAATTTAAGCAAAATTAAATTGACCAACGATCTTCTAGTTAGCTACACAAAAGAAAAAATACCAATTAAAGGAAAATGTAACTTAATTGTCCAATTTAACAAAAATAAATTTCAGGTTGAATTTTATGTAGAAGATAAATGTAACAAGACTGTCTCTTAACTGGTATCTTACAACTGAACAAAGAAATGCATACAATAAAATAATGTCAATGAACAATGAACGACTTTCCAAAATAATTATAAAAATTTGATGCATAAATATGAAATAAGTAGTATATAAAGTATAAAGAACGGTAATGACAATGTACCGATCGAAGACAAATGTTTGGAGGAGGAGCGCAGCGACGATATTGTCTGAGATCGGTACATTGTCCTTAACGTTCGTGATGCTTATGAGGTTTTTTGCGCGATTGAATATTTATTACAAAACATTCCTAACTAAAATGCAATGCGATACGACGCCCTTCACATCGTGTTGCCATAACGTCGATTTTTGTATCGCGTTTCTAAGGCAATCTGCAAACAATTACCGCCATTGCAGTTTTTGTGTGCAAATATCACCAGTCGTGTTGAAAAAGAAACAGTAAAATGAGTGATCTTAGTGATTCCGAAAACTGTAGAAGAAACTTGAAATATGGGGTGCGTTCAACCCTGATTTCTGAGAAATCCAAAGAACGCTAGGACTAGGAGTCACTCGTTTCTTCGAAGTTCAGCTACATTGAAGAATGTGTCGAAAACAGGATTCAATTTACAAGAAAAATTCCTCTTGGTGTCACAACTAAAGAATTTTTGAAACCGACGACCTCAATGTGTAACCAAGAAGACAAGGAAAACACGGGGTATGAAAATTTTGACAATACAAATGTCGCGGCAAGTCCGCTAATATTTTTAATTGTTTTCAGTTGGTAGTTGTAACGCGCTCGGCACTTGACTCTCGGCTTTTCAGTAGTGCTGACGTGTACGAAAGATCACCGAATTGTCTTAACAAGATATTGAGTGTAATTGTGACTAATTGCCGAACGTGTGACTTTGGTGTATAGTTGTAAGATTTTAAACGGAATTAGAAACATCGATTGCGGAGGTGACACGTGTTCTCTGCGGACAGGTGCGGGCCACGTGGGTCGCCGACAGGTAGCGCATCACATTCAGGTTGTATAATACCCACGACCGCACGGTCTTACAGGTATGTTATTTACCTTTGCTATTCCGCTAAGCTCCTAAGAAGTAAGAATCGAGAGTATGGGGAAATTCTTGGTGGTAAAGTAAAGTCGCATTAAGGTCAAAGTCACAATCAAGTTATCCGGTAGATGTAATCCGTTGGGCGAGTCCAATGTTAAAGTTAGCGTGGGTAAGGGGTGTACCATGGGAATCTGTTGGTCGCGTCGATGTTCAAATTAGCAGTCCGTTAGTGACGCACCGTTGGAATCCGTTGGGTTGGGCGAGTTCATTTTTGAGTTTCGGGTAAAGAAGTGCAAAACCGTTAACCGATAATGTTGCGCCAGCCACGTACAGTCGCGGCCAAAATAAAGTAAGACACTTTTTTTCCCCCAGTGTAACGATGACTTGTTGACGTTTGTCTTTCAGAATTGTTAGGTTATGTTAGGTTTTGTGGCAACAACCTTCGAAACCTTGAAGTAATGTTGGTTGCGGGTCTTCTGGTTACATTTAACCAAAATATCCGCAACCAACACCATTCCAATGCTTCTATGTTTTGTGGACTTGTGGACAAAGAGTAAGGTTAGAATTACAATCAAGAAATTTCCATTAATATTCTGTGATGGTTTATCTAGGCCTAGGGTATATACTGGTTAGATTCTCTGAAGATTGGGGATTATGGTCTATGGTCACTGCTTAAGAGGAATAGAGGTAAAGGAAAAGTAAAGGGAGAACAAAGAACTTTATTTAATTAATAGCCATTGCAGCGAGAGAAACTGTGGACTCAGTACTTGGTCATCGCACCATTCTTAGTTATAACTGCAGTTAACCTTCGCGTCATGGAATTACACAAACCTAAGCAGTAGTTCTGCGTAATGGTCTCCCATGCATTAGTAAGGATTTCTAATAATTGCTGGGCATGTTGTGGTCTTACGTTTTGCCGTTTTATAGTTTTTACAAGTTCTGCCCAAGATTTTCCATAGGATTTAGATCTGGACTTCTGCTGGGCCAATTAAGTAAAGAAATGTCGTTGTCTGTAAACCATTCTGAAACAATATTTGCCGTGTGCACAGGACAATTGTCTTGTTGAAAAACGTAGTCATTTTCCGGAAATAAGTTCGTGGCTGAGGGCACCATTACATTTTGCAACAGGTTTATATAAACATGGCTGGTGAGGCGTTCTTCGATGTGGCATAAAACGCCAGATCCACGTGCGGAGACATGCCCCACATATTTACCGAAAACTTACGATTTTCTACCTGATTTACATAACGTTCTTCATATCTAACGTTCTGCGGGCGATAAACCCGAATATTACCACTAGCTGAGGATTGGAACGTTTTTTCGTCACTGAAGACAATGTTGTGCCAGAAATTTTGTCCAAAAGCCAGATGCTCTAAAGCGAATCCTACACGACTTTCTTTATGCCCTGGTTTTAGCAAAATTTTTTTGGCTGCCGCGCGACAACGGAGTTCACTCTGCTGTATCGGTTCTAGCAGTTCGGCTTGACCCAGGAAAGTTTGACTCTTGAACAGCTCTTACCGCAGTATGAAATGGATGTTCTCTTAGCACGTTTATTAAATTTTCATTTTCAACTTGTGATGAAATTCTTTTCCTACCGACCCCTGGATTCCTTTCTACACTTCTTTCTTCTCTCCACTTTTTTAAAATTTTGCAAACCGAATTTTTATTCAAATTAAAATGTCTAGCAATTTGGCGCCCCGACCATCCATCCTCTTTTTTTGATATAATCCTCAATTTCATAATTTTTGGAATTTGAGGCATTTTGAAGCAAAAACTTTCAAATTTGTTTGACGTTTAAATGTCATTGTCAATGAATTGTTTTTTGAGCCCAGTTTATACAACTAAATTTCTTGAACAAAGCCTTTCAAGAGGTGTCCTACTTTATTTTGGCCGCCACTGTAAATAGAGAAACGGGAGTTCATTTAGGGAACGGCCCTTCATTTGCCCCAAGGAAAACCGAGGCCCGTGTTTGGCCGATGTTACGGGTGTCGACGCGTGGCGCAGACTTTCCACGTTGCAAGAGGTCGGTAAACAAATTTATTGCTTCCAACTGTCATAAATTCTCATTTTACTCCTTTGTAAACTGCCTCCTAACTGCTCTAAAGCAAAAAATAGCAGATACCTAACCAACCGTTGCCCTAGACAACACATTCATTTCTCGAAAAATTTGTCAAAACTGTCAAAAGCAAATCGAAATCATTTTTAATAGATTTGGAAGCTTTGGGGCGTCGTTTCAAACAATGAAAGTTAGTATGCAACTCGTTTCTGTGCAAATTGTACTTTTCTAATTGCCCTTGAGGCCTTAAAATCCTAGCTACGCTCGTATTTCAATCTGGCACCTCGGGCAATTAGAAAAACCCAATTTACACAGAACCTCGTTGCCTAAATAACTATTATTGTGCTGTTATATATTTCTTGTTGTGTCTTGTTAAGTCGCCTCGCTAAATTGTTCAATTTATTAACTGATCTTGTCCCAGATCAAGTAACACTGTAAATGAAAACGAGAATGTATCTATTCATGTATGCACAAAATAAATACAGGCGTCCTCCCACCGATTTGTGCATTTTTATTTCGAAGTTTGTCCACTCTGCAGGTCCGCCATTTGCACCCCGCGCTAGTCTGCCGCCATTTTGTACAAAACACACAACGTAGGGGTCCTACCGCTTCAAGGACGATCATGACATGGCCAAGTTGTTCAATTTCGCGGGTTTCTTTCGATAATTCAAATGTCCGGATTTTGGCGGAAGACTGGCGATATCTGGGTTATTACTTATTACAATATGATGTAGACTTAGACCGTACCGTGACAAAACAAAACGTGAGTGCAACACAAAGTGCAATAAGTGACGACATTATTAAAACAGTGAAGTGCTGGAAGAAAGTGAAAATATAGATACAGTATGTTAGTGAAATGCGTTAAGAAAATTTAAACGGTGATAGAACTCATCAAAACAAATTACTTTTCTATTTACCATTTTTTCGAAAAATCTTTCTAAACCCAGATAAAATTTTAATTATTTTGATCGTAAATTCTGGGACCCGCCAATGTCTAGGTGCGTCCATTAAAAGTGAAAGAAGATAGATTAGATAGTCAAGCAAAAATCAATCGTGAAGTCTCATACACAATCTGTTTTAAATGGCCCCATAAAAAAAAGTCACAAGGGTTTAAGTCCGGTGACCGAGCTGGCGATAAAACTGGTCAATTACGACCTATTGAAGAAGCCATTGACAAAAAATGCAATTCGACGTGGTGGATCTTCTGATTTTAAGTTTTGGACGCGTTGAAGATGATAAGGATGTAATCCCTGTTAGGACTGTAACCCTTTTGTCTGCTGTGTTTTTGCTGGGTTGTTGTGATCGAATTGAACGCTTTGTGATGGACGTCTTTATTCGAGAGAAAATATAACTGTCACTTTTGTTGAGCACTTTATTCGTCTCTGGTTTCTAGTTATTCTCTATCTGCTATTTACAAAATTTTACCTTAAATACTACCTACTTCTAGAAAACTGAGGGTGGGGGTGTAAGCACCCGTCCAGACCTTCGTGGGTACAGTTGGACGTAACAGAAATGCAACATGCCGCCCACCATTGAAATAAAAATGAGAATGTGTACATACATATTTTTGTTTCAATAATACCGTAATACTATGAACAATGATATACATACAGAGTGATCACAAAAAAACGCCCCAGCTTATATCTTTCTTATTTGAAATCCGATTTTAAGGAGCGGTACATCAAATTAAAGGGTTCAAAAAGTACTATAAACTGGATATAAAATGTTGCCCTTAGCAACCCTATCTTACAAGGGTCAAGGGTCTACTTACATTTTTTAAATAGCAACATATAATTTTTTTGGTACAGTTAGATTCATTATGTTTTTCTGAGTTAAAAAATATAGCACACCCTGTATATTTAAATGTTATTCTAACATAAGAAATAAATAAAATTCAATTAGAAATCATTAAGAATAAGTAGAACTTTATTCGTAACAGGCCATGAATTACTTAAGATATTCTTGTAGCCATGGAAACACAAAAAAATAAACATTTATTTTGAAAATAAACTTTATTTTGTCATAATTTTTGTTTAATTTTTTTCTCCAATTTCCTGTTGTGAAATAAAATGAACAATAATGAAATTGTGGATATGTTGCAAGCATATTTCGGAAATAATAGAAATTACTACTTGCAGAGAAACGCCACCTGAAAGCCTTCTGAATGCCACGCGAAGTGTCGCGAACAAAATGGTGCTCAATTTAATGAGAGCAGTTGAAAAAAAAAATTGTTAATTTTATTGTTTGTATTACATACTTAATAAATATTGTTTCCATGACTACAAAAATGTCTTCATAAGTAATTCATGGCCTGTTACGAATAAAGTTTGTAGTGACCCAGTTTAAAATTTAAATTTTTATTACCGGTACCGCCTAAGGTAACTAGATCAACACACTACGTATAGAGGTACCGCCATCAGTGATTTTTTTGTCTGTCCTTGTCGCACAATCTACTCAAACTGGGGATAAAAAAAACACAATCTAAAAATGATTTGACGTAATTTGACAAAAACTAGTGTCATTATTCTGCTGCATATTTAATAATCCTCGTTCAAGATTCATCTAACTTATTATTTCGTTACAGTTTTCGTTTGTGTTTAAGTATTGTCATTTATTTCTTTGTTCTCGTTACGTCTTTTAACTTGGTTTAGTTACTTGGGTTTATTTTAATACTTTAACATGGTCAGTAACAAGTGTTGTGTTAGCGGCTGTTCAAGTTCTAGAAAAAATGGATTTAAATTGTTTTATGTTCCAAACGGTAAGACACTCGTTACATATATTTATATACAGTAACACGCAATTTAATATTAGAAGTCAAAAACAGAGTACGGAGGGAACAATGGCTAAAAAAATTGAGACTGTCTGTGAGTTCGTGCTCCAACCGTGAACTACAAATCTGCTGCGTAAGTATCTACATAAAAGTATGGGAATGAGAAGAGCAGTTCAAAATATATTTTGATATTGTATTTTTAAACGTTTAAAAATTTGGTAACTTGTTTGGGTTTTATTAGTGATGTTTTTGTAAATTTTAATTAAAAAGATATCTGCAACCAGTAAAACATTTCAGTTAAAAAATTTTCATTAATAATGGGCGACATAACCTAACATATTTTTGACATTGTAGTAATGCCATTATTTCATTAAAAAAATCCCCAAAACTATTGTCTTCCTTATTTCACTTGTGAAATTTGCATTTGATATCTTTATCTTACAATCCACTCTCGCGAGGAATGGAATGGCGGTACCTCTATACGTAGTGTGTTAATCTAGTACCTTAGTACCGCCACGAGAGCGCGCCATAGTACTAGCGGCTAGACTCGGTACTAAGGGATGGGGTTGGTAATCCTGGGGAGTGGTGAATTCTGCGAGCGGAAATATAGCGGGGGTAAAGGAGGATCTCGCGCGCGTAGTTGAAGGGGGTAGGTCACTTTTGTTTGGTTTTTCGAAACGAACACACCTTGCGAAGAGCGATCCAGTTTCTCAAATTTGTAAGTTAAATCGGAATCAATTCCACTACCGTCCCGAGTAGATATTTTGTGCCCCCGTGAGGAATTCGACGTTTTAATTCACCTGGGTAATTTATCCCAATTTCGTTGCCTATTTTTTGTGTTTGTGTTTTGGGACCAGGACCACGTGGTAAGGGTATGTTGTAGATTTCATTTTGTTGCATGCTGGTTCTTTAAGAAGCGCCCATTTGTTAATTTTAAGCGTTATATTTCTCCCGGGAGGTTTATTTTTGTAGCAATCTGGTGATTTCGAAAATTCGGGGCCGTCGTCCGAACCGCGTGCGTCCATTTTGTTTTATGTTTAGTCACATTTCCGTGGGGGCGACGATTATGTAGGACCGTATAACGGAGGTGGAACAAGTTCTGCTGTATGCGACTCTGAGAAGCTGACGTGAAGCCCCCGTCGCAGTTATAGGGACCTCGGCAGTTTGTCGGTAAACGGTTGGTTGGGGAAGGTGGAACAAGTTCTGCTGTATGCGACTCTGAGAAGCTCATCGTACAACCCCGAACGCTTATATCACTCGGAATTGGTCGGTAGTACCTATAAATGTCGCTGCTTTCAAGACGATTCAGATTATTTTTCTGAGTCCCCGCGCGGCCGAAAGTTTGTTACCTCCAGCTCTAAACTCCCGTTGGCGTACCTTGACCGCGTAGTCCCAAATTAAACACTGTTTTTGTCAGTAATCGAATTGTAAAATATGAGTAATACCTGGGATACGGTTTTTGAAGAGGGTTTTTCATCCGTCCCTGTCTGTAATAACTGCATTCTAATTTGTTTACTTGTTTTGCAAGCTTTAACCTGTCATTTTGTCTGTTATGTACCCGTTCTCTGTTATTTTAAATATTGTTGCATTCATCTGGTCGTTTATCTTTGTAAAGTACTCAGCTAGTTAATTTCTTGTACTCCGTTAAACTTAATTTCTGTCCTTTTGTATTCGTTTCTTTTTTTTTTTTCATCAAAGTTATTACAGGCATTTTTAATAAAAGGTATTTTGCGTCCCTCACATGTGTGTTTTATTTGCGGCACTCTTCCAACTGGAACCCTCACCGTTTGCATTCCGAACCTTTTTCCGCCAAAAGAAAATCACAACGTAGGGCTCCTCCGATTCGATGACGATCACGACCACATTTGTTACCGTTTTGCGCAGGTTCAAATATTTGGCGGAAAAAGTAATGTATTCAAATCATTACAAGTTCTACTTATTCCTCTTAGAATTAGAAATTAGAATGACATTTAAATATATAGATGTGCTATATTTTTGAACTCAGAAAAACATAATGAATCTAACTGTACCAAGAAAATTGTATGTTGCTATTAATGCAAATAACCCTTGCAAGGGAGGATTGCTAAGGGCAACGTTTTATATCCAGTTTATATTACTTTTTAAACCCTTTAATTTGATGTATTGCTCGTTGAATCGGATGTCAAATAAGAAAGATATAAGCTGGGGCGTTTTTTTGTGATCACTCTGTATATATAATTAACAAAAAAAAAAATTAAAATAAAAACGCTCGATTGTTAACCGCATTACCGAAAATTCATTAGCCTGTGGGCAACGGACACAAATAGTTTATCGAACGTTTGAATTCACTTGAATTGCACTTCACTGACACTACACGCACCACCTTGTCTGGTCCGGGGTGCAGCTGAGTGATGCGGCCAAGTTTCCACTGCAGTGGAGGTGCATTGGTTTCCTTGATTAGCACTAATGAACCCACATGCGGCACCTTGTCCTTGGATGTGATCCACCGGGTCCGTTGTTGTAGCGTCGTAAGGTACTCGTTGGACCAACGCTTCCAAAAGTGTCGTCGAATTCGCTCGACGTGTTGCCACCGTGAGAGTCGATGGATGCTGACATCTGTGAGGTCGAACTCCGCTGGAGCATTGAGAGGCTCGCCGACGAGAAAGTGGCCGGCGGTTAAATAGGATAAGTCATTGGGATCGTTGGAAAGAGGACACTGAGGACGTGAGTTTAAGATTGCTTCAATAGAGGTTAAAACAGTGTACAGTTCCTCAAATGTCAAATTCGCGTTCCCAATTACCCTTTTTAAATGATTTTTGACACATTTGCTTCCCACAAACCTCCCATGTGGGGACTACGTTGTCTAATGAAATGCCATTCTATATTGTGATCAGATTGAATTCTTTTTTGTAAATCGTTTTTTGATCCAATAAAATTCGTGGCGTTGTCAGAGTAAAGTTTTCAAACCATACCCCTTCGCGATATCAAACGTTTAGGTGCATTTAGAAATGACTCGGTAGTCAAATTACCAACCAATTCAACATGTACTGCCTTTGTTGTCATACATATAAATAACGCAATATAGGCCTTAACTATTCGCTAACCGCGACCTCTACCTTCCTTGAGGGAAATTGGACCGGCAAAATCTACACCACTAATTAGGAAAGGACGATTTTGAGTTACTCTATCGGATGGTAGATCACCCATGATTTGATTGAATGTGGTACGATTTGTTTTGAAACACATACATAGATGTATGACTTGTCGTACAGCACCACGTCCCGCAATTGGCCAATAATTTTGTCTTATATAGGCTAATGTGCCTTCATGACCTGCATGTAATTGACATTCGTGAGCATATCTGATAATTAATGTCGTGACAAAATGTCCCTTTGGAAGCAAAATAGGAAATTTTTTATATGCACTTATTGAACGTGAATTACGCAATCTTCCGCCCACCTTGATCAATCCGTCTGTATGGTCGATAAAGGGGTTAAGAGATTTGATTTTACTCTTGTTAGAAACTAAATTGTTATTGTTTAAAAGAGACAATTCTTGGTGAAATTAGTCCAATTGGACCAATTTTAATGTTGTATTGGTTGACGCACTTATTTCCTGTGGAGTTAATCTGTTAAAATGAGGCTGTGAAGTAATTAATACATTATTAAAATGAAAGTAAACGTTAGTAAAGAAACCTTTCCAACACCTATTCGTATTGGCCTCTCAAGCCTGTTTTCTTGCCAACGCCTCTTTATATTGAAGATGCAAGTCTTACTGCAATGTAATTCTCTTGCCACAGCCGCCAACGACCAATTTTCTTCTAGCTTTGCAATAGCCCTAGCTATCTGAATCGGAGTGAGATGTGGTATTTTAAAAAAATAGTTTCAATATTTTTTTTTAACGCTAGTGTCAAACTTTGACATTTTAGGACGCCTATGATTTAAAGTAAAAATCAAACTATTAAAAAAAATCGTTCACTTTTGGATGGCCGCGATAGTACCTGAAATTTACCGTTAGCAAGCCGTTGGTGACATTCTAGGAATTGTTTCTCGCACCTTTCATGTTCTCTGGACAGAATTGGTTTATGGTCTATGTCCTCAATTTGCCAAAACTTGACCATCTGTTTTTCCAAGTTCTTGCTGGAGAAAGTGCAGATCGTCTTTGTGTTTTCTTTGTTAGTGTTCCAACAACCGCCCAAAATCCATCCCAGCTGAGTATTTTGAGCTATCAACCGTTTGGCGGGACCTAATTGCACCTTGCCGACGCACAGTACCTTCCAGAACAGCCTGTTTCCGAGAAGAAGATCAATCGGACCGGGTTTATTGAACGTCGGGTCCGCCAATTTTATATTAGTAGGGATTTTGAAAGTGTCGTAAACTAACGGACTCGCTGGGATGTTTTGAGTGATTTTTGGCAACACTAAACATTTTACTGCAGCTTGGAATTTATTGAAATTCGATTTGAAAATTAGCGTGGTACCTTTTTTTACCTTGCTGTGACTGTTGTTTACCCCAGATAACGTGATGTTCGTATTGTAAGATGGCAAATTTAAGATTTTCAAAGCTGACTCAGTAATGAAATTTGACTGTGAGCCACTGTCTAGAAGAGCTCGTAATTGGGTGAAATTTCCTGCTTTATCTTGCACCTGCACCAGTGCCGTTGACAAAATGACATTGATTGGCAAGGCAGTGCTCGAATTTAAGACATTTACATCATTGTTAATTTCACCCAATTGCTCCGATGTGTCTTTGTGTAACAATGTATTGTGTGTATTACTGCCACACACTCGGCAATAACCACCTTTGCAGCTGTCTGATGGGCCAATTTCAAGTGGAGTTACAACCGGGACAAATTACGTTTCCCATGGCAACGTTGCAAATAAATTTACAACCGATTTCAAGTTCGAATTGTCGTGCGATTTGCATCTGCTATTTGCAACCACGTATTGGACGGTTGTAAGCAGTTGCATTCTGTTCTGTCATTTTTACCGCGTGAAAATGGCTGGAGCTAGGCGGGTTTTGGCCGCTTTATTAGTTGTGGATGAATTAGTTAATCATGGTGATAGCGACAGTGACGAAGAAGAACAAAGGTTAGCAAGAATACCTTTTACTATTCAGGAAATGTCGGAGAGAAATCTATTCCAGAAAACACGCCTGGACCGTCGTGTTTTCAATTATGTGCTGGAAGTTATAACACCAAGTTTGAAAAGAAATACAAGGCGAGGACGTTACGAACATCTCACACCTACGCATAAATTATATGTTGCATTGCAGTTTTATGCTTCGGGTGGATTTCAATGGTTAGTTGGAGGCAGTTCAAGAATTTCACAATCAGCTATTTCAAACGCGAGCAGTAAAGTGACAAGCGCTCTAGTAGCCGTTTCGCAGCAGTTTAATCGTTTTCCAAATGCCAGAGAATTCACCGAAGTTAAACAGGCATTTTACCAACTAGGATTGACCCAGCATAGAGTTGGATTTCCAAATATACTGGGAGTAATCGATTGTACACATTGTAGAGTGCAAGCACCCGGCAATGCCCCGGAACAATATTTTAACAGGCATCTCTACCATTACATCTATGTTCAATTAATTGCGGGACCAGATTTGAAAATTTACAATGTTTTTGCCGAGTTCCCAGGTTCAAATCATGATTCATACATCTGGCGAAATTCAGCTGTACGGAATGCATTTGAAGAGGGTGGTACTTTTCCTGAAGGTTGGTTAGTTGCGGACTCCGGGTACCCCCAGGAACTGTGGATTATGACAGCAGTGGCAAATGTAACATCACCGGCAGAACATTTGTACAATTCTGTTCACATTTCCACCAGAAACCCAATTGAAAGAACAAATGGTGTTTTAAAGAGTCGTTGGCGTGTTCTAGACCGTCCACTTGCTTATGAACCCGGTAAGGTCTGTCAAATAATTGCTGCTTGTTGTGTGCTGCATAATATTTGCATTCAGTACAATTTAGATGTGGATGATTTCGAAGATCGTCCTCTCCTTAATGACTTACAACCTTGCCATGGGGTCATCCCTGGGAATTATATGGATATTCGTAGAGATCTCATTGCAAGACACTTCACACGATAATTTAGGTTTTTCGATGTGTTTTATCCTTTCAATTTTTTTTCCAGATATATATTCAGTTGCATAAAGTAAAAGCTGTTGCACAAAAAAAAAACAAATGATTAATAATTTTCATTTATTAACCATTAAAATAACAAAACAGCAACAATATATTTTTAATTTATATCTAATTTTTTTCTTTTCAGTTCTATCCCCTCTTGTAATAATTCTAATTTTAATTTTTTTAAATTTATTAACTCGTCGAAACGACTGTTCAGGTCGGACCGCGTTTGTCGCATTTCAGAAACCAACTCTCCTAAGATTTGGTTGGTTTCTCTCTGCAAGGATGTCGTTTCTTCAACTTCTTTTAATACCGCCTCGATCGTCCTTTTTTTGCCTCGTCTGGGAAGTGGGGGTGGTTTTAGGATTGGTGTAGAAGATGGAGGTACTACAGGACTCGCTACAGGATTGGGATCTGGCCGATAAACAAAAATTTCTAATGTTATGATTTTTAAACAGATTTATATATTTTTTTTTCTATAATTGATTCAAAAAATCGAAATTCACGCATAGTTATCTGTGCCTGAAGTGGGTCATTTTCTGACGTGTATTGTTTTTTGCATTGTTAGTAAGATCGAAACCATAGAAACCATACAGAACAGTGTGTGAAATGCAATTTCACGCATACGACTATTTCTGTTTTTCATTTCACGCACTGTTTTTTATTAGTTACCTAGCAACATGGTCACTGCATTGAAACTTCAGAGTTCCTTCAAAAATTTGAATTTTTAATTTCAATTTTTTGAATCAATTATAGAAAAAATATTGTTTATATTTCGTGCGCGAAGATGTTTTTGTGCATTCAAAGGCTTATACTGCCTCGACCTTCGTCTCGGCGTAAAAGACCTTTTCATGCACAAAAAACACTCTCTTCGCTCACTTAATATAAAAATAACTATTTATGTTCATAATATTTTTGTTAATTCTAAATTGTTTTTCGTATGTTTATAAAAAATGTGTTGATAACAGGATGTTATTGGTGATTTAATTTTTTGTGTATCAATAAAACATGTAGTTCGAAATGTACATACCTTCATTTGTATTGACGGGGTTAAGGGATGAGGACGGAAGATCTATAAGGGGTGGCCTTTCGGGAATGGGTTCTAAATTATATTCAGTACTATTATTTAATTGTTCTACATAAAAAACGAGTGGAAAAACAGTGAAAAAATATCTGAAACTGAAAATATCAATTATTGCATACATACCAAATATAATCACATCTGGAATGTGAGCTGTGCTTGTCGAAGGACCGGGATTGATTACTGTAAGTAGAATGATAAGAAGTACAAAAAATATGACTTATGTGACCCTACCTTGACGCCTGAAGGGGTCAACTCCACCAGCAATCCCCTCAATGCTATCGGTACCAATAAATTGGGCAAGTTTGGCATCGACAGCAGAAAGGGGTGTATTGGCTTCATTTTGACCGGCCCCAGTTTTTCGGCCCTCTCGCTTAATCGCGTTGATTCTATGTTTGGACCTTGTCTTCAGGTCCTTAAATTTACTCCGCAATTCTGCTGCCGTCCGTACTGTGGGAGCCACAGCGTTGACAGCGTCTACCACCTGCTGCCATCCTCTGTCCCGGTGGAATTGGGTTAAATTCGGACCCTTGAGAGGACCAAACAATAGAGCCCTTGCTTCTCGACTTCTTCGACAAGCACAGCCGTTCCTTCCACTCTAAAATTTTTTGACCTTTCCTAAAATGTGTCGTTTTACACATCTGCGATAAATAAATTAAAATACATTTTGTACTTACGCTTTATTTTCCATTATATTTCTTCGTTTTGCTTTTAAAACTGCAACTGCAACTGCACTGCTCCCCGGGCAGTTTGAACTTGAAATTGGGTTGTAAATTCCGTTGCAAGAGAATTGCAAATATTTGCGCTACAACTGCGGTTTGCATCGCTAACTTGAAATTTGCCGATTAGAACGTCCAAACCGTAGTTTTGAGCAGAGCTTGAATAAAGCTACAACGTTTTTGAAAACAACTCTCTTAACTTTTGACTAAACATAACTGTCTTAACTTTTGACTAAAATGTGGCGTGCTTGGGAAAATACCAATATTGATAGTATTCAACAACATTCTAACGAAAATAATCCGTATGAAGAAATCGACGTTGTTGGTGACTTGAATGATGAAATAGAAGAAGTAGAAAATGTACACCGTAAGTATATTATACCGGGTGTCCACTTTCAAAGTCGAACATAGGCATTTAACAATTAGATATTATGCCATTATTTCGATACATCAAAAATTAAATTATAATATTAAAGTAATTAACAGTTTAAGTATAAATTCTTTGAAAAAATTACAATGCAGTTCCTACCTTAGTTAATAATAAATCTAAATAATTTGCTGTATTTAAATTTCCTTTTATTTCATATGTTATTAAAAATCAGCCCAGATATTAATTTTTTGAGGATACTGAGTTCTAGTAGGAATATTTACTCGAGGGTTTTCTTGAGCCCAATATCGCGTGTTTTGAACATTTGGTTCGTTATTTAGTGTAAAAGTAGATTCGTCTGTGAAGCAAATTGTCGACAGAAAGCGACGATCATTAGCACGCTCCTGTATTTCATAACAGGTTTTACTCTTACTTTCTTCATCAACAGCAAAAATCTGTTGATAACACTGTGTCTTGTAGGGATGATATTTGTACTTCCTGGGGATATTCAGTATCCGCGATTTACATAAACTTACTTCAAGAGAAATTTGTCTTAATCTGTATGGAGTAACTATTCATTTTAACGTAAATAATTACTACATTTTTTGACTAATGCTGTCCAATTTGAAAATCATGGCATGTCATATTTAAAAATCGCCAAGTTTTAAATTAGTATTTTAAAATAAAAATAGCACCTTTAATCTTGTTATTAGTATCATTTCAAGCGCAATAATTTTATCTCTCTATTGATACCATTACCTTACCTGTAAGTTCAATTGGCGAGCAGGAATCAGTAAAAACGTTCAATAAAATGTTAATTGCCCATGTTCGAGTTTGAGAATGCACAAGCTGTATATAGGAATATGTTATTTAAAACTGAATTTTAGATTTTATTAGAGCATCTATTTAGAAACTATCAGTCATTAGTTATAAGTTTAATTTTTATTTATCTTTTTTTTCTGGCCAATAGATATTCAAAATTGGTAATTTACATACGTTCACTCTTATATTATTACAAAAACATTAATGATTTTTTCATTTTCATTTAGATGCACATACAAGGAATCATCTACCGGAAGAAGCAAAATTATTAATTAGAACACTCTATGCATCTTTAATGGAACTTGGTGTGAAAGCTCCGGTGAAATTAACGGCCGAACTGCTTAAAAAACCTTACAGTACAATTCATAAAATTTACACACTGAAACGGAAAGTTTGAAAAAAACAAGCAACGATCCTAAATTCACTGGGAGAGAATCAGTTAGAAGAAACTAAGTTAACTATATATCAAATGTACAAAGACGAAGAAGTACCTACACTGGATGGTCTCAAAAATAAATTAATTCAACGGGGGTTTCAATTCAGCTATTCCACAGAATCTTTACGAATAATTTTGCAAAAACTGGAATTTACCTACAAAAAATACAACAAGCGTTCAAGCATTATAGAAACGGAGCGCCTTCGAGTTCTGAGAACTCAATGTATTAATGAAATTAGAAGATATCGGAGTGAAAACCATAACATTGTTTACATTGACCGTAACGTGGTACGACACTCACGATATTGTCAAAATGGGATGGGTTGATAAGACAAATAAATGTATATTAGATACTCCTCCAAGTCATGCCCGATTGTTTAGTTTTGTCGGCAAGAAATATTGTCAATTCATCAGCTGATTAAGTGATTACCATCAAGATATGGACGCAAATATGTTTGAAAAATGGTCCAAGAACAAATTTTACCGAAATTACCTCCCAATTTTGTGATAGTTATGGACAACGTTGCTTACCATTCGCGACTGCTGATGGAAAACCCAACAGTCTTCACGAAAGGAAGAAATCATTACATTTATGGAAGCGAAAAATATTAACTTGCGAGCGAAAAGAACGAAAGTTGAACTTTTAAAAGTTATTGAAGACAGTAACATTGACACGACTAAATCTTATGTTGTTGACAACTTAGCAAGTGAAAAAGGTCATACAGTTTTAAGACTGCCCCCTTACTATTGCATTTTCAATGCAATCGAATTGATTTGGAGTCAGGTGAAACATGCGATAAGAAAGGGCAACCACACTCCAAATTTAAGCGCGTCAGTCGTAGATTTAATTAGAAACAAGTCCAATAAATTCGATGCGGCTCTATGGGAAAGTTGCGTAAAACACGTCATAACAATAGAAAACAGTTACCTAAGTGATGTACCATTCTCCGAAATCATAATACATGTTAATCACGAAGACGATTCTGATGAAGACGATAATTTTGTCATCTTGTAATAATAAAATTCTTTTCTACCGATATCTATATTTTTATTTACCACTACCTATAACGTCCCTGCCTGAAGCTAACAATGCGAACCCCAAACCAACGACCGACGACGGTTTATCAGTAGGATTATTCCTGCAGCATAAAATTAATTCTATTTTTCAAGTGACAAACATAAATTTACAACCAAAGCCGAATTCCACTAGAGTTTCTGTAGGACTATACTTTGTCCAGTATATTTAACGTATATTTAATCATGTAAATTATTAATGCAATTGAAATTAACTGCGTTATGCGTCAACTGTTTATTTATTGTATTATAAAAAGTAACAATTAATTGTTGTTTTTTTAATTCTTACTAATAAGAGGTTCTTTGTTGTACCGATTCTTTTTTTCGGTATTTTTGCAACCCGGAACACAGCAAACACCTCCCCGATTGAACACTCATTTTGTCTTTTCTAAATAATCTTAATTTCTTACTTTGAAAAAGCCGATTTCACACGTCGTCAAATACGAAACTGTTTGTTTACCAACACCGAAAAACGCCGCACTCCGCCGCTTGGCGCCTCAATCGATGTCGGACAAGCCTATTGACATTAATGACATTACATAAACTCTATAGGGTTAATTAGCCAATTTTGGCTACTTTACTAATAGATTAATAGATATTTATTGTATGAGTGGATTATAAGGCAAATAAAACTCGCGAAAATGTTTTGGCACAAGGGAGTGTACATTTTCAAGAGTTTTATTTGCCGGTAATCCTCGAATGCAGTACAATATTTTTTCTATTATTGATTCAAAAAATTGAAATTCACGCATAGTTATCGCTGCCTGAAGTGGGTCATTGTCTAACTTGTATTTCTTTTTGCATTGTTAGTAAGATCGAAACCATAGAAACCATACAAAACAGTGTGTGAAATGCGATTTCACGCACACGACTATTTCTGTGTTTCACTTCACGCACTGTATTTTATTAGTTACCTAGCAACATGGTCACTGCATTGAAACTTCAGGGTTCCTTCAAAAATTTGAATTTTTAATTTCAATTTTTTGAATCAATTATAGAAAAAATATTGTTTATATTTCGTGCGTGAAGATGTTTTTGTGCATTCAAAGGCTTATACTGCCTCGACCTTCGTCTCGGCGTAAAAGACCTTTTCATGCACAAAAAACACTCTCTTCACGCACTTAATATAAAAATAACTATTATTCCATCCTGAACGATAAAATGGTATTTTATCTACTGTTTTCTTCATGGTAAAATAAAATTTTATTGTCTAGAAAAATAAAATAAGTACATTTTCACAAGTTTCTTTATTCTTTTTTAATCAAAATTACAAACATCTGAATTGAAATAACCGGAAATAACATTGTTAATAAAAATTAAATGTACACTTTTTAAACACTTTTCCACCACATTTGACAGTACATATTCTCGTTAGCGACATTTTTGCTTTTGATGATGTTAACGACATCCTCACTTTTGATGAGGTTAGCGCCACTACAATCAGGTAATTCGTTTGAAAATCCTTGACAATTCTTTGTGCTGCTTGTTCCCATCAAAATCACCTTTTATGTTTCTGCATTTCCTCCAGGCACAGGAAATATTGTATTCTTTTTCATATAATGATACAGATTTTCGCGGCAATAACCGACCTGGCTTCTTTAATAATATCTTCAGGAACATACAATTCATTTTCATTAAGAACCTCTTTATTTTGTCTTGGTATTCAATCTATAATAAATTCCCTCTGTTCTGAGCTCAACATTTGGTATATGGATGATGGTACATTAATTTCTGATCAAGAAAATATATTTCAAGATTTGGAATCCATTGTAAGTAGATCAAAAGACATAGGTTTAGAGCTTAATTTCTCCAAATGTGAACTAGCAGTGACATCTAATGATACATTGCACCTGGAATTAAGCTTTTAAAACAAGAGAATACATATATACTAGGTTGTCCTTTATATGACACAGGGCTATCAAAAGCATTAGAGATACGGACTTCTGAATTAGATAACATGACCACTCGCATGTATCATTTACCATCACATATGGCTTTTTATCTAATGCAAAGAGCATTTTCTATACCCAAAATGAATCACCTACTTAGATGTACACCTTGCTGGCGTTCCAAACTGGAACTAAAACAATATGACAATGTCCTACGGCAATCTGTTTCAAAAATTTGTAACGTGAATTTGGAAAATGATAATTGATAACAGTTGGATTCAAGCTACTTTACCGATAAAGCTAGGAGGACTTGGTCTTAGAGATGTAAACAAACTATGTTATCCGGCATTTCTTGGATCTTGGAACTCTTCTAATCAATTATCGTCACTTATACTTCCAAATTCAATTTCGCAACTAAATGATTCAGCTAATGAAGAAGCAATTTTAAATTGGAGTTTAATTACTAACATGAAACCTTTGGAAATTCCAACGGCTTATGATCAGAAAATTTGGGATGAAAAAATTCACAATATTTGTCATAAAATATTATTATATAGAATGTCTACAGACAAAGACCAAGCCCGATTATTAGCTCTTCAAGAAAAAGAATCTGGAGCTTGGCTACATGCACTCCCTTCTACAAATTTAGGTACTCTTTTAGATAATCAATGTTTCAGAATTTCAATTTGTTTACGACTTGGTATTCCAATGTGTGTTCCCCACCCATGTATATGCGGCGAAATTGTCGATAAATTGGGCCATCATGGTCTATCATGCTACAGAAGTGCTGGAAGAAGAGCACGTCATGGAATGATCAATGACCTTGTTAAACGAGCACTAACATCTGCTGAAATTCCGTCGATACGAGAACCAAATGGATATTATCGAAAAGACAACAAAAGACCAGACGGTATAACTCTAATTCCCTGGTTACGTGGCAAACCTCTTTTATGGGATGTAACATGCACGGATACATTGGCTAAATCATATATTGAATTAACTTCAAAAAAAAGCTGGAGAAGCTGCTCGCCTACAAGAAAATGCAAAAAAATCGAAATACGTAACTGTGGAGACTTATATAATTACCATTTCGTACCTATTGCCGGTGCACACGAGTTCCCGTCAGCATAATATTTTATACCTGGGCTTGGACATAGGCCCTTTGATCCTGGACACGAATTCCCGTCAAGGCAGAAATGCACCCCAAATTCTAGACTCGAATTCCCGTCATAAAAAAATCTTGGTTATTGAAAGCACTGTTACGAAAGTAAGATTAAAGTGACCAGATTTGAAATTGGCCGAGGAGGGACAGTCCGATAGATAGCATGCCGAAAATGAAAAAAGTCAAATAAAACACCTTTATTTACATATTTACATATTTAATTAAATTAAAAACAACCTGAGTTGAGTTTACACAAATTCACAAATATTAAATATACTTATAAAAAAAAAATAATAATAAAAACTTATTTTGTAAGTATTTTGCTGCTGAATGAACTTGTTTTAAAATGTCTGCATTATTAGATATTAAATGAGCAAATTCGCCGCAATTACTTGATAAATTGCACTTTACTATTATATAGTCATTGCCTTAACTGTGTCAACACACAACTGCGTTTTTTCAGGGGTCCACAATTTATTCACCATTGTAAAAACGCGTTCAGTCGGTGCGTTTGTTCCTGGTAAGCATAGCCCAAATTGCACTATTTTAGAAACATTAGTGTATACTATATCATTTTTCTGAAAATGTTGGAACATTTCAACCCACCTCTCTTGAACTGGAATTTTAGAATTATTCCAATGGTTAATTTTTTCAGGATTTATAAATGATTTTACATTGGTAATTTCATCAAAAAGACCATCCTCATGAATTCCATGTTGTGAATAACGCTCATTTATATACTGGGTGCCCCAAAATTCGCGGAACAACTCAATGAGGTAATGTCAATTCATGTTAGAAAATAACTAGAAAAATAATTAAAAAATTCTATACCTCTTAGATTTGAAGATATGGGGGCCCAAAAGGTGCAGCTTTGATCTCATTTATTTTAAATAATAAAAAAGATTTTGACTATTTGTTTTTTACTAGCCAGTGGCTTAATAATTTTGAACGATTTTGATCAGGTTTGCAATTATTTTCTTCATTATTTCCAGCATTGCCAAGTAGTAATTTTATGTTCGTTTTACCTCAAATAGCGTACGGCAACACGGCTTTGATTTTTCCCTCTCATTTCCAAGGATACAACAAAAATGAAATATTTGCAGACTATTGGGATGCATAGAATGTTTTTAAATGTTGCCACATTTAGTGTAACGAATAGGTCCATATCTTCTACAAAAAGTACAGTATAGAAGACATTTTTCTACCATATCCCAACTGACTATGAAATAATATTATTATGTAATGTCATATTGAGAGCTATAATTATCATCCGTACAAACAATATCATCAGGAAACTTTTGATGTAGGTAACGTAGAAAGTAGAAATACTTTTGAAATTTGGAAAAGGGAAGAACGATCACAGCTCAATTATTGGGCAAATTTGACGAAACAATAATATGTTTCATAGCAACTCATATATTATTTTAATATGTGTAATGTGCCTATGGCCAGGTTTGGTGGTTGATACCCGGTATAATTGTTGATCACACGGTATTTGTAACTTTTTAAAGTTTTTAACATTTTTTTTTTATTGGAGCGCTCTTTTACCCTTGACGGGAACTCGAGTTATGGATTATATCAGTTGATGATTACCTGACGAAAATTTTTGCATTACTTTATGACAAGAAATAAGTCAGACGGGAATTCGAGTGCGCCCCTTATTGCTATTGCGACTTTGGGTCCTTGGGGTGATGACGCAAAAAAAATAATTAATGAGATTGGTCAGAAAATACAGAAGATTACAAATGAATCAAGATCAACTTCTTATTTGAGCCAAAGAATAAGCATTGCAGTACAACGGGGTAATGCAGCGTCAGTCCTTGGAACAATAGAAGATTCAAGCAATGACAAATTAGAAGAAATATTTTATATTTTATAAAATTTTACATAATTGTGTAACCTTTAATAATTATTCATTATAGAAAAAAATTATCTCGGTAACCGACTCCCATGCCAACAGTCCCCGCTTTGAGTTTTTAATGTTTAACATCCATTGTTGCTTTTCTGTTTTTGACGTTTTTTTATTGTTGATTTTTTTTGACGTTTATAATAATTGTCAATCAAAATAATTCAGTAATTCAATCGAAATAATGGAATAATAGTATATGAAATAATAAATGGCTATTAAGGTTTTTAAAACACGCGCGAATTAGAGCAAGTGTTTTAAAGACCAGTTATTGAAACATTTCGACTTCCTTGACTTTTCCTCGATGTTTTTTTTTCTCATTTGGTGTATTGTTGGTTGCCGCATTCCCCCGGATGAAATTCTGCGGAAAAATACGAAACAAAAATAATGAGAAAAGAAATATTTATGGATCCTGCGTTGTGTTTTATTTTTCATTTTGTTCTAACGAGGCCGTACCTTCGGAAGGTTTTTCAAAAATAAAATTAAAACGATTGAGTACACTTCACTTAAATTTTATTTAACAAATAATCGAGTGTGGTGGAGTTTGGTCCCAACAAATGATAGAAATAAATAAATGACTTTAATAACAGAAGTTGGTGGAAATTTGACCCAATGAAATTTGACTCGCGGCCCACGAATTGAGATCTGACTCATGAATAAATGACTAAGCTGGGCAAATACAGAAGTTTCTGGCGCGAATAGCATTATACGAGTCTGAGATGCGAACTATGTGATGCGATTTAGATTTGACTTGTTTCCCCAATTAAATTGAACCCGACGCGATGTCCTGGAACCTCTCAGTCTAGCCTGGTCTAATAAAGGGTAAAATAAAAGGGGCAAAGGTTCTAACAGACTTACAAGGGTACCTCTCTTCACGTGTCAGCTGGACCTAAAGGGTCACGATCCACCTAAATTTGGCGATGGCTCTTTGTGCTCTGCGCCGGACCAACAGCTAATTGAGAACGATGGACACTGGCGGCAGCTTCCCCCGACCGAGAGAAAGTCCCAAAGCGACGAATAATGAATTAAGATGTCCCCTTTTTTTAATAATAATTTAAACTAGATCGCCTTGTCGAGAGCACTTTTCCCCAATCGATAAATGCAAGAAGATCACATACTTCGCGATAAACAAATTAATTCAAGAATCTAAAGAGTCACGTGGTCATCAAATGCTCAAAAAAATAATATAATTTTTATTTTAGCACGATAGTGAACTAATGTGTGAATAATTAAACCGGAATTACAATTTAAGTACAAGAATTAGAAAAATAATTTACCTTGTAAATGTTAAGCACGTGGTCACAAAATGGCTGCTGGAAATACTGAACGTACATACCTCCGGCTACTTTGGAGATCAAGGCCCGAGTGAATCAAAAAAGCCCCGTTTTCCGTTCCGCATTCAGTTTTATCATTTCTGGCGCACCCCACTTTCGCAACCCCTACTTGACCAAAGTGACCAATCAGCTCGGTTCTACTTTACGCCGATCGCGACACCTTTTCGATATCTCTAGAACTTTTGAAATTACAGTTTCCGTTTTCCACCATTATTTTAATGTTTAAATTTAGACTTTTGTTAGGAGCAGACCGAATGTACTATTGCGAGCAAAAAAAGTGGGACATCAAACTTCTGTCAGTTTTGAAAAATTCAATGTAGTTCAAGCTTTATTGTCATTTTGCCTTTGATTATTGTCATAGAAATTTGACACTATTCTAGCTGACAGTTTAAAATTTTATTTTATACTCCTATTTTCCTTTTCCAAATGCCCTCTTCTTCTGATAAAGGTAGATTTTGATTGGGACTTTGCATTAAATAAATATTCACTACGTGCTTACTTACACTTATTCCCTACAATCTCCAATACTTAATGACAATTCAAAGTAGGGTTAGAATCAGATAAGGGTTATTTCACATTAAAAGTCAAGACAATGACGTTGATGTCCCACTTTTTTTGCCCGCAGTAGTACATAATTTGTTGTAATAATTATTTATTAAAATTTAAAATAAAATAACATTTTTAATTTACAATGCGAAAATTTCCGATAATAATGCGGAATCTGGAAAAGTGCCCCAAATGCTTGCAGCGTTTCCATGTTGAATTAGAACTCTGAAAAAGAACACTAAATTACTGACTCTATACAATAATAAAAATCAGCACCAAGAATTAGACAGAATTAAAATGAAACAAACAGAATTAAAATGAAACAAACATAATTAAAATGAAACAAACAGAATTAAAATGAAACAAATTAACCTTATTTTGAAACCTAAATTGGGCTTGAAACTTACGTAACGTAAGTGTCATGTCATGCAACTAAATTCCGTTGATCTGCTACTTCTAAAAATTGTTCTACATTGGTTTGATTCCCCAAAACTGTTCTAATTAATAATTAACTCGTAATTTTCATTCTCTCTCTCTCTTTCACACCTCTGATTTCTACGACTACCTGGCTTGACCGTTACCCGGTCCTCTGTGTTTTCTACAGACTCCCTTTCTACTTTGCCTTGTTACTTTTCTAACTAAAAGTGCAAACGATCCTAGTTATTTTCTACGATAAAGCGCTCTGTTTCTAATTTGCAATTCTGGCCCTTTAATTATGCCACAAATTTGCGAAGGTAAATTAACCTAATGAACATTGATTTGGTGGTTCTCTCAATTTGAAACCTGCTAACATCAAATTCATTAATTCAATTATCCCCTGATTTTAACTGGATTCCCCAAATTGTCGAACGAGTAAATTTTGCAATGTTTCTTTTCCCTTGAAAACTGTTATCTTTGTGTTGTGTTCGGACCGGGCCCGTGCCTGTCTTTTCAAAGAAAAGTTGGCAGATTTCACTTGTGGAATGTGGTACCTCTCTTGTGGACAAAGATCTAATAAAATTTACAATTGACCAGCATTTCCGTCGCAAATGAACGGTATTTAAACATTTCGTTGAAATTAATTAAAAATTAAAATTCTTAACGTATCGAACCTATTCGAACCGTTACATTATCCACGAATACTTTACGCTATTTTTTTATTGGTACACTTTGAAATCATAAATACTGGTATTAATATTACAAAAAATGGAAATAAGAATCTGAATACAATAGTGATGTGATGTGACATGAATATACCTTTCGTTGTCATGGAAAATGAAAAAAACCAAAATTAATTTGCAATCTGTCACTTAATCCCAACTGTATTATTCACATTCATTTAAAAGATTAAGGTTGTTGAATATTTGATTAAAGCTTTTGAAACATTTGTTAGTAGTATTTTATTTGACGTTACAAGGTACTATTGCGATCATTAAATTTTGGACATCATTTTTCTGTCGTATAAAAAAAATTACTCTAAATAATGCTTTATAGAAATTGTCACACATGAATGATGAAATTGTTGTCAAATTTATCTACAATTTGTCAATATCAGCGATGACAAAATATTAAGTTTATAGTTTTTGTTTATTTATTTTATATATTTTATTAATTAAAACCTCTTTCTATTCCATTTGTCTGATTTTTAAAACTTCTTGAATGTTTTGTCGGTACCTAAATCTGACATTCACATTTTCAAAATTGACACAATCAAAATTAAGGTTATTAATGACACTAGTGTCCAAAATTTTTTGATCGCGACTGTACTCCTGTCAGATCAATCATTAAAAAGTTAACATTTAGACTTCACGTTTCTCAGGTCCTCTCGGGCTGTTGAATGTTGCCATGGAAACTTAAAAAAAAACGAACGTTTTCGAAAGTTCGATTTATACACGCCAAGGCGTTGTAATGATTTGAATACATTACTCTTTCCGCCAAATATTTGAACCTGCGCAAACGGTAACAAATGTGGTCGTCATCGTCATCGAATCGGAGGAGCCCTACGTTGTGTTTTTTTTTGGCGGAAAAAAGGTTCGGAATGCAAACGGTGAGGGTTCCAGTTAGAAGAGTGCCGCAAGAAAATGAAACAACTATGTGTGGAGGAAGCCAAACTTTTATTTCATTTAATTATTTGATCTGCAATAACTTTGAATTTTTGAAGCGAGCAACGCAAGATGGCAACAAAACAAAATAAAAAATATATACACAAATAAACAGCATTAAACGATGCAACACAAAATACATAATTTACCAAAATCGAAATAGCAAACGATGAATTTTTAAAGAAATAAAGACAAACAAGAAATTAGACACAATGCCAAATCTCACGTTGCACTCGCATACGCCAAACGAACCGACAAAGTGGATTTTTGAATTAAGGTGAATGAACGAATTTTTCCCGACAAAATACAAAAATAAACAAATTATAAAACGCGGTTATTGCAAAACGGGACCGATAAAACCCCCGTAAACGGTATCCCAAAGGCGGAATCTTTTCAAACTTCATTACAAATTTTTCTTAAACACTAATTACAATAAAATATTTCATTTCGGTACCGTTGAGATACGGGGACGCGCGGTTTTGTCACGAGCCGTTTAAGTGGAGAGACAACAACTACAGAGTACATGTGTGGCCATTCCTACAACCTTTAACGCATGCGACACCCCCGCGCCCTATTTCTACATCCGCATGCCGGTCGGAAGGGAGATGACGGGACACACAACTTCCATGTGTGGACGTGAATCTCACGCGTAGGTTCGGAGGGGACGGAGCAAAAAGAAAAGAAATTACGCTGAGCGAACGAAACTACAACGTGCAGTGATCTATATAGTCCCAATCACCAATCAATGCCTATCGAAGTGCGGAACATTTATTACAACCCGTGACGAAACAAACGCTGATGTCGCTCTAAACTGCTTTCCCAATTACATGACACAAACTTTTCTTCCGATACGAACAAATTACGATTTTAACAAATTTGTGGGTAATGTTGCAGTTTAAGGTCCTACTAGTACGCACCGCTACTGCGCACGGGGAATACGTGCACGATTTCTTCTCCCATTTTCCTCTGTATTTGCAGTATGAACTTACACCGTTGCCAGATTTATTAAAGAATTAACACCTTTTTCTCGATCACTTGCGGAATCAGGATTGTTCAGATTGTTCTGCTTTTGTTATCATAGGGAAACAATTTTGTTTATGAAAAATTGTGAAGGTGTTTAAATTATATAAATTCAGCTATTATAATAGCCGTTTGCACCGTCGTAGCTTAAAAATAAGAAAAGCATAAAACCTTGGTTACAATTATTAAAATCGTAGCAACAATTGTTTTTAAGGTTGGTTTAAACAATGACGCGATTCTTTAAAAAATTGGGCTAATCACCCTATTACAAACAAGACTACCAATAGAACTAAACAAATTAACAAATTGCTCCAAAACGCACATGGTCGAGAAAAAGGTGTTAATTCTTTAATAAATCTGACAACGGTGTAAGTTCATACGGCAAATACAGAGGAAAGTGGGAGAAGAAATCGTGCACGTATTCCCCGTGCGCAGTAGCGGTGCGTACTAGTAGGACCTTAAACTGCAACATTACCAATTTGTGAATTCAGCAAGTCAGAATTTAAGAGGAATCCTACCAAAATGCTCCCGCGTTTAGCGGGGGCGCGGGTGACGGGAAATGTACCTGGAAGGCGGAGTTAAGTTGCAACCCAAGATCAGAATAAATGCATTCTGCAAACATTCACCTCTCTAGCCCAACTATAAACTTTATATTTTGCCATCGCTCATACTGACAAATTGTAGATGAATTTGACAACAATTTCATCATTCATGTGTGACAATTTCAATAAAGCATGATTTAGAGTAATTTTTTTTAAATGACAGAAAAATGATGTCCAAAATTTAATGATTGCAATAGTACCATTAGAAATATTGCTGCCGAACTGGATGTTAGCACTAGCACTGTGTTGCGGGCGGGTTTATTTTCACGAATTTGAAAATTTTAAATAAAACTTTGACAAATCTCGGTACGTTCTAAATTTTCAAAAAATCTTACGTTAACTGTAGTCGTTTTTTATTATCACGATGGTACAGTCGATGGACAAATAACACTGGGACAAAAATGATAATCACATACAGTTGCGGCCGTTGAAATCTCAGACAGGAAAGATTTAAACACTGTATAAATTCCGAAATTTGATTAGCGTAAACAGGATTTTCATCAAGGTTTATAAAGTCAGTGTCAGTATTTGACATATTAGGTCAGAATCGCGCGTAACTTTTGAAATGCCGCAATTATCTGATTTGCAAAAATGTGTTTGACTGAGGAACGGTGTGAGTATAAGAGCCATTGCGAGAGAAATTAATGTGGATAATATTTGAGTGACATTTTGAGAACGTCACTTTCAACACCATTTACAAAGCCAAAAGTTTGGCGTTGTCAAAGTGTCTGAGTTTTCAACGGCCGCAACTGTACATTCAAAATTTACAAATCTCCATCGTAATAAAACAACATACGGCCGATATGGATATAACAGACTCGGTTGATTATAAAATCTCGGCTCCGCCTCGATTTTACAATACCTCAACCATGTCTGTTATATAACCCATATCGGCCTAATACCATTATATACTATAACAATTTAATAGTCTGGTTTACGTAGATTAAATTTTAAGTGTTCCAGTTTTATTTGTCCATCGACCGTACATTATCATTATACACAACAATTGATAAATGATTAAACTTAAAATTCCACGGTGTTGTGAATTTGGTTGTGATAACAATGAAAAATCAACGAATATTAATTTTTTCTCATTTTCTAATAAAAATAAAAGTCCGAAAATATAGGTACAGGCAATGTATATTAATATTAGTTGATAAATAGTTATCAAAAGAGTTCTGAAAAGAACTGTTTTTTGAAAAACAAAATGAAAACGGAGGAATGAATTTGGAGAAAAATCATGAAAGCACGAAAGAACACAACTCAAAATCTCAAAAATTGAAATTTGTAATGATATTTGTCCCAAGATGCCAATATAAATTTTCAAATGTTGGTAGCACCATGCACCGCTGTCAAATGTCGAAAGCAGACGCAGGTCATGTCGACTTCTTGATTCGGACTAAGCTCATCGGACTATAATAAAAAATGGACTATATTTGTTTTCTTTTAATCAACTTGCAAAATTATTCGATTTGTTGCGATGTTTTGACTGCGGAAGCACTTTCAAATTACAAAAGACTTGTTTTAGGGGGTCTATGTTGCTAGCCACTTTCTTATGTGAAAATAACCATTCTCCCACCTGGAAATCACAGTCGACGGAAAATTTATCATTCCAGTGGAAATGTAGGACTGTCTGCTGCGATGCATTGAATTTTAGCAAATATTTCATTTTTATTGTATCTATGGAAATAAGAAAGAAAAATCAAAGCCAAATAACGAAGTAAATAATCGCAAACCTGATCACAATAATTCAGAATTATTATAGCATTGGCTAGGAAAACACGAATAATCAAAATCTTGAATGTTTTATTTATTTTAAATGAGATCAAAGCTGCACCTTTTGAGCCCCCACATCTTCAAATCTAAAAGAGATAGAATTTTTTTATTGTTTTTCTCATAATTCTCTAACATAATTTGACATTGCCCCCTGAGTTGTTCCACGAATTTTGGGGCACCCAGTATAGTGAGCGGCAAAAGTATGGAATAAATTCATTAAAAATTAAACGAAATCTTTTTCAAAAAATCTTTGGACGTGTCAATTTAAGTTTATAAAAATGCATATTTTAATACAAATCAAATTCCAAGGAATCATTTGTTTTCGAGTGATGACGTCATCGATATTTTTTTTAATGGAAACCCCCAATTTTTTTTATTCTTGATTCTGATAGCCCTTTTGTCTAAGCCTCAGTATACAAATTTTGTTCTCTAATATAAGGACACTTTTGAGAAAAAAAACGTTGGAATTTTTTTTTATAATGAACAAAAACGAGTCAACAACTGTGTTGCTGTGGTCGGTTTCACCAACGCCAGTTAAAGTTAAATCTAGGTTAAAATGGCTCGTTACTTTAGTTACGTATTGTTATAATAGCAATGTTCTCGTATATTTTAATCTGAAGTTAAATTTAACCACGTTGGTGAAACCGGCCCTAAGTACTTAAAATTATGGAATTAAATGTTCGAATTGCTGTCTCCCAGCTTGTTGACAATAAGAAAATCTATTAAGAAATTCCTCCTGTTTTAGTTTTATCTAATTTTATTCCCGCACCCAATCAAAATTCAAATTTCTATACGTTGTGTATAGAGAGTTAAATGAGCCGTTTTGTAAAACAAATAACCCATAGGATTGAAATTGACAGTACCATTTGACTGTTTAATTTATCTACTTGATTTTTTGACTTGTTTCTGTTCGTTATAATATAAAATTTATTTTTTCCAACTTTATTATTTTTTTTCTCAAAAATGTCCTTATGTAAGATAACAAAATTTTTATACTGTCGTTTAGACAATTAAAAGGGCTATCAGAATCAAGAAAAAAAACAGGGGGTTTCCATTTAAAAAAATATCGATGACGTCATCACTCGAAAACAAATGACTGCTTGGAATTTTATTTGGTATTACAATATGTATTTTTTATAAACCAAAATTGATACGTCCAAAGATTAAAAAAAATTGTTTAATTTTTAGTGAATTTATTCCATACTTTTGCCGATCACTGTATAAAATAATAAAGAAAAGACAATATCGCTTAACGGGTATAAACTGACTGGTGTACGTATGACGTAATTGGGCCCTCGGAAGTCGACACTGCATTGAGCTCACAGCTCCTTTAATGTTTTCAGTTTGTCTAATAGCGCAAAAAGATCTTCAATCGATCCGCTAGAGCGCAGCATGCGACAATTAAGTTTTCACGCTTGTAATGTTCTGCTATTTTATTTATTACTCGGAAAGAAAAACGAATTTCATTAAGCAATTGAATCTCATTGCTAGACAAATCTACATTCTATGTTCCTGCCATAGCCAAATTAAATTTTTTGACTTAAATTCTGAAAATTTATGTACATAAAATACCGTAAATTTAGAGCTGCGTTAACAAATTTGTAAATACATTTCGAAAAAACTGGCACGGTAGAAACATTGTATGTACTTTTATCTTCAATGCTTTTTTAAATTTTTTGTAATAAACAGCCCCAATTTTACACAAAGTGAAAAATACGGAACAGTGTTTGTGGTATTCAAAATAGCACCGCAGGATTCCTCTTAATATTTACAATGTTTTTCTACATGCAAAACATACCTATCACCACAAAACACAGTCCTGGCTCGAACAAAGATTAGTGGAACACGTGAGACAAAAAGGGAAAAAAGTGGCGCCAAATGGGACAGCGTCAATATCACTGATTTGCACCAAATCTCACGGGAAAACACTCCGTCTGTTAATTCGCGAATGAAAAACGTTTAATTCAACAGCGGATGGCAGTGGGAATTAGAGAAAAAAAACGATTTTTTTTTCTTTAACAGAACACTCTGCACGCACAAAACACGTCTTGCCTCCAGCGAGGGTGGAAAGAAAGAGGCCGCTTTCTCCTCCCACCATCCCTTAAGTTACTTCTTGACCATGGCCTACTGGATTCCATTTTTGGTAAACAAACCAAGGCCTACTCGGTAGCCGTGAAGTGGAATTTTGAATCTGGGCACTACAGCGTGCTTTAAATAAGCAAAATAGGTTACCAATAAAACAAAAATTGTATTGTACACGACGATCAAATCTCATTATCTTCTCGAGCGTAATTAGCGTCTGGACTGACGTCTCGACGCTTAAAAACGCTCTCAAAGATAAAGTAGAATTTCATCGTCTTGTACAGGGTTATTCACAAGAGGCGTACTTCTGAATTTTTATTTTGCCACAACCAACAATACCAATAGCAGTAACTGCTAAATCAAATGTGTTACCTCTTCTTTTGATGAATAAACATCTTATTTTCGATACTCTGCCGAACTCCGGGCAGCATCTCCATCCAGGGTCTCGATCATCCATTCTCGAGGTGCCAACTGCGAGACCCGACACGAAGCCAATAAAAATTTAAATCGTTATTAATTCCAGTTCCTTTAGGGAATTTTGAAGGAAAAGGAACAAATTTTAATAATGTAACAGTACTTATCATACAAACTAATCGGACAAATTCACGTTTTATCCTAGTCTTTAATCGAAAACACACCATTTGTCTTAGAATGTGATGAAATCAGAGGAATCGAAGGCAAAATGAATTAGGTATATCAGTTTATTGTTGTCCGATAACCCTTTCTCTCCCAGTACAAAATAATCCTCCTTGGGAGGCAAAGGGACAAATCGGATACAATACAGATTAAGCTTACAATTTTGTTTTATTATTGTTGACAATAAAAAAAACATAATGTCCGGGACATCCTGTTGAACTGGTACATGTTGTAGCTTTGTAATGCCGGATGCCGGCGCTACACGATGCTACGAACAGTCTCCAACGCTGGAGGGTTGATAGTGCGTCGCATCGTGTGGCCGATCTTCAATCCACGAACGACAGATGTCGAGCATCCAACGTTCGCGTTGGATCACGTTCCGGCTGTTGTCGGTATTCTTGACCGCGTCAAAGGACTTCTTCCAAACGTTTGACGAAAACATTCCTTGGTTTGATGCACGGCTACACGACTTATCCGAAATTCAAAGCAGTTTTCAATTTCTAGGTGGCTGTTCTGGGGGTACTAGGCTACTAGGTGTAGCGCAACGGTGGCCAACCCGCGGCACGCGTGCCACTATTGGCACGCGGTCATAATCTTTACGCGAAGTAAAAACTTTTTCCGCGTCATTCGATTCAGATGACTTAGTAGGGCAGGGGTACATATGCATTATCTTTCAGAAGAATGAAAAAGAAATGAAAAAGGGGCACGTCAAATATTTTTAGTCAAATAAAGAGGCACTCGAGAACAAAAAGGTTGGCCACCGTTGGTGTAGCGAAAAGTGTTTCATTTGTATTTCACTGGTGTGTATTGTTTTGTAATGGTCCGAATAGGTTCGATAAATATTTTTTGTTTTTAAATAATTTCAACGAAACGTCCGAAGAACCGTTTACTGGGGCCAAAATCGGTTGTAAATTTTATGTCTGGATGCCTTTGTCGGCACCGTAACTCTTAAAAGCCAAATTTGCAGCTACGGTTGTAGCTGCAACGTCTGCATCCTCCATGATATCTCCTACTCTAAACAAACGGGACAAACGTTTGTACCACACTTTTTGGATCAAATATTCGCTACACCGTGTAGCCGGTACATTTGCCGCACCAACTGTCGAACGTATTTGTTTCAAATGTTCGGTCCAACGTTGGAGCCAACGTTCGTAGCATCGTGTAGCGCCGGCATAACAGTTGGTTGAGTCAGTACATATTGTGGCTTCAAAACAGTCTTTTGAGTTTGTACACGTCGTGGGGTGTCTGTATTGCAGTTTGTAGACCCAATACACGTTACTGCCTTGACACCATTTTGAGAATCGGTACACGTTGATGCATTTGGACAGTTTTCACAACCAGTGCATGCTGTGGTACAACTAGTACAATCAGCACCCCCAGTGCATTGGCAATAATACTCGGTACGCAAACACATAACTATAACTGCTATTACTAACCAGTTTTTGGTAAAAGCACACGTTTTGAATGCCATAATTTTTTGTATTATTGTTATTTATCTCGCTGTTTACTTCGGTCGACTGCTGAATTCTGCTCTACGCTCTACTGTATAGGTACTATTACGACCCAAAGGGGCCGGCCACAAACAAAACCTCAGTTGTCTGGATCGGGGAATGGCAGGTTCCGGCACCTCGCAGGGTGCGATACAATGGAGTACCGGTCGCTCCTCGCTCGGAAGTTCGATCTTATCGGTTTGGTTCTGTGGGGCCGAGAAAAGTGGACTCGAGGAGGACCGTACAAGTTATTGGCGGGTGATAGAGTCGACTGGCGGAACTCCTCCGGAGTCGGGGCTCGCCTCCTCCCTGGCCGGCGTGGTACCCTGTGGTGCCTCCACGAGGTGGTGTGGGGCTGGTGGCTGACTGACCGGGAGAATCCGGAGAAAATCGGAAGAGACTCCGAAGAGAAGTTTGAAGAGAAAAGATCCTGAAGAAAAGTCCTGAAGAAAAACTCGGAGAAAAATCGGATACTTTTTGTATTACTTTAACAAATCAAGTGTTTCTTTCTCTAACTGGAGAACACACAGTTAACTAAAGTGTCCCAGGAAGACACTAATGCTCTGAATCCCAAATTTGTTAAATTACCAGCTAATAATTTAGGTTCAGTTCCTTTCGATTTAAATTTTGGAAAAGAATTATTTAATAATGCAACAATCACAGAGACAAAATGGATGTCAATGTGAAAAACCAGCAGAAAAAAATGTAAAACTTAGGTCCTTTTTTTTAACAATTGTCAAAGTGTTGACATGTTGGTCTGGGCCACTAGTTAGGTATTTATTATTTTAAAATTTTAAATTTTAAATAAAAAGTAAAATGAGTTTCCGAAAGCAAGGATCTGGACTGTCCCCAACACAACGAGAAAAATTAGCTATGATTAGATTATGTGAAGAAATACAGAGAAACCGACCATGGTAATAAAAGGAATTTGCAGCAAAAGCTGCACATTCCTTTAAGGAATACTAAATATTTGTTTGAATCTTTTAGAAATTATAAAATAGAAAAAACGTTGTATATACCACGGGCATAATAATTGTCGATTATGGCCCTCGGGAATTTAAAAGCCCTCGTTCCTCGGGCTTTAAACATTCCCTCGTGCCATAATCTCCTGATTATGCCCTTAATACATAAATAACTATTATATAAATAAATGGGTAATTAAGTAGGTAACTAAAATTTAAAGCGGGAAGGTATATCGACAGTTCGTTATTTATAACTTATAAAGTAAATCATTACAAGTTTGAATTTAATCTTGAGGAAGAAGAGGAACTTGAATTCTTACGAAAAATCGCTATGATATTAATAGCAAAGTCTGGCAAGTCCAGTCCAGATGCCAATTCGAAGATACCTTCCGAAGATATAAAAAATATATTAAATCAATAACAAATAAGAAATGTGTGACACTGTGACCTAGAATCCGTCATGATATACAGAGTCATTCACATAAGAGAAGGAGCCTGACTAGGTAAAAATGCAACACAAAATACAAATAAAAAAGTTAACGTGATCCCTCTGATATTAATTAATGCAAATAAAACATAGATAGGTTCTGAAATGCCAATTTATTAAACGTCATTTTTTTTTAAATACATTGTCACAATGAAACGAATATATTTATATAGAATATACCGTGCGGTCAGCAATTATCTAGATCAAAGAAGCCTTTGGAATTTGAAACGTGTGTCCGAATCTAGACAATCAGATGGTCTGGATGCAAGGAAGTATTTTTGGTTGAATATACCTGTTTCAATTTAAATTTGGAAATTTTTACCGAAATTCGAGCAAACAGGCAACAGCAATGTATGTCCATTCTCCGTTATTGAAAACACCATTACGATCCAATGATGAATCTTTTATAAGTAAAAACCATTTCTGCGGTAAAATTTGATTTAGAGTGACAGTTGTTTAACGTTTATTAGCAGAGATACGAAAAATCTGACACTGTCAAAGTCATAGCCACCTATCTAAGTAATTGTTGAACGCACGGTATATACAATATTTATTGAGCGTGCTAGTAAATACAAGCCAAAAGACCATTGACCGAGGTCTTTCAGGCCGTGAATTTAGCGATGCAATAATTCGGTAGTGTTATCTCCTACTTCATGCTGTGGATCCGAAGATTATTTTTATCAGCGAGTCTTCTTTGCGGTCTATATTTACTGTCTGAATGTAAGTGTACAAAAACAATAACATCCAAAAAACAATGTTATAATTGCTAGTCTAAAAATAGATTCCTTTGCAAGGCCGTTTTACAGGATTATCTAGAATTAAGTTGCTCTTCTGATAGCACGCCTAACATATTATGTTTAAAGCGTTCCCCAATCTTACGGTTATTATAAACTGCTAAATACCAGTTACTGAAAAGTTTATTAAACAGACTTACCTCATATCATATACAAGGTGATTGGCGAATAGTGTCTGATTTAGCGCCTTTATTCCTGCAACATAAATTAGGTAGTCTCTCATAGAATACTTGGCTGTTTTTCAACCTAAAAAAAAAATTGTGATCATTGTAAGGTCCCAGTTTGGATTCAAACTGCCGCCGTAGAAGCAACCACCAGAAGTGACCAAGAGAGGGTGCACTCGAGGATCAAGACGGCGCGAGAACAGTAATTTTTATTTGCATGGTTTTTCTGTTGGTATGTACTGGTTAGGGACTTCACTTAATTCCCAGTTCTTGAACTGTGCAGACGTGATACGAGCGAGAACGGAATTTTCTGAGTGCAATTGAAGAGTTGGTGACTGTTATAAATTGCCTAACGGGTACTTGCGGTATTGTCATTTGCTGGTAATCGTGTTTAAAGCCCGAACTACGTAGTGGACACGTGTGTGCCACGAACAGGGGCGTCCCCGTGGTCGCCGCCAGGTAGTGTGTCACGGTAAGGTAGTGTATGTGTATGCTTTTTTTTTATTATTGAACTGTGCTAAATGTTGCTGTCCAGCTTCTGTTTTTGAACTAGGTATGTGTTTGGGGTACTAAAATTATTTCTATTTTGCGCAAAATGTAGTTTAACAATAATAAGACACAAATGGGTCGCACGTGGGTTTGTGATGTTTCCACCATGTTTTACAAAATCCACAATTATCTCGACCATCCCCATGTATTACGTTTTTAACATTTATAAGCTTGCGAAGGAGCGTAAGGCAGCTTGGTTCTAGCTTTGCAAATTTTATAAAATCGTACGGATCACGTTTTTGTAAACTCAGGTGTAACAATCCACTAACGTTCCTAAAAGAAAAAGGGCACCAAGACCAAGTTTTAGCGTGGGTCTGTGGCTTTCAATTTTATAAGCGTACTCCCTCATTTTTGATCCCCTTTTAATTATTCCGAGTTACGCTTTTGGTGTAATAAGTACCTAGTTATTGTTCAACACTTTAATCAAAATTTCAAAGTTTCCACTTTCCATCCCGGTAGCAACCAAATGTGTTTATATTTCAGGTGTCTCCGTGGGTTTTTCCTTAGTTAGGGATCACACTAGATTTAGTTATTTCCACCGCTTAGTCCCGGGGCGCCCTCATATTATTCAAGGCGCCCCCTTGTCGATGAACCGGCAACAAAGCTAGGGTCGATCGGACTGTGTTTTTTTTTTTTTTTTTAATGTATGTGTTATTGGTTGTTACCACTTTTACATCCCAATTTGAAAGTGTTCTTAGATAGCTCTGTCAACAAATATTTGTCGCGTTTCTTTTTTTGTTTGCTTTTCCAGTTCGCTGTAAATGTAAATTCTTGACCTTACCGCGAGTGTCTCTCTCTGTTTGAGGGGTTTTGTTTCCTCTAACCTCCAAGCGTTGAACACGACCTCGCGGTCCTCATAAAATTTGCACCCCAAGAGAGACCCAAAAAAAAACCTAACGCTTGGCAGGACTTGTTGAATGCTGGGTTATACCCGAGCTCCCTGGCACACACCGGAAATGTGATCAGGTCTATTTTCCCTGAGTCTGAGTCTGTGTAGCATGACAAGCGCGTTTTGTTTTACTTTTGCTTTGGAAAAGTCATGTTCACTTCAACCGATGAACTTAGAGTACCTCAATTCGTTGACTTAACATAAAGCAGTTAGGACTTTTCCCTTAGCACTAAATCACGGGTAGGCGGGAAATGTTAAAGTCGTAAGGATAGGTGCCACAGACCACCGGACCACACAAAGCCACTCGCTCCTTCTATAGCGTATCTGCCGCACATTGTAAATTAACTTGAAAAAACAACATTCTAGAGTTCTAAATGAGTAGTCTTCTCCCATTTGGGGAGACTTGGGTGCCCTCTCCCGAGACGTTTATTATTCATTAATCCCGGCGTTAACAAAAATCATAACATTAAATAAATAGCTGGTTTTAATTATTGTGTTGTTTTATTTGCACTCTTCTGTGTGGTTCACAAACCCTGTTGGAACGAATCTGGTAATGTTTAATTTGTATAAAAAAAACACAACGTAGGAAATTAACGAGGTACGATCACGCGCTCTTGGTCATTTTTTTAAATTTTCGCGAGTTTTATTTTCATTGCTTATGTTGGTAGAGAAAACAAGATGGCCGCTTGGTGGGATTTTTGAATTGTCCACTCGGTTCATCACAATATATACTTTATCGTTTATATTATACAGAGTCGCTACAAAGTATGACAACAGTTAAATATCTCGAGAATGGTTTCTTGGAAAGCCTTGAGATTTGGTATGGAGTTAAGAGCATTTAAATTCTATTCTTTGCAATTTTTTCAGCTTTATACCATCATTTGTTTTCGAGATACAAAGCTAACTAGAATTTTTTTAAATGGCAACAGGGGTTAATTTTTGAAGAGATTTTTTTTCTGAATTAAACGATGTATCACAGTAATAATAGTTTACATAACAACCCTAAAAAAAAATTTTAAATTTAATTCAAAAATAAATAAACGTAGCTACCGTTTGAGGCTCTTTTTATTAAACCTATCAAACCGTTTGTTGGAATTCTTTGAAATTTGCTACGGAGTTAAGGGCATTTAAATTCTATAATTTGTAATTTTTTTTGAGTTTAATACCTTCATTTGTTTTCGAGATACAAAGCTAACTTGAATTTTTTTAAATGGCAACAGGGGTTAATTTCATGATAAAGAGTGTTTTTTCTAATTCAACACTGTATCACATAATGACCGTTTCATTTTTTGTGTGTCATCAAAAGTGTCATCACTTCAGCACAGCTTCGTCTCCTATCACCATATCCAATCATCATTATTAGAACTTCTATCCGCTCGGTTTCACTTAAATAAGGCATTTTTATAATAAACAAAGAAGCAATAAATAAATTAATAATAGAAACTGTTTTTAAAGGTCTGTTTATTTATTTTTGAATGAAAATTTAAAAAATATGTTTTGGCCATTCTTATGTAAACTATTATTACATGTGATACATCGTTCAATTCAGAAAAAAAACCTCTTTTGAAAAATCATAAAATTAACCCCTGTTGCTATTTAAAAAAATTCAAGTTAGCCTTGTATCTCGAAAACAAATGAAGGTATAAAACTGAAAAAATTGGAAAGAATAGAATTTAAATGCTCTTAACTCCTTACCAAATTTCAAGGATTGCCGAGAAACCATTCTCGAGATATTTAACTGTTGCCATACTTTGTAGTGACCTGTATACAGGCTGTTTGAAAATTGCTAGTACAAAAAAAACCTGGTAATTGGTGATGGTGAGTTGAAGTCATCGGCAAAAGAAAATTCTAATAAAAATCCTCTAGTTTTCGAGATAAAACTTACTAAAAATTGGGTTAAAATTGTTAGTGCACCACTGAGTTAAGGTATTTTAAAAAGACACTTCACGTTGTTAAGCAATAACGAAATAAAAAATTTGATGTTCTTAAACTGTCAATCTGTGGTTGCCAAGATCTTGCAAAAAAATATAAATTTTTCATATTGTTGTATAGTCCTTCATTATCACTACGATCATCACGCTTGGTTACCAAGGTTTAAAAAATATTGCCCCGCCTGAGGCGTAGAATATGCAGGAATAGGGTTACTTTATCCCTTTTGTTTTAAAAAATTAAAAATTGGTTTCTTGGATTTCTTAGGGCTTCCAGATGCCACAGTTTTTTTTTGTACTAGCAATTTTCAAACACCCTGTATAGAGATAGTTATTAGTTTATTATTGTCCGATAACCCTTTCTCTCCCAGTACAAAAAAATCCTCCTTGGGAGGCAAAGGGACAGATCAGATAGGAGATAGAATACAAATCAAGCTTACAATTGTATTTAAGCTTAGATAACAATAATTTTGTTTTATTTTATTGTTGACAATAAAAAACTTAATGTCCGGGACATCCTGTTGAGCCAATACATGTTGTAGCTTGGTAACAGTTGGTTGAGCCAGTACACCTCGTTGCTCTGTAACAGTTTGTAGACCCAGTACATGTTACTGCGTTGATACAATTTGTAGAACCGATACACGTTCGTGCATTTGGACAGTTTATACAACCAGTGCATGTTTCTGTACAACTGGTACAATCAGTACCCCCAATGCACTGGGAATTATACTCGGTACACAAACACATAACTATAACTGCTATTACTAACCAGTTTTTTGTAAATGCGCACGTTTTGAATGCCATAGTTTTTTGTATTATTGTTATTTACTTTGGTGTTTACTTCGATCGATTGCTGAATTCTACTTTACGCTCTGCTATATAACTTATTTCATTATCTTGTTTACAAAATAAATACAATAACATGTTGCGGATCACCAAACTACAGGATGTTCTGAGTACTTACAGGCTTGATTTACATATTTAAAGCGTTCCAAAGTAAGTACCCCCAGTTTCCTGTTACTATTCAAAATGCAGCTGACCAAAGAAGAGCCATTATGAAGAAAAACTATATCCCTTCGGCAATTTTAGAAAAGATCAAAAATGATGTTAAGTCAGAATTGTCAATTAATTATTCTGACAATAATGAAGTTTCTAATAATTTACTTTAAAATTCTGTTGAACCGCAAAGTTTATCTAATCATAATGACTCTTTCTGTTGCCAAAATAGTTGTTTGACCCGGTGAGGTCGAATGTTTTTGAATAAAGACTTGTTAACAATAATAACAGTTTATTAAAGTTTTATCAGCTCACTCGGTTCGAAGTGTGCTGGTTGACGTACAGATCTCGAATGTTGGTAAAAAGGTGGAGAGGCCTAACTAAACTTACAATTGCAAGGGAGGGAGGAAACGACCCTTTCAGGTATAAACGTAGAATTTCTAGGATTATACAATAGTTCAATTCTCGATTTAAAAAATAACACCATACAAACCGACATACATAATTTTGACTTGAGTTATATACAGGTGTCCCAAAAAAAAGACGAGTCCATAGCTCCCTTATTTATCGGAGGATTTTAATTATCTATACACCAAATTAAATTATTGTGAATAGACTACAAAACGGCCTACTAAATTTACGCATAGCTCCAAGGGCTTCAAGGCTAAACTGTCAATAGTATATTTCAAACCAAGGTAAGAAAGTGGTTTCTTGCAGACCGCAGGCAAAGATTATAAACCGAGTCGTAGACGAGGTTTGTAAGTGCCTAAGGTCTGCAAGGACACTTTCTTAACAAGGTTTGAATACAATTTTTTTCCCTACCGGCACAACTTTGTTGAAAAAAGTCAAAAAAGATGGTTATATTCGTGATTAAAACGAAAATTTTGAGAATTGAATAGTAGGCTGTGTTATTTGTTTAATTAACTTGTCATCGCATTTGAAGATTTGAGGTTTGTTCGAAAATTTGATATAAACAGGGTAAAGTAATCTACCTACCTAGCTTATCTGTTTATTTTCCAGATTATATGATTGACCTACCAACTTACTTCATTGAATTGGCTTTCATTTATCAATAACTTATTTCACTTTTGACACTTTTGACATTTGTATTTTGGTACAGTTTTACCATAAACATTTCATGATTAACTTTCTTACCTTAGCGAGAAAGTTGATTTTCTCACCTCAAATGAGGTATCCACAGCCTACATTTCTAACCGGTAGGGAGAAAAATAATTTTTTTCAAATGGGAATACATATTTTTTTGTAGTAATTCTGATAGAGATTTATATTCTGAAAACAACAATGTATCACAAGTATAACTTCACATAAAAAAAAAATAACACTAACTTTTGAAACAAATGACGAACACCAAGCGAGAAGCTATCAAAGTTCATTGCATTACAATGTAATGACCAAATTAAGTTAGCTGGAAAAACAAATGACAAATAATAACATATGGGATTGCGCAGATATGCGGCCAATGATTAGCGCAAAATGGAGTATAGACGATGGTAGCGTTTTTTACATTTTTTTTTTTTTGTATTTTTGGTATGTACACTATCGGACAAAAGTAAAGCAACTTCAAAAAAGAAAAGGAAAAAATTGAATATTTTATATTTAAATGGCAGAAATACAAACAAATTCTAATTACTTTTTAAATCCCAAGTAGGCGGCTGTCACCTGTGATAACTAATCGTTTATAATATTAACACAAAGCAATTTAAGAAATTTTATTATCGAAAGTGCACATCGTTTATGCGACAAAAGTAAAGCAACACTTTGAATTTTTCGTAAAATAAAAGTCTTTCCTTGAAGTAAGAACTATGGATAAGTTTCCTGAAAATCTTGGCTCTTACAGTGAGGAACAAGAAGAGCGATTTCATCAGAACCTACATTTTTTACCAGGGTCAATGGGCTACACATATGATGGCTGACTACTGCTAGGGTATCATGCGTGAATGTCCTGAAGACATTCACTCAAAAAAATAACGAAAAGAAGCTTTCCTTATGTTCAGTAATGTCATAAAAGGTGAAAAATATGTAGAAGCAGCAGTTTTTGGACACGTGTCATATCTCGGAAACTACACGTAGATTTAGAAAAAAATATATACCATTCAAATCAGCATAGTCAAAAACAGTTTTAATCTTTCCGGCACCAAATCCACTGTAGACCTGTGTTATACGAGGGCGCCAGCCCGAGGGTAATTTTGAGCAACAAAAACGAGTGTTGGACTGCAAGAAAAAATTTCTGGCGATATATATCTGTCCCGAGGTATATTCGGAAGAGAATTGCCCGAAAAAACTTTTCTCTAGGTAAATTATATCGGAAATTTAATTAAATTGTGATTGGTTGCTATTCAAACAATTCGGAGTTGTGATTTGTCAATATAAATCATGTGATATTTGTGGGCGATTCTCAAATTAAATGGTTCAAAAAAAAATTGACCACACAAATTGTAATATAAAAGCGAAAGAATTACCAAAATGGGAACAAAGACTAAATAAACATATTAATAATAAATATCAGACGAGATTTAGGTAGAATAACTCAATATTTAAAGGGTATAAATTCTAATCATCTAAATATGGAATTGTATTCAATCGATTTTAAATAAAAACAGAATTGGAATGACGATTTCCTTCGAAAAATTTAAGCCAATCAAAAAGCTCGAATATTTGAATTTTAGCCAATAGCGATCGAATTACAGCGATAATACTGCACTAGTGCAACTATCGATAATTTGCACTAGTGCAAATGTGATGACCGTCAACGAAAACATAAAAATTTAAAGAATTACGTTTATTTGTACTTACTTATTATGTAAATTTTTCTCAAGAAATAGACTGCCAAAATATCCTCACGTGCATGTCAAATTGTCGATAATTTGACATTCACTCGGGATATTACTAGTGATAATTTATTTTTGCACTGCTTGTGTTAATTTTTGTTAACTGTATGCAAGACATTGCAGAACCATCTCGTTTACCACAATACTTTAGAGCGAATCAATCAATGACTGTAACTCCTTATGGTGATATGTGCAATATGCAATATGGATTTTATACAATTTCATTCTCGGAAGGATAACACAGAAAAAAAATTAAGTTTAAGTTCAAATTTTACACGTATAAACATATGTTATGCGATAATTATTGTGGGGGGTGTAGATAGGTACGATAATAACGGAACAGGTTCAAAAAAATAATAGAAATATTAAAACGTTTCGACTTCCTCATTTGGTGTATTGTTGGTTGCCGCATTTCCTCGGATGAAATTTTTGCGGAAAAAAACGAAACAAAAATTGGGATGGAGCCGAGTCGAAGACCCGGCCTAGTAACTTACCCGACATCAATTTAAACCAATCTGAATTGACCCGAAATACCTACCTAATTTTCTGTTAAAATTTTTACCAGTTATTACCGCCGAACTATAAACACGTAAACAACTTTATAAGCCGCCATATTGGACATTCTCGCAAATAGTACATATCATTTCCAACATAAAAACACCCTCTTCCACCCCTCGTAGTCGGATTGACACCAAACTCTATTCGGTGGTCACTATTACAGAGTTATTTCCAATGGCAAGATCCGAGATTATTTTGTTAAGTTTCAGCAGTTATCGCCGTCGATCTATGAAGACGTAAATAACCTTCTAAGTCCGCCATATTGGAAAAATCCGCAAATGGTAAACATCGTTTCCGACATAAAAACAGATGCCCTTTCAAACGGTAAAGTCAAATTTCCATGTTTCCTTATTATTTTTTCTACCTACCCCCACCCTCTTCCACCCCCCGTGGTCCGATTGACACCAAAAGCTTTTCAACTCAAGAGACCATGGGTAAGTTTGCGTTGGTCAAATTTGAAAGCAATCGGTCAAAGCGTTTTTGAGTAATCGTGGGAGAACGAAAAGTGGGACAGACAGACGCACAGACAGACGCACAGACAGACATCATTCTAAAAACTTCATTAACGTGTTCAGGGGACCTCAAAACGTAAAGATCTGATGAAATTAGCAATTCGAAATTTTGTACCGATCACAATAACTTACCTACCTTTGGTCGGATAAGTTAAAAATAATGAGAAAAGAAATATTTATGGATCCTACGTTGTGTTTTATTTTTCATTTTGTTTAATTAGGTTCTAACGAAAGGCCGTACCTTTGGAAGGTTTTTCAAAAATAGAATTAAAACGACTGAGCACACTTCACTTAAATTTTATTTAACAAATAATCGAGTGTGGTGGTGTTTGATTCCAACAAATGCTAAAAATAAATAAATGAATTTAATAACAGAAGTTGGTGGAAATTTGACCCAATGAGATTTGACTCGTCCATGAATTGAGATCTGACTCATGAATAAATGACTAAGCTGTGCAAATACAGAAGTTTCTGGCGCGAACAGTATTATGCGAGTTTGAAATACGAACTATGTGATCCGATTTAGATTTGAATCATTTCCCCAATTAAATTGAACCCGACGCGATGCCCTGGTCTACTCCGGTGGTCGAAAATAAAAGGGAAAAAGGTTCTAACAGGGCCTAAGTGTACCTCTCTTCACGTGTCAGCTGGTCTAGTTTGGTCGCTGGTCCCCTTGGGGGTGACGCGGCTAATTTTGTGCTCTTACGCCGGACCACAGCTAATTGAGTGCGACGGACACTGGCGGTAGCTTCCCGAACTCGAGACTCCTAAACATAAATAACGAATGAAAATGTTTTATAATGATTGTATACTAGTTCGCCTTGACGAGAGCACGTTTCCCCAATCGGTAAATGCAAGAAGATCACATACTTCGCGATAAAGAAATTAATTCAAGATTCTAAAGGGTCACGTGGTTATCAAATGCTCAAAGAAAATAATATAATTTTTATTTTAACACGACAGTGAACTAATGTTGTGTTAATAATTAAACCGCGACTACAATTTAATTACAAGAATTAGAGAAATAATTTATCTTGTAAATGTAAGCACGTGGTCACAAAATGGCTGCTGGAAGTACTGAACGTACCTCCGGCTACTTTAGAGATCAAACCCCGAGTGGATCAAAAAAGCCCTGTTTTCCGTTCCGCATTCGGTTTTATCATTTCTGGCGCACCCCACTTTCGCAACCCCTACTTGACCAAAGTGTCCAATCAGCTCGGTTCTACTTTACGCCGATCGCGACACCTTTTCGATATCTCTAGAACTTTTGAAATTACAGTTTCCGTTTTCCACCATTATTTTAAATGTTTAAATTTAGACTTTTGTTAGGACCAGACCGAATGTTGTTGTTGAATAAGAACACTAAACTACTGACTCTATCCAATAATAAACCTCAACATCAAGAAACAAACACAATTAATTACCGACTCTATATAATAATAAAAATCAGCACCAAGAATTAAACAGAATTAAAATGAAACAAATAGAATTAAAATTAAACAAACAGAATTAAAATTAAACAAATTAACGTTGTTACGTAAGTGTCATATCATGCAGCTAAATTCCGTTGATCTGCTACTTCTAAAAATTGTTCTACATTGGTTTGATTCCCCAAAACCGTTCTAAGTAATAATTACTTCGTAAACTTCATTCTCTCTCTCTCTCACTCACACTTCTGATTCCTACGACTACCTGTCTTTACCGTTACCCAGTCCTCTGTGCTTTCTACCGACTCCCTTTCTACTTTGCCTTGTTACTTTTCTAACTAAAAGTTCAAACGATTCTAGTTATTTTTTACGATAAAGCGCTCTGTTTCTAATTTGCAATTCTCGCCCTTTAATGCCAAATATGCCACAAATTTGAGAATGCAAAAAAAAGTAAATTAACCTAATGAACATTGATTTGGTGGTTCTCTCAATTTGAAACCTGCTAACATCAAATTCATTAATTCAATTATTCCCTGATTTTAACTGGACTCCCCAAATTGTCGAACGAGTAAATTTTGCAATGTTTCTTTTCCCATGAAACTGTTATCTTGGTGTTATGTTCGGACCGGGCGCGTACCTGCATTTTCAAAGAAAGGTTGGCAGATTTCACTTGAAGAATGTGGTACCACTCTTGCGGACAAGGGCATTAATAAAATTTACAACTGACCAGCATTTCCGTGGCAAATGAACGGTATTTAAAACATTTCGTTGAAATTATTTTAAAAATTAAAATTCTTAATTTATCGAACCTATTCGGATCGTTACAATATTTATACCGCATTCATAGACTACAAAAAAGCTTATGATTCAGTACATACCACATTCATGGTTTCTTGAAATTTATAAAATTAATTTGGATTTAATTAACTTTTTATCCCATGTTATGACATTTTGGAGAACTACTTTAAATTTATCAATAAACAATAGTAGATTAAAATCCTAGCCTATTCAAATTAAACGGGTAATTTATCAGGGAGATTCTTTAAGTCCTTTATGGTTTTGTCTATCCATTAATCCTTTGACAAATCTATTAAATAGCACTGGATATGGTTTCAATATTAGACTTAATAATACCACACTATCTAAATTAAATTACCTTCTTTATATGGATGACATAAAACTTTATGCATCCAAAAAGAATTACATTTTATCTTTACTAACAATAACTGAAAATGTCTCAAATGATATTTGATGCGATTCTGTTTTAAAATTTACCAATATCGCTGTATAACAAGGTGGTAGTTGCTATGATATGAAGCTGTTGATTGGTTGGATCTATGCAAAATCAATGTTGTTCAATAACAATATTGCTAAATTTTGAAACAGAATCGCACTAATTGGGATGAGTTTTGGTATTGATAAGATTAAAGGGCGAACTAGTCATTACAGTGGATATCCGCGTAGCGACACTTGTAGCATTTGTGACAAGTTTCTTGCAGAGATGAAAGCTCTAGAACATCGAACAGAAACTTCTGAAACAGAAAAACGAAAGTTAACAGTCCTTAATTAGATCCATAAAAAGAAGGCTCAAGAGTTTTATAACCAGAAGAGAAATGCTAAAGCAAAAGCAAAATCTAACATAGAGTATGAGGCTATTGCAATGGACTTCCAAAAGAATGTTCCCTTACCAAACATTGCTACTAATAATGTTTATTATAAACGGCATTTGAGTATGTATAGTTTTAACATCCATATCTTATCGACAGGCAGATCTGCTTTTTATACTTATCCAGAAACTCTGGCAAAAAAAGGATCCAACGATGTGGTTTCCTTTTTATATCACTTCGTCTACAATACTTTAGACGAAAGAGTTAGGCATTTTAAGATATTCTGCGATTCAGCCGGAGGCCAAAACAAGAATTATTTAGTATTGTAGCCGGTTTAGGAAAAAGGAGCTCTTCTGTATACCGCAATACCAATTCCTCTGGGTGGCAGTACGGAAGAGATAAGAAGATCTTCTGGCGTTTTTCGTCCATGATCCATACTTTTATTAAGGGCCGATGGTGAGAGCGCAAGACGAGTGGGTGGTGAAGAAGATCCCTGGGAGTGGGGTAGTGTGCGGAATGGTGCGTTATGGCGCTACTGCGGTACTACGGAGCGCTCTGGTACTAAAGGGCGCGTTACAGTATTTCAAATTTATCCACTATTTAGTTCATCATCGTAAAGGATTTCATTCCGTGAAGATTACATTTCGAATACGAGGACATTCGTATATGGAATGCGATAAAAATTTTGGACTTGTTAATCTCAAGACAAAAATGGAAACGCCTTCTGAATGGTATTCTTAATTGAAAACGTAGAGAGTAAAACCTGAAGCCTTTATTGTGATTGAAGTTAATCAAAACATGGTTAGAAATTGGTCTTCGTTATTAAATACCGACCTTCGTTATGTGGTTAAGTGTCCCTTTAAAATCCAGGAACTAAGGGCCGATTTCATAATCAGAATTAATCCTCCGTTAATATTTAATGGTACCATTAAATTAAAAAGTGATTTCATAATTTTTTTTTTCCGTTGACCACTTGTTAATTTCAATATTAGTGAATTATTTTGTCTAAAATATAGTGTATTAATGGACTTCATTACTACACTATTTTTCATTAATCAACGATTTTTGCGATTTTGATATTTTGATGTATAAACAACCTCGAACATGCCTTGTTTGCACTTACCAACACTGCAGTAGGTAGTGCAGCAGGCTTTTCTATATTTTATAGCTCCATAACTGCACAATTACGAATTCACTTTTTCAAAAGCCGACCTGTTTGGTTATAATTCGCAAGTCATATTTTTCAAAGGTAACTAGGTTTTCTTAGCAACCGTGATTTTTACGTGAAATTGAATGTGAATGGAGTTGACGTCTTCTGACACTCTTTGTGGTAAAGTGAATAGAATGTGTTGAAAAATTTAAAAATGGACTACCCTGAGGACAAAAAAAGGATGGAGGTATTTTATAAGGTCTCATCTTTATCGAAAAAGATGAAACTGGTTTTGATTTGACTTCAATAGGAAATTTTGTAACAAAAAAAAAAGTTTGCTGTCAACGAAAAAATTTTGTAATCAACTCGTTTGTTAATGGGCGATTAATAATCTCAACTATTAAAGGCACTCACTCGATTTTTAATCGCCTTCATTAACAAACTAGTTTATTAAATAACTATTAACATTAAATATATATTAAATAATTATTAACATACAGTCGGTTGGTTCATTAACTCCTAATGGTACCATTAGGAGTTAATGTTTTATTAACGTTAATGCCACAATTTTGGCCCATTAAAAATTTAATTCTACAATAATTAACCTCACATGTTTGTCAAAAAATGTTTTTTAAATCATAAAAATGAATGCGATTACTACAAGTATGTAGTTCATCTTCGCTTGGGATAAAAATGATATGTGGTTTGTACGGAGACAAAAAAGGTATAGTTAAAGAAAAAAACTACATACCTAGAAATTTTCGACGAATTAATTTTTTTTTCAACGGTTTCGAATTAATAAAGATACTTTTTATATTCTACTTGGGCAGATTCTGGATCGAATTAGACCTGCTACAAACAGGTAAATTACAAATCCTGTTTATTTTTGTTCAGAGAAACTAAGTTTTACTTTATACGAGTACCTATACGTATTATAGAGGAGGAAGCCTAAAATCAGTTACTCAGTTGCTCTTGGCCCTTAAGGCGGCCTTACACCAAGGCAACAATTGGCAACATGTTGCCTGCAACATTTTTTAGTAAAGACCGGCAATATTACTAAAAAATGTTGCAGGCAACATGTTGCCAATTGTTGCCTTGGTGTAAGGCCGCCTTTAGATTTTATGCAAGTGGAAGTATGCAATAATCGGTTTCCGATTTTGCCGATGTCTCAACATCATCTGCATGTCGGATAATTAAAACAGTATCTGAAGCTATTGCTTCTCTACGTCCAAATTACGTTAACATGTATGAGAATATTGAAGAAATGCACAGAAGTGCTGAAAAGATGTACCAAATAGCAAGAGTTCCACATGTTATTGGTGCAATAGATTGTACTTTACTAAAAAAAATATAAATCTATAATAAAAATCTTCTATCTCAGACAGAAGCAACAGTTCTTCGTCTTTCCAGAAATTATTCCCACGGCTACGTTTTGTTTTCTTACTTTTGTCCTCCATATTGAATAGACAGGGTATTTCACGAGTGATAATGAGCCCGTTAAAATAAAAAATGCAAAAAAGCCGGACATTTTTAATTTCAGTAGCCAGCTTTTTCGGTAATGTAGTGTGGGTTGCATTTTTAATTCCGTCGGGCTCATTATCACTCGTGAAATACCCTGTATACGCTCCAATATTTTACTTTTTGAATGTCAAATGTACGAGACGTCAAAACTAGGAATACCAACCTAGCATTATTTTCATCTAATTGTCCATTAGTCAATGTACGTTAAAAACTGTATTAAGAAATCATTTTGATTTACAGGAAGTTTTAATGTTCCCATTAAATTAATGTCTACATTAACAAACTAATGTTCCATTTGCGTCAAATTTATGAAGTCGGCACTAATTCTTATGTGCTTTTGTCTTTGTATTTTCACCAAGTAAAGATTTATTGAAAATAACCTATAATGGATCTGCCATAAATGTGATTTTTCTGCTTTTACACACGCACACTTGATAAACATTTATATGAAATCAACTATACAGTGTGGAAACCACTTATGGAATAAATTCAATAATTTCAAAACTAACGACATTTGTCAAAAACGCTGAAACAGGTCGATTTTTATTTCTCATGTTGCTTATTTTAAGTTGCGTCACTTGTTCATGACGTCATCCATTTTTGAGTTATGACGTCATCACCATTTTTTTTAAATGACAACACTGACTTTTTTCTTTCTTTTTCTGATAGACCTTACTACTACCTAAACGGTTAATGAAAAAAATTGGTACCTTAGATGACAATACTATACAGGGTGCGTCATAGAAAACGCCGCAAGTCATATCTCCGTTATTTATGGCTCGATTTAAATAAAACAATAGTTATTTATTTAACGAGTTCGTGTGTAAATTGGGCTTTTTTGGTATGAGTGGGCCAGTGGACGAGTGAAACGAGCGTTTTAAAGGCCCACGAGTGCCAGAAAAAGTCCAATTTACACAAGAACGAGTTGAATACAACGTTTTTTTGTTCGACGACCCCCTTAAATGCTCCAAATCGCTTAAAATCTTTAAAATTAACTTGACGTTTCCTTTTGACAAGTTGTCACATTTATCAAAATCCGTTCACATAGGAGAAAATTCTCAAATTCTGACAGTGCCGAAAAAAAATGACTTTAAAAGCGCTATAAGCACAACATAGACTTTTTTTTTCAAAAAGTCATTCAAGGTCAGACGATAGTCAACTTTGTTTTTTCAAATAGCTTGGTATATTTTTTATACCCATTTTGAAAGAGATTATTTTTCTGAATCTAATAATATGCCACATGTTAGAATGCATTTAACAGTAACCGCGAAAATAAATTATTAAAAAAGCATTATTGGAATTTTTTTCTCTAACAAACAATCAGGTTAAACGCAATAGCAATACTTTCTGAAGAGCAGAACAAAAAATAATGTGACAGAATGTGTAATAAATACTGCGTTTAGGATTCTTTTCCATAGTAACCTGATTTTTTTCTGAAGAAAAAATTACAATAATGAGTGAATAATGGTATTTTATTTATTTATTTTCTCGGTTACTATTAAGGGCATCCTAGAAAGCGGCATATCGTTGGATCCAGAAAAATAATCTCTTTTAAAATCGGAATAAAAAACATACCAAGCTATTTGAAAAAACAAAGTTTACTCTCATCTGACCTTGATGACTTTAAAAAAAAATTAATCTATGTTGTGCTTATGGTGTTTTTAAAATGATTTATTCCAGTTTTTGTTTTATTTAAATGGAGCCATAAATAACGGAGATATGGCTTGCAGCGTTTTTTAGGACGCATCCTGTATACAGGGTGTTGGAACTTCGTCCAACCACTTTTGGAATATCCCCTCTGTCGAAGGGGTGGGGACATCAACCCTCGACGACAGATCGACTCAAGACTCGAGACAAGACTCGTCTCTATATAAACACTTTCTTGTATTTTAAATTATTCAATAAATTGTTAGTGTTACCCAATACGACTGTCAATTTTGGTCCTTCGACACAAGAGAACATTGGTCCATTCGAATCGGACCGACACCAGCAAAAGGAAAAATCCAGCACCAGAGCCAACAGCGCGACGACGGTCAAAGATTCCTACAATTGAAGACATCTCCAGAGCCCAGCAACGCGACGACGGAGAAAAGTCCTCACAATAGAAGCCATCACCAGAGCCCAGCAGCGCGACGACGGTGAAAAGCTCGCAGCCCACAACTGAAGACATCTCCAGAGCCCAGCAGCGCGACGACGGAAAAAAGGTCCTCACAATCAAACCCATCACCAGAGCCCAGCATCGCGACGACATCACCCGGCCCACAACAGAAGTCATCCCCAGAGCCAGGCATCAATCACAACAGGTTAGTGGGTAGTTACTCAAATTTTCCGCCATCCTACCTGCAATCCCCGTTACGGTGTGTATCAGCTCTGTTTGATTTGTTTTCAAAAACCAAAAATGCCAGAATCAGAACACCAACAGGTGATCGACGATTTGATCAAAGAGCGCCAATTGATTCAATCTTCAGCCAGTCGCTTCATTAAATTTGTAAAAAATTTCAATAATACAAATAACATCAGAAATCTGAGTACAAGACTGGCCGATTTCCGATCCGTGCTCGATAAATTCAACAAAGTACAATTCGAGATTGATCTGAAGAGGACGAAGCTCTACGGGACGCGTTTGAATCGGAATACTATGACGCGGTGGCACGCGCCAAAGAAATTCTCGAGCGCGGAACCATGCAATCTAGCGGTAATGCCACAGACATTAAGTTGCCGACGATTAATTTGCCGAATTTTAACGGTAACTATACTGACTGGACCCCATTCGGGTGGCAGAAGGTGTACACTTACCACCCGAGATCACACCGCGGCAGGTGGTTTGCCGAGATCGTATAGTGTACACCCCGCCCAGACCTCCCCGTGGTGCCACCGGGTCTACGGTTGGTCGTAGCAGACTTTATGGGCAAATAGGGCGGTTCAGAAGGAGGTTTATCTGTTCCGCTCATCGGATGATGTCCCCGTAAGGTGGACAGGGGTGGGTGGCCCTAGGTCACCCACTTTTGAACTAGGGGAGCAGATAGCTCCCCGAAGTAGCGACAATGCAAAGCAGAGGACATGAGATGGTAATGAGTGGTTCATAACGATGGCCTGTGGCAGAGGCCGAGAGTGGGGCCTTCGGCCCGACATGAGCCGTCCCCGGAAGGTGGACGGGGTGCGGGTCTTCGGGCCCCTGAGATTAGGGGAGCAGACAGCTCCCCGAAGGTGACGACTGATTTGGGCATGGATTTGAGAACGTTTATGAGTGTATGACGAGAGGGTCCCCTTCGGGGGACCAAGGTGCGTGATACACCGTAAGGGTCCCCGTCTCGGGGACCGATGCGCGGATGTAAGATCTTTCTTGCCTGCGGGCAAGAAGACGACGGGGGAGACTGCGGTCTAGCCCCCAAGAGTGGTACGGGTAAATGGCAGACCACAATCTGTTTACCCATAAAGCATTCCGGCAGACTGCCCAATCCCACCGCTCCGTGGGTAACGGGGGTCGCGGTTCGCAATTTATGTGTGGGACTAAGGGGGGAGGGAAGCCCATCGGCCTAGCCGATGCCCTCCCACGGGAACGGACGCTTAGTGGCAACGTGGACACGCTAGAGGCACACCGGTGCGGCCTTACGTCCTCTGGACAGATAGGCCGGGGGTATCCCCAAAAGCATAAACCTGGACCCCATTCTATGAAAGCTTTCGTTCGCTAATTCACGAAAACAACAATCTCGAAAAAATCCAAAAACTGCACTACCCCAGATCGTGCCTGGGGGCAGAAGCTAGACGGACAATAGACACTCTCGCGGTCTCCGCCGACAGTTACGATACCGCGTGGCGCCTTCTCAAAAAGCGCTATCAAAATAAACGTTTAATAGTAGTGTTGTAAGCAAGATAATAATCCGGTTATTAACCGGTCAATTGTCCGGTTAATAACGTCAAGTAAATTATCGTTATTAACCAGTTGGTTATTTATTTCAAATTTGCCGCCCGCGCCAATAGTTGAAACTGTACTTTCTTGTTCTGACACTTCTGACTTGACAGTTTGACAGTTCTTAATCCTTAATCTTAAAGAATCTAGTTAAAGACCAATAATATTGTTTGGTAATTTACTAATTATACAGCTTAGGTCGACAAATCTGACGCATGCGCAAATGAAACTCCGAAATTCCAAAACACGGTTTCCAAGACTCAGTGAATCTAAATCTGGGTTCAATATACCGGGTGGGGCATCGTATACGCGCACGCGACAAATCGCGACTTCTAATTAAATAAAATTGTCGAAATTGTTCAGACTTACCTGGCTATTGGTAAGGTACATTTCATAATTTTTTGATAATTTTTCACTTACAAACAAAGCCAAAAAAAATTAAAATCTAAATTTCAACCAAAAAGTTAAATTCTGATTTTTATACCAACCTACCCAGATTCACTTCCTATAATTATTTACGAAATCGACGGAAAAAAATACCAATTAGATTTTGAATTAAACGCAGTTTTACATTTCAACTTTCAAAATCATTTTTATTTATGACCTGCTACTTGTGCTGTCGTAAATTTAGGTGACAATGGAAACTGTCAATTTTATGGCAAAAAGGTTTAAAACGGTCAGCTATACCTTTGTTGGGAAATTATACCATTGTGCCGTAAATCACCCGTCTGGTTTACGTTTAAATAAAAAAGCGAATTATTTAGCTAACCAAGTCAAAATTTGTAACTGTGCCACCAGGGTTTGATGGGCTAGCAGATACAGATTCATTTAGTGTAAAAACTTTATAGGTAAATTAACAGTTAATTTCAGAAAACTAATAAAACTGTTACGACCTTATTTATTAACAAAAAAATTTTTAAAAAATCTCAAATATACCTTATCAATAATTAGTCAGGTATATAAAATTTCGCCAATTTTATTTAATTAGAAGTCGCGATTTCTGGCGTGCGCGTATACAATGCCCCACCCGGTATACGGGTCCAGCATGAAGTATTGTCTGTTTTTAGGTACTTGAAATATTTAAAATAAATTGTTACTAAACAATCTGGTAACATCGCTAGCAAAATCCGCGTGAAATTCAATCATCTGCGCATGCGTCAAATTTGTCGACCTAAACTGTATAATTCCCTTTAATTTTTGTAATTAGCCTATTTAGTTCTGAGTTTCTGACTTCTCTATCTTCTAACTTGTATTGTGTAAGGCTAAGGGTTAGTTTTAGCTACTCCAGCCTCCAGCACTCCACTAACCAAATTGGTTATAAAATCTCAATTGATAAATATAATCTCAAAATAATTATGCAAAGTTTAAGAAACATTATTTTTTCTTTGAAGGAAGAGAAGGTAAGGTAGGTGAATTTGGTATTTTTTAAAAGCGCAAGTCAAGAGAACGACAATAAAACCACTTTTATTCGATTTTGTTATTTACTTGATTTACTGGTTATTTAACATGTTAAAAATCCAGTATATTAAGTAAATTATATAATTTACCGGTAAATTTACAACACTATTTAATAGTGCAACATCACATTCACGGCCTTTTCAATTGGGAATGTCCGGGACATCCTGTTGAGCCAATAGATGTTGTAGCTTGGCAACAGTTGATTGAGCCAGTACACCTCGTTGCTCTATAACAGTTTGTAGACCCAGTACATGTTACTGCGTTGATACAATTTGTAGAACCGATACAACTTCTTGCATTTGGACAGTTTCTGCAACCAGTGCATGTTTCTGTACAACTGGTACAATCAGTACCCCCAGTGCACTGGCAATTATACTCGGTACACAAACACATAACTATAACTGCTATTACTAACCAGTTTTTTGTAAAAGCACACGTTTTGAATGCCATAGTTTTTTGGATTATTGTTACTTATCGTGCTGTTTACTTCGGTCGACTGCTGAATTCTGCTTTACTCTCCACTATATATATTATTTCATTATCTTGTTTACACAATAATGAGTAATGACAATAACATGTTGTTGAATTAGAATAAAAAAATTCCAATTTTACATTGTGGAATAACAAACTCTCTGCGCCATGTAAATAAAACCGCAAAGTTTATCTAATCATAATGACTCTTTTTGTTACCAAAATAGTTGTTTGACCCGGTGAGGTCGTATGTTTTTGAATAAAGACTTGTTAACAATAATAACAGTTTATTAAAGTTTTATCAGCTCACTCGGTTTGAAGTGTGCTGGTTGACGTACAGATCTCAATTGTTGGTAAAAAGGTGGAGAGGCCTAACTAAACTTACAATTGCAAGGGAGGAAGGTAACGACCCTTTCACGTATAAACGTAGAATTTCTAGGATTATCCAATAGTTCAATTCTCGATTCAATAAATAACACTATACAAACCGACATACATAATTTTGACTTGAGTTATATATAGAGTGAGTTTTTTTAAGACTGGCCATAGGGTTTTACATGCTAATTTTTTAACCCCCTGTTAACTTTTGTTCCGATGAAAATATTCAAACCATTTTTGGAACAAAGTTGGAAGATTGTTTAAACTATCGGATAGATTACAATTCAATATCCCAAACTGTCGAAAAAATTGTGAAAAAAATATTTTTTAGCGCGCCGAAAGCGTCCAAAAGTGGAGATCGTCAGGTGTTGGTTGAGCCGACAATGGCGCTATTCTGGCGGCCGCTCGACGTACTATAATTTCGGCGCCCTAAAAAATATTTTTTTGGTACACGCTCTCCAAAATTGCCATTTTACGGATTCATTTGAATCCGTAAAATGAGTCTTTTGCGGATTCATTCCCGAAAAATTGCCATGACAAAATAGTATGTATATAGGGGTATTCACGAGTGATAATGAGCTCCACAGAATAAAAAATGCAACCCACAATACATGTTCAAAAAAAGCCCGACATTTTAAATTCAGTAGCCAGCTTTTTTCGGAAATGTAGTGTGGGTTGGATTTTTTATTCTGTCGGGCCCATTATTACTCGTAAATAACCCTGTATTATTACATGAGCAAGTAAAGAAGGTTTTAGTCTCAAAGTATTTAAAAATTACTTACTTTTTCATGAAGATAATATAGTGACGCATCTTCGTTTACAAGCACTACCCCGTTATTTTCTTTCCAGCGGTTAAATGTATCATATTCTTTATAATACATGGAACGCGATTTTGCTGGAAGTAAACCCAGTTCAATGTCTTGCCTTTTTAGAAATATCTTCAGGATTTTGAGCATTTTAAAACTTTTCTGGTATTTTTTAAATGACAGAATTAATAAATCAACAAAACAAACTTGTTGCTATGGCTATAAGTTTTTATTTACGGTTGCTCTTTTTTGAACAACTTTACCGTGATCGCAATAGAAATTTCGTAATGAAAAGTCTTGTGAATGGTTTGGAGAGCTATTACCAAAAAATTTTGTTTGTCACACGTACCTAAAACGTTTTTGCGGACTCATCTGCTATTCCAGACTCGGCTGTCGCCTCGTCCGGAAACAGCAACGATTCGTCCGCAAAAACAATGTTTTAGGTACTTGTAACAAAAATAACTATTTTCACAACTTGTTGGGATATTAAATTGTAATCTACCCGATAGATTAAAAAATCTTCCAACTTTGTTACAAAAATGGTTTGAATATTTTTATCGGAACAAAAGTTAACAGGGGGTTGAAAAATTAGCATGTAAAACCCTATGGCCAGTCTTAAAAAAACTCACTGTATATACATGTTATTAATCAAAATTTTTACTACCATCAAGATTTTAAAGAACAAATTGAAGATGAATTCAATAGAACTCTTAACGAATTTGAACATACAGAACTATTTAATAGACCACTATTACCTAAACAACAAAGTTCCAAAAAATTGTTTGCAATGATTGAAATTTTAAATCAATTCGTTTTACCTAAATTTGTAAATAACACGACAAGTTTTAAAAAATTACACAGTATTATACAGGGTTATTCACGAGAGGGGTATTTCTGAATTTCTTTTTGTCGCAACCCATTATACACATTGCAACAATATCTTGATTTTGATGAATTTGACAACTTGTCAAAACGAAACGTCAAGCTAATTTTAAAGATTTTCGGCCATTTGGAGCCTTTGGGGGGCTCGTCGAACAAAAAAACGTTGTATTCAACCCGTTCTTGTGTAAATTGGGCTTTTTGGTACTCGTGGACCTTTAAAACTCTCGTTTTACTCGAGTTTTAAACTGACCCACTCATGCCAAAAAAAGCCCAAATTACACACGAACTCGTTAAATAAATAACTATTACAATAACGACGAAAAGACTGATATGATCCTCATTTTGGAGAGCGTGGAAGGAATTCTGTCGCCGCTGCGGATGTTTCCAAGCCGATGGTAGACACTTCGAACACCTTTTACATTAACTTAATTTGTTAATTTATTTGTTGAATTTTGATTAAATACAGGTTATCTACCAATCTGACATTTCTGACAAATCTATTCGACTTACTTTGATTTGTAATTTAAAAGAAATAACACATTTGATTTAGTAGTCACTGCCATTGTATTGTTGGTTGCGGCAAAATAAAAATTCAGAAGTGAATAACCCTGTATACCGGGTGTAGAATTGGTTTACGAGACATAGGGTTTTACATGTAAAAATAAAGAGTTTCAATTATTGGCTCCCCTAATAATTTTATGCCAAAATAGTTAAAATGAAAGTTAGAGAGAATTAAAAATACTGTCTAATTCCACTCTTTGTTTTTTTCTAACATCTTGTGGTATTGAAACAAAAGCAAGAAAGGAGTTAACACAAAAATACTAAAAAGTAGCACTAGCCATGAAATTTGACTTTTAAAATATTATGTATTTGTCGGATGGTTTCTCTATTATTTAATTGTCTTTTAATTTGCCTTGCAAATGAAGTCGTACAGGACTACAGGATGAATGAAAAGGTATCTTCCATTAAATGCTCAAACTTCTCTACAATTCTTCCAATTGTTTCTGTTGCAGGAATTGATCGGTCTGGGAAACCTGAAGCAAATGTTGCTTGGAAGTTGCTTAAAAAAGATCCTCCATAATAACATTTAAAGAAAGAAATACAATTTCATGCTTAGTAGTACTTTTTACTGTTTTTGTGTCAACTTCTTTCTTGCCTGTCTTTCAGTACCACAAGATGTTAGAAAAAAAGTAGGACTGAAATTAGACAGTAATTTTAATTCTCTCCAACTTTCATTTTAACTATTTTGCCGTAAAATCATTAGGGGAGCCAATAATTGAAACTCTTTATTTTTACATGTAAAATCCTATGTCTCGTAAACCAATTCTACCCCCGGTATGTATAGTGGAGCTCTAACGATTATCATATATAATATACTGTAGTGACCCAGTTTAAAATTTTCATTTTTTTGGCAATCTGGTAATTTCGAAAATTAGTAGCCGCGTGCGTCCATTTTGTTTTGCTTTCACTAACATTTTCTAACGGCACTCGACCAGCCAGCGATTATTGTATTCGTTATTTATGTTTCTTACCGATATTAGTGCCATTTAAAGCGTTTGTATTTTATCGTTTTGTTCTCTTTTATTTGCTCATTGTTTAATGTTGCGCTTTGTTTTGCTGAATTTTCTCATCGTTTAGTGTTACGCTTTGTTCGATTGAATTAAACTCGGGTTTTTCTTTGTGTTTTTGCTAGATTTCGGAAAAGCTAAAGTAAAATGTTGTAAGTGCGCCCCTATGGGAGCTAGGTGACAATCAGGAAGTCGTGGGGTTGTTTAGTAAATTTCTGTGAAGCTACGGTTTTTAGGGCCGTTAGCGGGGGCGGACCTAAGTCTTTGCGGAAGCGGCTTCGCTTCTGACAGTGTCGAACAAAAAAAAACAAAAATAAATCACTTTAAAAGCGCTATAAGCACAACATAGACTTTTTTTTTTCAAAAAGTCATTCAAGGTCAGACGATAGTCAACTTTGTTTTTTCAAATAGCTTGGTATATTTTTTTAATACCCATTTTGAAACAGATTATTTTTCTGAATCTAATGATATGCCACATGTTAGAATGCATTTAAGAGTAACCGCGAAAATAAATTATTAAAATAGCATTATTGGAAATTTTTTCTCTAACAAAAAATCAAGTTACTATGGGAAACAATCATAAACGCAATAGCTATACTTTCTGAAGAGCAGAACAAAAAATAATGTGACAGAATGTGTAATAAATACTGCGTTTAGGATTGTTTTCCATAGTAACCTAATTTTTTCTGAAGAAAAAATTACAATAATGAGTGAATAATGGTATTTGATTTATTTATTTTCGCGGTTACTATTAAGCACATCCTAGAAAGCGGCATATCGTTGGATCCAAAAAAATAATCTCTTTCAAAATCGGAATAAAAAACATACCAAGCTATTTGAAAAAATAAAGTTTACTCTCATCTGACCTTGAATGACTTGCAGCGTTTTTTAGGACGCATCCTGTATACAGGATGTTTTCGAAGTTGACGCGTTCCTTTTAACATGTCATAGTATGCGTTGTTCTAAAGAGTTTTAACCAAAGTCACCTTAGTAAAATGTGTACGGCAATGAAGATACAATAACTTATTTTTTTCGAAATTTTTGAAACCGGTCCTGCTCAAATTTGCGCTAATTTGTTAGAAATTAGAATTTACAAAAAAAATCAAATGAGCATGAACGTTAATCAAAAATACTGTCAGAGTTGTCATCTAATTAGTCGGAATGGCTTTATCATTACGACAATATAATTCATGTGTCACGTGATCATGAATGATCCAATCAAAACGCGTAAAGTCCTTAGTTGAATGGCTATCACACCGATAATAAAAAACAAAAAAATTATTATCTTGTTTACTTTCGTCGTTGCGAATTTTGATTGAAATAAATTTGTCAGTTTGACAAATAAATGAAAAATTTTGTATTTCATTCATTATATTGTCTCATCGAATATAACACGTGGTATGATTAATCATCATTGATATTAAATTCGTGAAATTGCAGCAGGACATTTCACTCGTCTTTCGGACTCGTGAAATCTCCAGCTCAATTTCACTCATAATATCATCGATAATAATCATACCACTAGTTATATTATAGCTGAAAATAATGAGCTCACAGATATTGGGTGATTCAAAATGATTGTGGCCAAGTATGGTGACTATGTACGAAAATTTATGTGGCAACTGTGTGGGTAGGGTAGAGTTGATATTTCTTTGACAGTCCATAGTCGCGCATTTTTGAAAACTCTCAAATCAATGTGTAATGAATAATGATATCAAAAAATCAAATGCACGCTTATGAAATGTCATACAAATGATAACTCTACCTCATCCACACAGTTGCCACATAAATTTTCGTACATAGTTGCCATACTTGGCCACAATCATTTTGAATCACCCAATATGTTGCTAATGTATACCGGGTGATTCAGATTGGTATTCGCGCCCCTACATCTTTTTTGTTTTAAGAAAAAAGTATAGCAAACCATATATATTTGTAAATCGCTTGTGAAACTAGAATAGATGATGTTGTCAAATCTTCTCTACGATGACATATGTCAAAGTTTAAGACAGTCAACTTTTTTTTTAAATAGTACACTATACATTTCTTAGCCTATTCTTGTAAAGCTTTTATTTCTACATTTGAATGTGTAAAAAAAGTTGACACTTACATCAGAAAAAAATCGAGAAAAAAAAAAAATATGATTTAATTTATTCGAAAGCGTTATATTCTAAAAAGAGCTAGTTAGCCAAACATTTGTAAATTCGCATTATGTTGGTTCCTTGAATGTCACTATTTAGTATTTACAAGACTACTACGTAGCCAAAAAATAAAATTATTTGACCTTGTTAGTTTTCAGCCTCGGGTGCGCCTCGGTCAGAAAACTGAGACTCGGACGAAATACCAAATCCATACTGAATTTACTATGCTAAATTCACGTTATGTTGGTTCCCTGCATCTCACTATTTTAAGAATTACTCGTACATAGCTAAAAAATAAAATTATTTGACCGTGAAATACCCAATCCATCCTGAATTTATTTTATTCGAATATTAGAATTTACACTTATTCGAATTTTAATAGTCAGCTATTCAAATATTCGAATAATTCGAATACGATTCCCAAGACTCATCATGACATTCATGCACTATCAAAATTCAACTACATATTTTCATCGTGTATGCATTCAAAGCGGTATAGTCAGGAAGAAGTTAGGTTTCGAAGCCAATGTTATCATCGTTATTTATTTAAATGTAGGTTATAACATAGCTATTTATTTAAATGTAGGTACTTTAATAATTGACGCTATTAATGTCAAAATTCAATTGTCTCCATGGCTAACTAGCTCTTCTTAGAAAATAACACTTTCGAATAAATGAAATCATGTTTTATTTTTTTTCTCGATTTTTTTCTGATGTAAGTGTCAACTTTTTTTACACATTCAAATGTAGAAAAAAAGCTTTACAAGAATAGGCTAAGAAATGTATAGTGTACTGTTTAAAAAAAAAAGTTGACTGTCTTAACTTTGACATATGTCATCGTAAAGAAGATTTGACAACGTCATCTATTGTAGTTTCATAAGCGATTTACAAATATGTATGGTTTGCTATACTTTTTTCATAAAATAAAAAAGATATAGGGGCGCGAATACCAATCTGAATCACCCCGTATACGCAATGTTATCACGTTATCTGAATGCAGCTGCGGCGTCCAGAGAGTACGCAGAACGATTTTCAGAAAGACACCATCCTGGGCCACGTTAGTTATTAATCTACACTGAATTCCAAAATTAACGCATCACTTTGATTTTTTTAATTAAAAAAGCAAGTTTTGAAATATTTAAAAAAATATGTTAACAACAATAACAGCTGAATCATGGGAAATATTTTCAACACATTTTCTTACAAAAAAGAGCACATAAATGTAAAAAAAATACAAAAATTCGAAAAGGTAACATCACGAGTAAAAATGAGAAATCGAAAAAACCATCGAAATTTAAAGATTATTTTCCTGAAATCTTGTATTATTCCCTCTGGCGTTAATTTATAGCTCATTAACGTAGTGGCATGTTAAAAATGAGGTTTCTGTTATGATTTTAGCCTATATTTTGCCAAATATCCAGAAGTGCTCTTGTTAGCTGACTGAAGTCATTTGGACGTCCTTACATTGCTTGTAACAGCTTTTCCATATTATCCCATAAGTGTTCGATTGAGTTGAGGTCAGGGTTACGTGCTGGCTACTTCATAAATGATATTTCAATAGTCCTAAATTAGTCGGAAATTACCCTTGCAATATGTGGCCGTCTATTATCGTGCATATAAATGAAGCCTTGCCCTACGAATGGGGCATAAGGTACAACAACAGGTTCCAAGATGTTCGTGGTACATCGATGTGCATTTAAATTGCGTCTATCTAGAACCACCAGCTCTGTAGCTACGTCTAAAGGCGGCCTTACACCAAGGCAACAATTGGCAACATGTTGCCTGCAACATTTTTTAGTAATGTTGCCGGTCATTACTAAAAAATGTTGCAGGCAACATGTTGCCAATGGTTGCCTTGGTGTAAGGCCGCCTTAAAGATATTCCTCTATCCATACCATTATTGACCGTCCCCCAAAACTCTCTTTAGTAACGAAATTACACTGCGCATATCACTCACCAGGTCGTCTATACACTATTACCTGTCCGTCAGACTTGTATAGACAGAACCTGGATTCATCGAAGCCCAAAACTCTGCGCCAATCTTGTTCGACCCAATTGACATGTTCTAATGCAAAGTTTAAACGGGCCCTCCGAAGAGCTGCAGTTAACTTGGATCCAGTGGCTGGTCTTCTCGGATGTATCTGATCCTCCTTTAGTCATTTTCTAACAGTATTTTTACCCAGGCGGAGTGCATATTGTCTAACATGCGATCTTGATGTCGGAGAGCAGTGAGAAACCCTTCTCTAATGCTTATTAACCTTAAGTATTGGTCCTGGTGAGGTATTGTGATCCGTTTTCGGCCTTGTCCCCGCCTCCTTGTGTGCCGTCTAGTCTCCCGATGTCTTCTTTGAACTTTAGATACGGTAGATTGGTTCATACCAAAATGATATGCTATAGTCCTCCGACTCTCTTAATTCTGAGCTAACAAAACCACTTGCACGGACTTTTTAAATGCGAAGTTGTTCCTAACATCATCCATGTTAAAAGTAAATGAAGATTGATGTCAATACTGATTCAATTTTTCAACTGTTACTAAAAAATTATTTTCGAGTAAATTTAAAAATCGAGCAAAAACGATATTTTTGCTCATTTTTGTACACAGTGGCTGGAAATTTAAATTACTCTTGTAATTGTGTTCAGTGTAGTACAGCGGAGAAATAGACAGGACAATCAATTATCTCCGTTAATACAAACATTTTACTAAGAAGATTTAGGCTAAAATTCTTAAAAATAATGTATAGTACCTCGTGTTACAAGGAACGCCTCAACTTCGAAAACACCCTGTATACAGGATTTTGCACAACTCGCGCCCTAGAGAAAACTGACATGTGCCGACGACAATAGGTTGCCAGAAAATGCAAGAAAATAAATTACTGCTGCTTGCATAACATAGTCAATAGGATTTTAAATCCACCAATCCCGGAATGGCAGCACCAGGTGTTATTAAAAATAAAACTGGTTGCTAGGTTTCAAAAATATTAGATATTAGTAAAGTTCGGATTTTTATGCACAAAAAATGGTTCAAATATTCACATAAATATGTCACGTTTTTCCTAGAAATATGTCAAATATATGCTTGCTCTCTACCATTTATGTATTTAATGTATTTTATTTCGATGGTACTTCGGTAATTGGAAATCAAGGAAACAGTAGTAAAACAACAAAATGTAATTAAAACATACTATTTGCACATAAAAACAATAGATTATTACATAATCTTTACGTAATATCATAATAACTGAACCAAAGTACCATGGGTATCACTCAAAAACTGTTCAGTTTCACAATCAGATTTGCTTAACTTATTATTATACCAGTTGATAATTAAATGTTTTTCTAAATTTTGAACACTCAATTTTTGCCTTCTACCGTTTAATATATTTTATATGATGAAAATGTTCTTTCAACGTCGACTGAAGTGATTGGTGCGTATTTTAATGCCGAAATATGTTCCGGATCTAAATCATTGTTATCATTATCAGTGGCATCTAATGATAAAATGTTTGATATTCCCTTCGCTAAAACACTACTAAATTTATCTAGGATGATTTTACTAACTCTGCTTGGAACCTTTTTCAATTAATTTTCGCAATGTCTTACAACAGAAATTGATTCGCATAAAGATCTCTCTCTAATTTTTTAATTAAGCTACTTAAAAAAACATAAATTGTTTGAAAAATCTCAAAACCTTTTAAACAGTAGAGAGAAATGTAAATAAGAAAGAAATTCCGATAACAAGTAAGTAAAGGTGGTTAAAAGGGTTCAAAGGCTTTTACTCTAAATCCGACACAACTGCAGGTAAAGTAGCTCGTTTACCTACAATGGACCAAAATATAATTCTTCTTGTAAATCAACAGAATTCATAGAAACTAACATAAGTTGCATTTCTTATCTTGTCAGTGGGAAAAATTCCAGTGAACACTGTCGGCGACCGTAATAAACTAAAGAATTTGTCAAAAATATACGATTTTATGTCGGAAAAGAAGAAAATATTCACTTTATCCACAAAAACTAAAAATATGTATTAAAACCATATTTTATGTAAAATATGTATTTTTTTTTTATTGTTAATCTCATTATTTCAGTGTAGAATGGATATATTCAAAATATAGGCTTGATATTCCTAATAACAAAAAAGATGTTTTTTACATAAAATCCGAACCTTAGGTATTAGTCTACCTGTCGGTTGACAGATCAGAGTTGTCACTGTCAACAATTTTAGGTTAGCAAGGTTTTATCTTTGAATTCTTTATCTTCTGAAATGAACCAATTTTACTGCAATTCAAAATTATAATAACAGTCAAAAAACATCGTCAAAAGTAACTATGGAACGAAACAAACAAAGAAACAAATTAGAGCACATGGTCAAAATGTCCACCATTCATTTCTAAGCATAAACGTGCCCTTCTTAAGAGGCTTAATTTCGAGTCCATAATCATTTGTGGGGTAATTGTAGCAAATGAGTCTTGGATTCTATCTCGGAGCTCCCCTTCTGTGTTAACGGGCTCTCTGTAGATATAGTATATTAAGTATAAAGAACGGTAATGACACTAATGACAATGTACGAATCGAAGACAATTGTTTGGAGGAGGAGCTTGCGACGACTCCAATATTGTCTGAGATCCGTACATTGTCATTAACGTTCGTCATGCTTATGAGATTTTTTGCGCGATTGAATATTTATTACAAAACATTCCTAACCAGAATGCAATGCGATACGACGCCCTTCACACCGTGTTGCCACAATGTCGATTTTTGTATCGCGTTTCTAAGGCAATCTGCAAACAACTACCGCCATTGCAGTTTTTGTGCGCAAATATCGCCAGTTGTGTTGAAAAACAAGCAGTAAAATGAGTGATATTAGTGATTCCGAAAACGAAGTGGATATTGTAGAAGAAACTTTCAATGTGGGGTGCGTCACAAATAAAGAATTTTTGAAACTAACGACCTCAACGTGTAATTATGAAGACAAGGAAAATTTGGGGTATGAAAATTTTGATAATACTAATGTCGCGGCAAGTTCGCTAATATTAATTCATTACAGCGGCAAGGAATGCCGACCACAAGAGCCGTGTGAGTTTCCAGAAAGTGCTAACATCTTGTCTTCAACTTCTGTCTACATAAATCAAGAATTTTCGAAACCAGCGAACTCAATATGTATTCAAGAAGCCAAGGAAAATCCGGGGTATGAACATTTTGACAATTCTAATGTCACGGCAAGTCTGTTACTAAAATTATTTCATTGCAGCGGCAAGGTAGGCCGACTACAAGAGCCGTGCGAGTTTCCAGATAGTGCTAACATCTTGTCTTCAACTTCCGTCTACATAAATGAAGAATTTTCGAAACCAACGATCTCAATGTGTAATCAAGAAGACAAGGAAAATGCGGGGTATGAAAATTTTGACAATGCCAATGTCGCGGCAAGTTTGCTAATGCTTTTTCATTGCAGCGCCAAGGAAAGCCGACTACAAGAGCTTTATGAGTTACCCGAAAGTGCCCCCATATCTTGGCTTCAACTTCTGTCTACATAAAAATTATTATAATAATCGATTAATTTTGAATAAACTTTACTTACCGTTCTAGAACACCAAAAATTACTTACCATCGAGTTTATCGTTAGCAACGACTAAACAGAGCTTACCATCTTGGAAACAGACGTGGTAAACAACCAAATAGAGTACAATCGCGCAAAAATTGACTGAAAATCGCTCTTGAAATGCTTTTGGATTTTCCCCTGCCCAAATATGCCAATTATGAACGTTATAATACCCTTGCCTGCCAAAAGTTGATTCATCCGAAAATAAGATTCGCGAAAGAAAATTTGGTGCCAACATTTTTTGGTTTAGCAACCACGTGCAGAACTCCCTTCTATCTAGTAGGGTAATCCTCTGGCTGTAGATGTTGTACACGAATGTAATGATACGGATGTTTTCGGTTATTTTTCAAAACTCGGTATACCGAACTACTAGAAATACCCAATGGGCGAGCAATTTCGGCAAGGCTTCTGATACCATCTTCTTCAACAGTATTTAGAATGGCTTCTTCATTCTCAACTGTACTATGGCGGCCAAAAAATTTTGGCCGTCACTTTCTTGACATTCAAGTAAAGTCTAAATAAACCTTTAGGAATCGTAACCTCACTTTCGATTCTTGTCATTTTGACAATCAATTTAAACTGTTTGAAGCTCAGATATTCCAAAAATCCGACATGAATAAACAAAATTAGAGCAATCGTACATAGATAACCTGAGGTAAACGTTCTGTGTAGTAGAAATGACAAAATCATTTTGAGTTTTGAAATTTACCACCCAAAAAATAACGTTCGTAATCAAGACGGTAATCATGATGACAATAAAGTACGGATTACAATTTTTTTTTTTTGAATTGACACAATGACGGCCAAAATTTTTTAAAATATGTTTCTCTCTGTTATTACAATACGTATGTCGTTTTGATGTTTCGCAGATGTCAATTTTGAAGTTTGAAATTAATTCAAAAGTCTGAACCTGTGGTCTGAACTGTCATAAAACTTGATGTTTTAATTTCTAACATTATTCCTGCATTCGTAAAATAGAATAATTGCAATAATGAAAACCTGCAGAATTTGTTCTAATCCTTATAGTTCTTCAAGACAAGACTTATCTTTCACTGGTATGTACCTAAAATAGACGATTCTTTACAAATACCCAAGAACTGGGTGAAAAAATGATTTTGATTTTCTAAAAGAAACCTTTTGATATCAGTGTGGAAGAGACAATCAAAGTTGCAAAAGATGTGGTTATTTGTTCAAAACATTTTCGGAATTCTGATGAATGTAAAAACCATGCAAAATTTTAAAAAGGGTTTGTATAGGTATCTTCACAATACCTGAATTTTCCTACCACACCTAATGCCCCCTTTAATCTCAATTTCGCAGAAGAACATTGTAGTGGCAACAAAGGTAGAGCGTATAAAACTTAAATATTTCTCTTTCATAACTTACTTACCTATGTATTTTTAAAAATTGTTAGAAAACAAAACGACGGCTACTCAATCAGTAGATTCGAGATATAGGTAACGCAGATGTAACAGTAGAGCATTTTAGTAGCCCTCGAAAAGCAAAACGACATGTAAATATGATCCAACAATTTGTTGACGAGCAAAGGGAAATACACTACGAATGTAAGAAAACTGCGAAAGCGCTAAACAAAAACAAGATAAGAAGTAAACTTAACAAAGTTGTATTATTCAATAATGAATAAATATAAAAATCTGTTACGACTAATATTTATTTTGGTGTTTTTTCGTAAGTTTCATGGAAACTTGTGAGTTTGAATTTATGCACAAAAGTATAGTTGTTGAAGGCAGACAACTCTCTTCACCTTTGTAGTCCAAACCTGGATTTCCTTTTATGAAATCTTTACCAACAGCATTGTCAGTGTTTCACATTTGAGTGAAAAATACCTGGCTTTAGACGAATTAGTCATTCTTAATATGTTCAAGTTCTAAAACAATAATACTTGATAGAGTTAACGGTTCAAATACTCTCGAACTATGCAAACTTCAGAGAGACAGATTAGAAAAAAGATGACACGAATGACAGGAGAGTAATAAATATTTGATAGATTGAGAATTTAAACCAATCAGTTTCGGGGGACTCTCTAAAGGATAGTGCTAATACCCAGATAATGCGTTGAGCGCGACAGAAATAGATGGTACGTCTTGTTCAACTATGATGGGTGTACACCGTATCCAGTAGGTAGGTACTAATAAATCCATGGTAGTAACGTAAAAGTGCGACACACCTTGAGGGCGTCTGTCTCTGATTGGTTAACTTTAAGTTGTCTTTTCTCGAATACCTTTCAAGTTAGATTTTATTTTCTTTACAATTACAAATCTTAATGCCTTCTCTCGTTTCCTCATTTTCCCTAGGGCGTGAGTTGTGAAAGACCCTGTATAGCATTAACAAACCGTGTACATTTGTTTTTATAAATATCCAAGTTCGAATATCAGAGGCGTTCATACTCAAATTATGATTCAACTCGAAATACATTCAAGCTGGCAACGATGTTGTTGTTTCCGTCACATAATGTAACCGTAATCGAAATCAACCTAACCTAACACGAAAGCTATCAGTTTCTAATAGGGAATTTTATTTGTTCCCTCGTTACTAGCAACAATGTTACTAGATGTCATAGCCATCCCTTATCCACTAAAGTCACTAGATAATATACCGAGTGACTATAAATGATTGAAAATTATTTTGTTATGTTGGTAACACATTTGAAATTTTTAGTTGGCAACATCGTTGGCATGACACACGCAATTTTTAAAATTGAAACAAACGTCAAAAAAATCTAAATCGACAATGTACTTCGTGACTTAACCTAACCTAAATAGGAATGATTGACAGATAATGCACGAGAAGACTTGCACTACCAACTGCATCAGTGTTGCCAATCCACTATTTTCCTTCAATCATTTATAGTCACTCGGTGTTATCTAGTGACTTTATTATCCACATTCATCGTGAAAAACATTTATGCCGGGACATTTTTAAATGTGAACATATTCCTTATGTTCAATTTAAAAAAGCACATACCATATATATATATATATATATTTGTTTCACAGTCTAGGACTGGTTTACAAATCTATGAGGGGCATGATGACCAACTCAATAGACAGGGACCAATGGCTTAACGTGACTCCCGAATCACGAGATAGAATATAGCCTTTTTTTTCGATCTGGGTCGGAATCGAACTCTCGACCCTCGCGTCCCTTAGCCGAAACGGACTCCCTTAGGCTATATTCTACAGGGTTATTCACGAGAGGGGTGCTTCTAAATTTTTATTTTGCCGCAACCAACAATACCAATGGCAGTAACTACTAAATCAAATGTGTTATTTCTTTTAAATTAAAAATCAAAGTAAGTTGGATAGATTTGTCAGATTGGCAGTGTAATGATTTGAATACATTACTTTTTCCGCCAAATATTTGAACCTGTGCAAAACGGTAACAAATGTGGTCGTGATCGTCATCGAATCGGAGGAGTCCTACGTTGTGATTTTCTTTTGGCGGAAAAAGGTTCGGAATGCAAACGGTGAGGGTTCCAGTTGGAAGAGTGCCGCAAATAAAACACACCTGTGAGGGACGCAAAATACCTTTTATTAAAAATGCCTGTAATAACTTTGATGAAGAAAAAAAAAATGAAACGAATCCAAAAAGACAGAAACTAAGTTTGACGAAGTACAAGAAATTAACTAGTTGAGTACATCACAAAGCTAAACGACAAGATGAATGCAACAATATTTAAAATAACAGAAAACGGGTACATAACAGACAAAATGACAGGTTAAAGCTTGCAAAACAAGTGAACAAATTGTGGTGCAGTTATTACAGACAGGGACGGATGAAAACCCTCTTCAAAAACCGTATCCCAGGTATTACTCATATTTTACAATTCGATTAATGGCAAAAACAATGTTTAATTTGGAGCTACGCGGTCAAGGTACGCCAACGAGAACTTAGAGCTGGAGGTAACAAACTTTCGGCCGCGAGGGGACTCAGAAAATCTGAATTGTCTTGAAAGCAGCGACATTTATAGGTACTCGGGGTATCGCGTGTCGGACTACTGTGTCCCGACCAATTCCGAGTGATATAAGCGTTCGGGGTTGTACGATGAGCTTCTCAGAGTCGCGTAGAGCAGAACTTGTTCCACCTTCCCCAACCAACCGTTTACCGACAAACTCCCAAGATCCCTATAACTGCGACGGGGGCTTCACGTCAGCTTCTCAGAGTCGCATACAGCAGAACTTGTTCCACCTCCGCTATACGGTCCTGCATGACCGTCGCCCCCACGGAAATTTGACTAAACCACCCCTCCGACCTCCTGAATGTCACCTAGCCCCCATGTGATCGTACTTACAACATTTTAAATTTAACTTTTCCGAAATCTAGCAACAACACAAAGAAAAACAAAAACCGAGTTTAATTCAATCAAACAAAGAGTAACATTCAATGATGAGAAACTCCAGCAAAACAGAGCGCAACATTAAACAATGATAAAATAAGCAAAACAAAACGCAACATTAAACAATGATAACATAAGCAAAACAAAACGCACATTAAACAATGAGGAAATAAAAGAGAACAAAACGCGAGGTTAAATAACGATAAAATAAAACGCTTTAAAAAGGAATACCATACTCGCTGGCAATATTAAACAAAAAGAAAATGGCGGGTCGAGTGCCGTTAGAAAATGTTAGTGGAAGAAAAATACAAAATGGACGCACGCGGTTCGGACGACGGCCCCGAATTTTCGAAATCACCAGATTGCTAAAAAAATAAACCTCCCGGGAGAAAGATAACGCTTAAAATTAACAAATGGGCGCTTCTTAAAGGAACAGCATGCAGCAAAATGAAATCTACAACATACCCTTACCACGTGGTCCTGGTCCCAAAAACAAAACACAAAAAAAAAGGCAACGAAAGTGGGATAAATTACCCAGGTGAATTAAAACCTCGAATTCCTCACGGGGGCACAAAATATCTACGCGGGACGGTAGTGAAATTGATTCCGATTTAACTTAAAAATTTGAGAAACTTGGATCGCTCTTCGCAAGGTGTGTTCGCTTCGAAAAACTAAACAAAAGTGACCTACCCCCTTCAACCACCCGCGAGAGCCCGTTTCACCCCCGCTATATTTCCGTTTTCTCTTACTTCCTAGTCTAGCCGCTAGTACCTTCACATTTGTTGCGCTATTGTGGCGGTACCGGAAATTTAAATTTAAAATTTTAAACTGGGTCACTACAGCAGATAACCTGTATTTAATCAAAATTCAACAAATAAATTAACAAATTAAGTTAATGTCAAAGGTAATCGAAATGTCTACCATCGGCTTGTAAACATCCGCAACGGTGACAGAATTCTTTCCACACTCTTCATAAATGAGGAGCATGTCAGTCTTTTCGTCGTTAGTGTAAAAACAAATTTTTCGAATAGACAAAGATTTTTTGCTTTAACGTCAAAGAGACAGGACTAAGAACCAGCGTGGATTCAGTTAAAATTATTTTCGAAATTTGAAATCAAGATATTGTTGCAATGTGTATAATGGGTTGCAGCAAAAAGAAATTCAGAAATACCCCTCTCGTGAATAACCCTGTATGTATAATTCATTTTTTAATGCTGTAGAAAAAGTCAGGCAACCCAATATACAGTCATCAAGGCTGCCTAGACACATTAAATTCATTTATAATTGATATGATTACATAAACATTTTTGTTTTATAATACAAAAATTTTCGATAATATTGCGGAATCTGGAAAAGTGCCCCGAATGCTTGCAGCGTTTCCACGTTGAATGGCAAGGGAAATCCTCTCGAAAAGGAATTTCTTTGATTTTGAATCGCCTGATTCCGCGATAAGTCGGTTTCCGATGACATTAATGAAATCGATGGCTTCTTTGCACCAAGGGCCTAAGGTTTCAAATGGTAAACCTTTAAACACGTCGTTTGACGAAATGATTGAACTATATTTGCTATGTTTGCGTTTGCAAGCCATTTCAGCGGCAAAACCTGAGACTTCAGATGATTTCAATACGTAACTGTCTGCAAGTGTATCTACAACAGTAACGTCCCAAACCAAAGGTTGACCTTTAATCCACGGTACTAAAGTCATCCCATCTGGGCGTTTTCCGTCATTTTGAGAGAGTCCGTTTGGTTCTAAAGTTAAATTCACATGAATAGAAGTTAAAGACCGGTTGATAATGGAATTAATTTCAGTGTGTCTTGAAAATCTACCACTGCTTTTGAAACAACTTAGACCGTGGGTGCCAATTTCGTCAACTTTCGCATTGCATTTGCAAATATGAGGTGTACAAAGATTACAACCCAATCTTAAACCAATACAAACTTGGAAGGAAGTGTTATCTAAAAGAGTACCAATATTAGGAGAAGGTATTGCATGTAACCAAGATCCTGATTCTCTGCATTGCAAAGCCTTAAAACGAGCCAAGTCTCTAGGTGAATTAAAGATTAAGTCATTGGCAATTATTCCTTTGATATTAATATTATCCCAATTCTTCTGAAATTGTGGGATTGTTGGTATTTCGTTCTCATTTGCTACACCCCAGACTGCTAAAGCTTCATCATAATGGTGAATATTAAGCTCATTATCCTTTGAGTTTAGTAATAAAGAAACAAGCTTTTTAACCCCATGAATTGAAGATATCGGAAATGCGACGAATTCCCAGACCACCAAATCTAATCGGTAAAGTGGACTGACGCCATTGTAAATCAGTTAAACGTAAATTAAGTATTCTCTCCAAACAAGACTTTAAAGAAGAATCAATTGAATTAACATAATTATAAAATTTCCAAAATGGAGTTGTTCTTAATAAAAAATAAAATTTTGGTATAAAAAGACAGTTTTTGATTAAAGTAGAAGCCACGTGTCTGTTAAGGAGTTCAGCTTTGTTTAAAAGATTTTCAACTGTAATTATAGTTTTTTCGACGGTGTTTCTGAAACCTTGGTCAAAGATTGGAGAACCTAAAAGAGATAAACTTTCTCGGTCACAGATTTTAATGCCTGGTGCTAAATTTTGAAATTCCTTTATGACTTTTAAATCTGTGTCTCCAGAACAGCAAAAGATCTCGCATTTGTTAAAGTTTAATTCAAGGCCAATTTCCTGAGATAAATTGATAACTTTCTTAAAGTCTGATAACACTACTTCTGGGTAATCAGCTAAGGTTCCATCATCTAAATACCATATATTCATTTGAGAATCCAAATATAAAATAATTGGTTGAATGGCAAGACTAAAAATCATGGGACCGCAGGGATCTCCTTGCTGGGCTCCAACAGAAGAAGAAATTAAATGATTACCGAAAAATAAAGTTGAAGAATTTCTATAGCATTGATAAAGATAAGGGTACAGAAGTGGGGTACGACATTGGACTTCTTTCAGAATACAATCCCGTTCGACTGAGTTAAAGGCGTTTTTAAAATCTAATTTAAGAAGAACTTTGCCACGGTTTTGATCGTTATTAACAAAGGTTCGTGTGGTATGAATTGCTGCTTCGCATCCTAGTTTAGTTGCAACTCCAAGTTGGTGTGGAGATAAATACGAATTTACAATATTACGACTTTGAAAACAGGCTAGCTTTGAGGTCAATCTTCGCAAACAGTTTAAGATAGCGATCGGTCTAATTCCTCCATCTTTCTTGTTAAGGGCACATAAAGACGCACCATACAATAAAGGGCAGATTTCTGAAGGAAGTTGCCCAGATAATAAAAAATTGCACAGTTTGGTTAAAGCTCTTAGTGCCTTCTGACCTGCTTCACCCGCTGACAAAGATATAATATCTTTCAAGTATTGTGGTCTCATGCCATCTAAACCTGATGAAGAACCGGCAGGAAATGAATTGATAGCTTCTCGAACGTTTTGCTCATTGACTATTAAACTAATGTCTCCTGGTTTGGAAGGGTCTGGGAAAAAAGTTCGCGAGATGGTGAAGGATGTTTTTTTTTAGTTCTTCGGCAACATCTTCGTTGAATGAAGCTAATGAGTCATCCGAGGACAATAATTTAACAGCTCCTCTGATATCAAAATCGGCTACTTTTGCTTCCACTTTCTTAGCTAATGATAAATTTGTACGTTTCTTAGAACCAGTTCTTATTTTAGGTACTTGAAAATTAGAAAGATTTTCTTTTATATGCTTATTCAACGACTTATCAGATTTCTCTGCTACATTGAAAGCTCTATACGAAAAAAGCAAAAGATTCTCAAAGGATAATAATGATTTAGTCAAAAGACAATTATTAATAATGGAACTTACTTTATCTGCAGCTAAATGTCTACAAGCTTTCGGCAATCTTCTAATAGTTGGTAAATGAAGTTTCAAATTAATTAGCAATTTTGTTATTGATTCGGTTGAAGAAGAAGTAGAAGAAGTTGATAGATTATTATCGACATGATACTTATCTACGTGAATTTTCAATCTGTTGTTATCCTTAAATGATTTTCACATTGAAAAACTAATTTATCTTCAGAAATTGTATTGTGACATTTCTTGACATTTCCGAATTTTTGGTCAAGATTTATATTAACGTTCGAAGGACCTGCGTCGGTTAAATCTTTGTCACTAATTTTCCAGTGGGTAGTTCGTAAACGAAATCTTGAGTGAAGATATTTAAATTCAAAAAAACTATCATTTTCGTCAAGAGAAATATCAGATGATGTTGACATAGGCATGGCATACTTGATATGGATCCACGATGCAGCTAAAAATTCTGTTTGCCAAAATCTCCGTCAGTCTGACAAGGTTTTGACATTCGATAAAAAAATGTAATTGAAATGAAAAAACGTGTTTAATAATGTGTTTAATCTAAAATTCATGAATAACAAAGCAGTAAGGTAGTAAATAGAAAAAGTAATTAACGATAACTCAGACATATTATGGATTTAAAAAATCAACTCTCATCTTCGAATTCTTCCGGTTAATCCGAATCGTCATCAGACTCTCCAAGGTGTATAATCAGTGGTTCCACGATCACTTCAATACGCACATCCAATTCCCACATCTGCTCTTCTTTAGTTTAACCGTATTCCAAACCTTAAGTTCCGCATGTTCATTCATATTGTAAATGTTGAAAATCATGTTTTTTCAAATACGGATAAGGGCGACTTACTTTTTCGTTGAACATAATTTGTTCTGTGCAGCCCATCAATAATCAAAAATAAAAACCCTTGACCAAACTAGCATTTAAATTAATACCTAATTGACAGAGACACGAATTGACATTAATGCATTTATTGTGGCATATGGTATCATGGATTGAAGTAATTTACAAAATTGAAATACGAATCTAGTGAACTATTGAAAGTGTATATTTGGCTGCCTGACTTTTTCTACAGCATTAAAAAATGAACTATAGCAAGGTGGTCTCTATTTTAACAGGCCGTGACACTGACTTCAGAAAGTGGTCTGTGGAATGGCCCACTAACGTCTGACAACGTTGCTTCGCCAACGTTTAAAAAAAGTTACTAGTTTTGAAGTTTTGTGATCACTCACTGTCACTCACTATTTTGTCATTGTTAGCTGTCAGTTAATCATCACTGAAAGATTTTTCTAATTCTCGTATTGCAACTTTATTTCAGTCAAAGTATATCAGGTGACCAAGTCAAGGTAATTATGTGTATCCTGTTTTATAAGATAGCTATTGTTAGTAAAATTTCATAGTCCTGTATTCTGAACAAGTATCCTATCCAAAATGAAGATAGAAGTCCTTTTAGTTCACCTTGATTTTTCAATTACTGAAATTAATTGCACAATTAATTGTCTTGTCAAAATTATTTTTGAATGAAAGGCCTTTCTTTGGAAGTGCCAATATTTTTGAAACTCAGGATGCTATGGAATGGCCCACTAAGAAATTTGGCAACACAGTCAGTGTCCTGGCCTGTTAAAATAGAGACCGCCTTGACTATAGCCGTCACAGACAATTAAACTATAGTAAGACTGTCAAGTGGGATTACATTTTCGGGGACGCGCTCAAGTGGCGCTGCCCGAGCGTTAGGCCAAACTAATGTCTAACAAGTTGCATATCTGACTAGTTTCTGTATACCTAGTTGCCTATTTTTTTTCAATTTGATTTAAATTGATACTTATTTTTAAAAAATAAAAACGACTAATTAAGTATTAAACATTTTAATACAAATACTAACATATACAACAAATTAGTAGTTCATTAAACGAGTTTGTGTGTAAATTGGGATTTTTTGGGCATGAGTGGGCTAGTTTAAAAGACGAGTGAAACTGAATTGAACGGTAGATCTAGTTCAATAATTTGATTTTGCTTTAACTTTTAAAATTTCTGGAGATAATTTTAGAATCGTGCAAAAGATTTTTTAATTTTGAAATTGTTTTTCGCTGATATCGATCCATATAATAAATGTTTCTACCTTTTGAAGTAAGACTACTAACTTTCTTGCATTCAAGTACTTGCAACACACTAGAAGATTTTGTTGGGTGTCTATTTTGGGCCTTGGGCATAACAGGAAGGATTAGATTCTCTACAGTGGGATTTTCAGTAATTGTAGAATTTTCAATTTGTTCAGCTGGTCTAACATTGTTTATTGAAGTTTGTTTGTCTTCACGAAGAAAAATCGATGGCAGGACGTATTTATGGAGTTTTGTTTTTTCTATAAAGAAATTGTTGCTAAAATGTTTCTCGCAAATAAAGGCATAATCTGTTTTGAAGGGTGGTGCAACATTTACCTGTAGCTCGTTTCCTTTGTTCTTCTAATTTTGGAAATTTAAAATGTTTATTTTTTATCGCCGATCTTGTTGTTTACAAAGCATTTATGTTTAATTTTTCCCATATCCAAATAAATAAAATAAAAATTACGATCTGAAAAAACATATTTCGTACTTTTTCAAAAAGAAAAAGATAACTTACCAAATAAAAAGATAACGAAAAATTATCTCAAGATACTGGTTTGGAGTAATTTATTTTGTAGAACAATTTATAAAATTTATTGACTAAATCGTGACAGAAATTAGAAAATTCAAAATTACTGATGACATTATTAATTAATATTCAAATCAAGCTTCTTTTTAAACGGAAATTCCCGATCGGATTAACGAGTAAATTCGGTAATTTAGTTTGGCCTAACGCTAGAGCAGCGCTAGTGTTGTCAGTGTCTCCCATGTTTTATACGGGTTTTGAAAGTCTTAATTCTGTTGATGGTCTGTGATAGCCGTTCACGATTGTTTTAAACACACAGCAGGCAAGATATTTTTTTGATTGGCGTCAAGTCCTGTCATATGAGCATATGACGTTTGGTTATTAAATATTCGTCTGGTTGTCAATTCCGTAATTGAACTAGTGCAATTCAATTATAACCTAAAATAAATTTATTATGCCAAATCACAATATTGGCAACTAAAATGTCAGATTTTCAGACAGTCCGAATTTTAAACAATCGTGAATGCTGTGATCATTTAAATTATAAATTAAAGCAAGCCGTGAATTTTAAATTAGGTTGACACTACTAATTTGATTTAAAATTTGAATTGTCAAAGTGACGTTTCAAAATGTTTGATTTAGAACGTAAAATTTTTCTTGCTGAAAATTATTTTTAAAACGCTAAACGACAAGAGAATGGCGAATGCAAGTATTCTGTAGAGCACTGCGTTAATGATTTTCAAAATGCATTCCCAAATTTTCCGGTAGATTACCAAAAATTGGTACAACCAACTGTTGGTCGAAAAGCCGGGCAGAGCGCCCAAAAAAAGAACTCCTGAGATTGTGGCAGTCACCTAAAAAACTTCTCCGCAGATTATCCCAAGAGATGGACCTCTCATATGGAACTTGTCACAAAATATTAAAACAAGATTTAAATCTTCATTCCTATAAAATTACCGTCGTTCAAGAGCTGCTCTCATGAGATTCTCCTTCGCGAATAAGCTTCTGTCAGTGGTTTTTGAATCATCTAAATAACAACAATATATTTTATTTTAATTTTATTTAAAATTTTGAATATAAAGTTACAGACTCATTTTCTAAGGAGTTATGTCTGGTATCGAACAAAATCAAATACAGCACTCGAGAGTAAGGCCGCTTTTGTTCACTTGAATTGCATCGTCGAACATGCAATTCGCGTGAACAAAAGCTTTACCTTCCTCTCTCGTAGTGTAAATAACTATTTTTGCATATCGTAATGAAACTGGCACTTTTTTACATGCAAAATCGTAGTGAAAGTAGTACTTTTTTGCATCATTGTATTCCATCTCCTTGGAGATGATTGTCAAAGCATACCTATTTTTTTTTTTTTTTGTAAATTTTCATAAATCCTTTTAGACCAAATTTCTCAACTTACATCGATATGCAAAAAAATAGTGTGTACAACACGTTATGAAAGTCTCTTTTTTTCACTTATTTGGTTAATAAGTAATAAAAAAATATCTGCAAATTCGTGAAAAAAAGTATGACTTTCATAACTAGTTGTACAAATAACTCTTTTCCGATGAAACAGGGTTTCACCTCTCTGGATATGTTAACAAACAAAATATGCGAATAAGGTCTTCAATGAATCCTCATGAGTTTGTTCAATCGCCTCTCCATCCGTAGAAAATTGGTGTTTGGCTAGCGGTCTCTCGAAGACGCATATTTAGACCTGTTTTTTTTAAGAACCGATAAATGCCGCGAGATATCGAAATAATTTACTCAAATCTTTTTTCAAAAATCTTCATGATGACGAACTTCTACGTGGGTACTTACAAGAGGACAATGCATCAGCTCACAAAACAAGGGAAACTATGGCTCGAATTCACGAGTTTTAGACCCCCTGCGCACTAACAACTTTTGCGAAGCAACTATTTAGTTACAGAAATAGAACATATTTACCTAAATGTAACCTCGCGCACCGGCGATTTTTAAATCGCCTATTGTCCTATTTTAGGAGGAAACTGTTGCCGGTAAATGAAGCAGGTTTGTTCTAACGTAGCGCCGCGCACCCGGCGATTATTTAGTTGCTTTTTCCACAAAATGCCTGTGTTAAAACTGATCTGTATAAGCAACTATTAAGTGCCTGTGCGCGCTGCTCGTATTTTTCGGTGACTAAACTATTTAGTTGCCTATAACAAAAGTTGCTAGAGTGTGGGAGCCCTTATGACGATAGAGTAATATTTTTTTTAAATAACCCACACAATCTTGAAAAACTGCAGATGTTGGAAAATGCATTTGAAGATATGGAACGGAGAGTTAACAGTTGCATCGAAGCTGAGGGAGAACACCTTCTGTAATTCTCAATAAAACTACATTATTCTTTATTGCTTTCATTTCCTTTAAATTAAAACCATTGAATATGACAACCATAAATATAATGTTGCTATGAGAAATCTTTGGTGTTTAGAAAAAATTTCGATTTTACCATTTATAATTTCAGCAACAGGAATAGTACCCCAATCTCTTTTTAAAAATTTAAAAATTTTGGACTTAGAGAACACATTGGTGGTTGAAATTCAAAAAGGTATATTATTATACTCATGTCATATCGTGAGGAAATTCCTTAACATTGACACAGAACATAAAACACAAAAAAGTCAAAATGCGGAGGCGAGACGCCGGTAATTATGTTGATAAGCACTGCACTATTACTTGATAGTATTATCCGTAATAGTGTATGTACTCCGGCAAAATTGCCGTGCCGCCGGGTGGAGGTGGGATAGGAAGATGTTGACTTGACGTGGTTTCATTGTTTCTGTAATCGTTATTGTTAATTTTGCCTACTAGTCCTCTAATATTAAATAAATCTGGAATGTTAGTTTTTTCACAGTTTGTACCTACCTAACTATTGAATTTGATCCACATAATCCCCGAATCATTAGTGATTTAAAACCTTCCCGAAATTAAATAGCAGTGCGATTTACTCTACTTCTTTAATTCCTAATTTTACCACAATAATTTTCAACAACATCTTGATTTATGCTCGAGGTAAAAAAAACTTACAATGAACACCTTCTACTAAAATTTCAAATAATTAAGTCTAAAAATCCTTCCAAACTTTTAATCCATTTTCTTAGGGTTGGAGGTACGAATTTTTCCCTATTTTTGTCAATAAAGTACATATTGCTTAAATTTTGAATTAATTCTTGAAAAAATTTCGTATGACCAGAATTTCTATAAACTTCGCCAGAAAGAGGTTTTCCGCAACGTGGACGAAGTGTCCCTCTAATTACACTATTGATAAGTTTGTCGAAAAAATTTATAATTTTTGCTGTTCCTAGAGCACCTTCGTCCAAATACCTGTGCATGAAATAAAGATCGATCAAATTAATTTGTAATCAAGTTATCCATGAAACCGAAATCGTATGTCGTTGCTTGCACTCCACTACTCCAATAAACACAGCTTTAAATACAGGTTACATCTCGACATACCAATCAAAAAAGACATACGGATTCAAATCCATAGATGACTCGATTACAAATTAATTTGATCGCTCGATACCTACTTATCATACTAATATACATATACAGTGTGGAAACTTTAACTGGAATAAAATTCATAACTTGGACATAGGTGATTTTTGTAAAAAATTCCGAAACAGGTCGATTTTTGTTTTTCCTTGCCTACATTTTGATGCATATCTTCTCCCGGAAGTGCGCAACCACCCCTAACTTTTTTTTTTCAAACGCACTATTTATTTCCTGAATATTTTCAAAGCCTACGTGCTAAAAAATAAAAACCAATTTTATAAGTTGAATTTTATTTAATGCAACAAATTTTCAAAATGGGCATCGTTTCTTTCTTGGCAAATTTCAAATCGATAGTAACATGCATCCCTTACGTTTTGTGACATTTCTGGTGAGATTTGCCTAATTTCATGCCTAATACGTTGCTTAGGGTTTTCAATACTGTTCGGTTTTAGGCATGAAAGGAGGCAAATCGCACCGGAAATGTTACAAAACGTAAGGATTGCATGTTACTACCAATTTGCAATTTGCTAAGAAAGAAACGGTGTCCATTTTGAACATTTGTTGCATTAAACAGTCTTCAACTTATAAGATGGGTTTTTAGTTTTTAGCACGCAGGCTTTGAAAATATTCAGGAAACAAATAGTGCGTTGTATTCGTTGCTAAGTAACCTTTCAAACGAGGTATCACTTGGCATACCCTTCTATTTGAAAAAAAAGTTATGGGTGGTTGCGAACTTCCGGAAGTAGATACACAAAAACCATGTATGCCAAAATGTGGGCAAGCAAAAACAAAAATCGACCTGTTTCGGGATTTTTTACAAAAATTGTCGCACGTAAAACACTTTCTTTCTTCCGACTAGACGTACAAATACTGGACTTTCGTCGCCGGTCGTCCGGATGATGATCAATTATGAAAACATTGAGGGTATGGTTGACATATGCAGGTCTGTAATTTTGTAGAGGGCTTTTAATTCACCAGTCACCACATCACATGCTTCGTCATGGTAATACGTTTTTGTAATATGTTGCCCTTTCACTGTCAAAATTTCTCGATCTACTTCCTAAATCAAATTTTTTGCAAAAAGATTTTTTCTATAGTCTATTTTTTCCTGGTACAAAATCCTGCAACGAAATGTGACTTCCCTATTGGTTATTCTATTCCACTAACCAATAGGGCGCTCGCATTTCATTGTAGGATTTTGTAAATGGCACCCGAAACCGCCTACCAGGAAAAATATACTATAATATCCTTAATCAAATGAGGTGGATCGTATAATGGTATAATATTTTGGTTTTCAACAATAATTATTTTTCTTCCACTTTGCGGATCCCTTTCTTTTGATAAAATGCTTATTACTGCTTGGTTTGTTTGTCACTAGTCATAAATTGTAGTTACAATTTTCAAACCGCAATTTTGAACTTCACATCCTAGATTGGGTAAAGTGAAAGTTTCATTTTCCTTGATGAAGATGCCCCAATCCACGAAGTTTTTTAAGGTTTGGGATATACCTTGAGTCTAGAGTTTCAAATGCAAAAAAAAAAAACGAAACGTAGTTAGCTTAAACATTCAAAACATTTATCAAAGATTAGTTAATTATTGTCATGATTGATAAAGGCGCTACCACAAGAACATGATGATGCTAAAGGTCCCAATAAAAATCAGAAAGCAAGCAAGTTGTTAGGTCTTGTAAACTTACTTAAATATTCGTTTTTTGATTAAAATCTCATTTTGTTTGTAGTGAGTACCTACTTACTTCATACAATAGGTAACTCCCTATCAGTCAAAAAGAATCAGTTTGAACAATTTGAACTAGTTAACCAAGTGAGTCCGCGTAAATGAATTTGTACAAGTGACAACACATTCGACATTTTATTGCTCAAGAGTCACACATTTTAAGTGATCACCAGTTTAGTCGAACGAATAGTTATGTATTTGGATCGCTAGTCCAGAAAATGATATTTTTCGAGTGTGAGGGGTATTGCGTAGGCAAGGCGCCTAGCCGTGGCGTAGCAACACGAGCACTCCCCAAACATTTTCTGGGCGTGTAATCCACAAAAATTTTCATGCCGACAAATTTAAATCATTTTTAAAAAGTAAAAAATTATTATTAATTAATTCAACCAAAGTAACTTCTATGTCAAACTTTGTTGACATTTAAGAATCAATGCTGTCAGCCCATTCTCTAGCAAATTTTTAACCAAGGTCACTTTTGTAAGTAGTATTTTGAATCATGCAAAACCGTCGATAACGGCCGGCGGCATGAAAATATCTTTTACTTATCAGATCATCCATGATTGTCATTAGATAGAAAGAACTTGATAAAATCTTGGAAAGTAATAAATAATCCTAACATTGTCAGCATATCATAATCTGAGATTATTTACGAATTCGAAAATCGTCAGAATATACAATTAATTTCTTATCTTCTAACTGAAACATTACTACTCGTACTTTGAAATTTTTTAAATTAAAAACTAAGAACTAAAATTTCTTATCGTAGATATTAGTAATGCAAGTACGAAATAAGGAAAAGATCTATTCTATTTTTACGTAAGCTGAGTAACAACAACAACAGTTGATAGAGAAAAAACATGTTAGAGATGATGAATGTCTTTGAGTTAGGTAACCATTTTTGATAATATCATTCCTACAATATTTTTTCCAATTTCGTTATCAGGATTTTCAAATTTTTTTATCGCTTAGGTAATTTATTTATATAAATGTTAATTTAAGAATTTGAGTGAAGTGTCACATGTTTTATAAACAAGCCTCTATGGCAACGAAAATTTCAAAGATAGTGTAAATTTTAATTTTTTACTTTATTCGTGTTGCCAATAGCAGTATGAATAAAGTGTTGCTGTAATAATTATTTATGTGACGCGCTTAATAAATTAATATTTACGGGCGAGCTGGAATTTGTGGAACGAGCGACGAAGGAGCGAGTTTCATAATCCAGTGAGCCCAGTAAAGATTAATTGCTAAGCGAGTTGCATACAAACTTTTATTTCCACCTTCAGCCTTTAAACATTGCTATTTATGTTTATGAAAAGATGATATTCTGTAATGAAAGGCGGTAGGGCAATAAACAACAAAAATACTGTTAGAAGTTTTGTGAAAATTGTTGTAAAAAGAAAGAAAAGAAAGAATGGCTTTAATGCCCGAGGAAAACTTTCTTGAAATGGAAGAAAATATCCAAGGAATTGCGAACGAAAGACCTGTACCAATAAGGAAGAAATGCTAAGTTGCAGCCGTTTTGCAAGTTGCATTGATAGTGCAGTCACAAAATTGTGGTATACACTTATACGGGGTCATTCTAAATGTTTGTAACAACTAGTTGGTGTAGCAGCGCACCTAAAGCATAGCGCACAGCCACCTACGATGGTACAATCATTTATAATGACCCTGTGTTTCAAACTGTTTGTCTAAGAAAATATTCCCTTCAACTTTAAAGGAAGGTTTTTCACCTTTTATATCCCGTATTTATTTATTGGCGACAACTGAGAGTCAATTGTTCGATGATATTTCAAAAGGTTGTAGTGTTGTAGCCAAACTTTAATGAAAAATATGTTGTTTCCTAAAATGGACAAATACTTACCTACAATAAATTTAAAACAAAAATTTACGTCACGTATAATAATCATTAGCTATCAAAATTATTAATTTTTATCACATTTTAAAAAATTTATTATAGAACATTGACATGATAAACTAGTCAGTTCGCGATAAGTTAAGCTTTATTGTTTTCGGAAACAAAATGGCAGAAGTAACCAGGTTACTTGTGCAAATTTATTTACTTGTGGTGATTTGGTTGACCAATTCAAATTGTCAAGACGAATTTCTCTTAATTGACAATTCTGAAGGGCCTTACTACTGCATAACTAACAGTTCTTACGCATTAAGCTGGATTGGCGAAACCACCGATCATAACAACCTTCAAAGTAAGATTACAAATATCAATAACATTCCTGTATAATCTATTATCCTCTTTATAAACATTTAGCGTCAACTTATATCCCAACCCCTGGAATACACTTTCTAGACTGGAGGATCTCCAGCAACAAGAACCAACAATCTTACCCCCATCCACCCTGGATTTTAAAAAAATGTCAAAGCAACGAAACAATTCTGGATAGAAGATGGGAAGGTAAAAGTCTTTGCTGCAATCCCAAACAGAATAAAATTCTTATTATCGCAGAAATGGAAGTCTTGAGAACTAACCCCAAAGACCGTGCACACAACTTCATAAATGCAGTTTCTAATTTGGACAAAACATTTGTCATTCCGTTTTCACTTCGTGCGGAGAGCGACGCCCACTTGTTTCTTTGTGACAAGAAAGACCTCACCAAATCAAACTGTTACTGGTTCCAACTGCGTCACTCCTCTACCAAACAAACTGCAGTACGGAAATGCATCGATATAAATTTGTCCAAAGTGGTAGCTCAACTACCACAAGAAGATGGTCACAACTGCAGTAGAAATTTGAACAGAAACAAGGTCTGGCTGGGTTGCGGTTGTTCTCTAACTAATTTCAAAGTTGCAGGTTTATTGGGAAAACTATTTTAATGCGGACAAATGGTTCCACTTTCAACTGCGCAAGAATGGTCTTCATTTTGCTTTGAATCAAATGACTGACAAGAGAAAAATCGTTTACCTACAAGACGGAGATGTCGACGCCAACCACTTGATTATTCACACCAACAGAGTTGTGGGTCTTTGGAAAATTCACACTTGTACTTAAAGACGTCTGCAAGAACGGCAAGTATCTTTTTAATTTTTATTTTTAGTAGAATACCTACACACTGATGAGGAAGTAGACGACGTGAGACTTGGACCAGTTCTGCACATTGAGCACGATACAATTTGTGTTTCTCTCTTGGTGTCGATGTGTCCATTTTGTCAATTAAAATTGACGCTGAAAGAGATAAATAGTGAGAAACAAAAAATTGCAGAACGAACGTACAGTGCAAAAGTGAGTACTAAGCATTACAATGTTTAAAATTTTAATTGATCAAAATTAGATGGGAACGAAATGGGCAGAAATCAGATTGAAGCAGTACCATGTCTTGGCCGAAAAGGCAGTTTTGTTTGTCTCCACCATCGGTACAGGTTCTGCAGGGCAGTTTTGGGCAATCGACAGTCTAAGACAGTGTCAAGATAAGGGTAAGAGTTGTGGAGAAATTACTTTAAAATTAAATACACTAGCGGTAAAAATATTGTTGGATCGATGGTTTGCATTTTGGTAAAAATACACACCCCTTGATATCATAACGAATGTTATAACTGCAATTGATTTACAGAATTTCGAATGATTAGCTCTCATCAAAGAAGACCATGCCAACTTCTTTCTTTGAGTAGTGATGATAAAGTCATATCACCTACAATGGCGGCGTCCATTCAAGACAACAGCGAAACATTTTGTGTACCTTGTCGATGGTTGTCAAAAGAGTGTGGACAAGCAAGAATTTATAAAAAACACGAAGGCGAATCTATCTGTGTGTGTGCTGCTGGAAATATTGTTGGCGACTGTTCTACAAGTACCTATACAATTATTTTTCGACTGATTTTTTTATTTTATTTTATTTTAGTCTGTGACAATGATTTCTTTGGACGGGGATGTGAAAAATACTCTCGTATGCGTAAGTACATAATACAGGTTTCTTCGCTTTTTAATTTATCATTGTCATCATCAACAGCAATCTCTGCTGACCCTAGAGTGCACGATGTGGACGTCAACCAAGCTTTCATTACTGTACCAGGATACAAGGAGGAAATAAATTACTCTACTCACAATTACGTCATCGAGTACAAGGTGACAGATTTTGTCTTGCATTTATGTAGAAATCTTAGAATTGATGTCCAACAGAAACGTTCCAGCGAGCTTTGGATCCAGTTGGGCAAGAGTTATCCTGTTGGAAAGGAAGTGTCTCTTGAAATGGTAGGATTGAGAGCAAACACGACGTACGACGTTAGAAGTGTCATCACGTCGGAACACAACGAAACCAAAAAGAGTTACGCCACGTTTACGACAAAGTGTTTAAGTAGTCATTCCACTACTGTCTTTGTAAATTGTACAATTTTGCGGTTTGTAGGACTTAATGCCAGTCTTTTTGCAATTCAGTCATCGAACACCAGTGCAACAATCTCTCTTCTAGAACCGGTAAAGAGATAATTTGACGATTCTATAATCTTAGTTATGATTTCTAGATGAAAGAAAATCTATGCAAATTCAAGTGGTGCCAGCTGACTTTGTCAAACAAGAAGGCAGAACCGTTTCAAGATTTTAATATGTCCTTCATCAATTTGATCCCATTTACCGAGTATAAAATCAACATCGAGTGCAATTTTGCAAGAACCACACTATTTTTCAACACCACGGAAGGAGGTTAGTAGAGGGTCTTTTAAAAACTGTGGTGCAAGTTCTTTTGCAGTACCGAACAAGATATCCGATTTGAAATTTATCAACTCTCCGTCCTCCTTGAATTTGGAATGGAATAAACCCGTCCATATGTATGGCATTTTGTCACATTACACTGTGGAACTTCAGGTGACAGAGAAACATTTTGATTGATCTTTGTTAAGTGAGATTTTGCAGTTCTTGAGGTACGCAGCTTGTCAAAACTTTTCCGGTACTCTCTTCGAGAGTGAAAAATTGACGACAAGGGAGTCAAAGATTGCAATCACGGGATTGAAACCTTACTGTGTTTATTCGTTCTCAGTATCTGCCAGTAACACGTATTTTGAAGGAACTCCATCGACACAACTGTACACAACTCCTTCTTCAGGTAACAAAACAATTTCTTGTGGTCAGTTTAACGTAAAAATCTCTAGAGCCCATCCACGAACAAGAAATTCCCAAAATCGAAGGTTTGGCTGTGAATGCTTCTTCGGTTCAAATCAAATTTATTCAAAGTCCTTGTGACAAGATCCGTGGTTTGTTGTGGATGCAACTGCAGTTTAGTTGCCAACAGCAGTGGTGCCAAACTCGAACTGAAAAGTCTCTGTACAATACGACCACCAACTACACGTTATCAAATCTCTATCCTTATTCCAACTACACTTTACAAGTCAGATTTTCGCGAAGCACCAAATTTGAAAATACCTTTACGCAGACGCAAACATTTCAAACGAATTCTTCAATTGCTAACGAGGTGAGAGAGTTGTTGGTGTATTCGAAAAATGAGAGTTCGATTTCGTTGAGATGGAGGGATCCGTACCCACCAACAGGTGTTTTGCTACTGTATAACATTCAGTACTTCTCAAAGAATAGCGCTCGCATCACGACAAACGTGACGGATTCACCGTGTAAGTTATGGCCCACTCATCAGTGCTTCACCATCTCAAATTTGAAAAGAAACCAAAGCTATGACGTTGAAATCCGCGGTTTCAACAGAGATACGTCGGACTTTGGCCCCGTTGTTAGAATCAACACCACCACTAAAACTGGTAAGTGTATATTTTTAATCGAAAAATATTTTCGAGAATTTGTCTTCAGAACGTTCGATGCCTCCATATGACTTGCGAGTAAACTGGAGTTTCACAAACGTCCTTGAACTGAGATGGAAGCATCCCAATGAGACCAACGGCGATATAAACAAATTTAACATTGTATTCATTCCGGACTCTATACACGCCTATTCTTTTTCAAACATAGTAGAAGTTTCTAAATTTAACTACAGTCTAGAGTACCACTGCAGAGTGAGTAGATTAAATATGATGTGACTGATTACAATAGTACCTTAACGATTGCAGATAGACAAGGTAAATATATTGCCCTCAACAAAATATGAAATAACAGTCACAGCTGATAATAGTGATAATGGTTACACTGGACATGAATTGTCAATTGAAACAATTAGTCCTACTACTCCTACTCCTAAAGAAGAAAGAATAGAATTTGAATTGATTGTAACTGCAGTTGTGATAGTCTTGGTTATTGTTGCGTAAGTGTAGAAGTAGGTAGTTAATAATTTTATTTGATAAATTTGACATTTCAGTTCGATAATACACACCATTCAGAGAAGCAGAATAAAAGGTAAATATTGTTGTGACCAATTATTATCGACACTGTATTACTTTTTTCAGAAAATGAAGAACGTGGCGAGGAAATTCCTTTAAGAGTTAACTAAATATGTGAGTTTGACAACCTCCAGGTTAAGGCAAAGGCACCATTCGAAAAATTTTACACGGTCTAGTAGGCAGTGACGTAAATTGCACTTGTCGGAAAAAAATTACTCTCCTCTAGAAATCAAATTTTAAAGGTTATAAAAAACTACGAAAGCAGATGACAAAAATGGAAACTAAAATATTTATTTGCTTATTGCTCTAATTTTGAGAAGTAGTTACACAGGCCTGCAAAACAAAACTTTTTAATCGATGTTTTGATTTTGATAACTGATTTTGTATAACATTGGAGCCCTGATTACTAAAATACAATTCATTTTTTTGTATCACGTCAGGTTTTTTCACAATTAACAAAAAAAAATTAAGCAATTTATTTAGGAAAATAAGATGTTTATAATAATTCTTGGTTAATAATCTAACTGATTTTTTTATTCCTTATGAGAATGGCATCTTTAACGCTTTGTGAGGAAACTTCTTTTAATTGATTGCCTGCTGTATTTTTTTTTGGGTACATCGCGCTGTAACATCCAGCAAAAGTCTACCATCATTGATACGCTCCATCTTCCTTGATATCATCTCTCCATTTGTTTTATATCTTGGTCAAGACGTTCCCCTTGTTCCTCGCTGACAGCACCAAGATTTTTAGGAAAAAGATTTAAGTGCGAAAAGAGGAAATTCACTTTCAAACTCATATTACATCCCAAGATGTGAAAATTTTTAAACATGATTCTTAGAATATTTTCGTAGTCTTCATCTTTGTGATTTCAAAGCAATTTTTCGATGACGTTCTTAAATGCCGTCCAGGCATTCCTTTCAACAACATTCATAGAATTTTGCAAATCATTACCTTTGTACAAAGATCTTATTTGAGGTCCTAACCTTTTTTCATTTGGCATTGGTAACTTTGTACATTAATACTTGAAACATTGTCCATTTTTATCAAGAGGCTTTACAAATTGCTTCATCAAACAAAGTTTGATATGCATTGGTGGTACCTAATACTACTTTTTTAGGATACAACTAAATTATTTTTTATTATTGCTTCCCCGTACAAGTCTAGTTCTTAAAGGCCACTTCTTTTGAGTTCAATGCTTGTCTCGTGCCCGGCAGTCCCACTCGCAAATAAAACAAGGAAATTTCGAATATCCATATTGTTGTCCGATATTACAATATCGAAATTTTGAAATAATTCATTCATTCTAGGTGAACATTTCAATTTTAAGAAAAAACGATTTGTGAATAAACTAGACGTGATAGCGTAAAACCAAAATCATTTTCGTTATCAGGGGGTCGAAATTATTCAAAAACTGTCAATTTTATGCAAACATCGAAATCAGTGCAGGCTTGTGTTATCGAAAGTGTAAAATAAAATACCGTTTAATTGGAATTGTTACTTCCAGAATTAATCAGTTGTCAAGAGTGTGAACGTAGAGCATGGTGCAAGGCAATAAACCGTTGTAATTTAGTAATTATGTTGCAAATTCTTCCAAAATCGATCACTTTACGAAGAAGGTGCAGAAGGGAAGAATCTTCCCTACTAAGATATCTGGGGTTAAAATTTGTACATTTTTAGAGAAATGCTTAATAGAAAGACAACTAACTGTACCAAACATAAATATTTATGATTAAAATATGTGTAAATAGATGTAAATTTATTGGTATTGTTACGTTAATAAAATATCTTCTCTTATTAACGACTTCTGGGAACCGACAACCCCTTACCGGCGAGTACGACTCGAGGATGGGAAGTCTTACCAGGGAGCCCCAGGAGAAATAATACAAAGTTCTCAAAAAAAAATCTTCAAGCCCCCTTAACTCTAAAACTAACCCCGTTCGCGAAAGACAAAGACCGATCACTAGTCCGCGCGCGAAAGAATTACAGCGGCCGCGACCTGCGAATGATCTTTATGATCTTCACCCCGTCCGATACGCTCACAAGAAAAGATTTCAAAAAATGAATAGGTACACGGGGCCAGCAAGATAACGAAACCGTGTATATAAAAAAAAAACATAAATTAACAATTTAGAAGTACACTCGCGGCCACCCAAAATTTAAAAAAAGTGGCGAAACGGCTTAAGACTACTCAGGTATAGTCCGTACTCTGATAGATTGCACGTTTTTTGGCAGAAGACAGACACAGAGACTAGTGTGGCGGCAATTAATCTGCAGGGCTACAACGGTTTTTTACATAACGTGAAACAATTGAGATGGAGAGTTTAGTATTTTTTACTGCTTTATATTTTGGAACTATGTAGAATTTAAAAACGTGCAATTTATCACCACTACGGAGTAGACATTCACTGATGTTCCGGAGACGGACTTCAGCGGCGACGTCGCCGTCCCTGGGAGATCACTTGAACGTTCCTCCAGGAAAAGGTCATTGTCTCGTCCAGCTGCGTCCCGACAGACATCCGAATGGAAGCTGCAGCACCTTCTCTCACTCTTCCTCGGCGATTGGGCGACTTCTCGGGACGACGGGGCTCGGGCGGTCGGGGATGAAACAAAATCCGTTCGACTTCCCTGAAACCTTCCGTGTGAGGGCTCTTTGATCCGCACCACGGCGCTGGAGGACGATCTTCCTGGTCTCAACCCTCTTGTTCAACCCTTTATCAGGACCCCACCACGTCTTCTCTCTCTGTTGTCCGTCTTCCACTCTCTTCGAGCCCCATAACCTGCCTGCCTCGTTTTAGCCTTCATACCTCTCATTGGGGTTTTTGAAATACTGTTTTCTCAATTTCATTGTAGGTCGTAAAATTGTATTGCATATTATAAGCGATTAACGCGATTAACAATGGTTGGATTTAAAAAGGTTGGGAAGCGACGCATGCCATTTGCGGTTCAATGCAAATCTGTATTGCTAGTGGCAAACCCCGCAAAATCTTTAACTTAAAGTACCATAAAATTTTACGACCTACAACCAAATTGAGAAAACAGTAACTTTCTTTCCGAACCGTGCGCGCGGTGTTTGAACGTTGCACGTGGATCAGGTTTCAGATGGCATTTAAAACGTAACAATTGGTGCGATTCTGTTTTAAAATTTACCAATATTTCTATATAACAAGGTTGTAGTTGCTATGATATGAAGCTGTTGATTAGTTGGATCTATGCAAAATCAATGTTGTTCAATAACAATATTGCTAAATTTTGAAACAGAATCGCACTAAATATGTATTTTAAAGTTTTCGGATTTGGTCATTCTGGATACTTTCCTCTTCGGTTGATGTTTTTGCCAAAAAAAAATCGAAACAAAAAATTATGAGAAAAGAAAAACCTATTGATCCTACATTGTGTTTTATTACTTAATTTTATTTAATTAAAGTTACACGAGAAGCCGCATAGTTGGAATAGTTTTAAAATGAAACAATTGAACAGACTATACTTAAATTTTATTTCACAAGTAATCGTAGAATCGTGCCTTGGTGTTTGGTCACAACAAAACTTATAAATACAGTCGAATGCAATAAAAAGTAGACAAGAACAGTTTCCTGTAACCGTTTTTTCTCAGAATGTTATTGTATAAATGTGTCTTTTCGAAGCCTCCTTTTCTTTCAAAATTAGACATTCTTTCAAAGTTGACATTCATTTTAAATCTTTTATAAGATAATTATTGCTGAAATGCCTCTCATAGATGACGAAACCAAAATCAGAATTATCCTTGATTCAAATAACAATTTCTCTACTTTTTTGCATTCGGCTAGGCAACCAAGAATACAGCTGTCAACCAAAATCGAAAAACTGAAAGACTGGACCAAGCAGTCGAAAACTTCTTGTCTATTTTTTTTGCATTCGATTGTAGGTGAGTGAAGTGATTTTTCATGAATGCTTCATTTAAATTTGGACTGAACAAAATTTGACTTGCATTCTGTGAATTGAAACTAAATTGGCGCAACGCCATGAGTTTTCTTGGATGACTTGTGTCTTAACTGAAACCAGTAACAACTTGTGTTTGTGAGGTCGTAGTTGTCATAAAGAAATATGTGAGCATCGCGCTCTATTCGAATCGGGAATGGAACCAGGAAATTTTCCTCTAAATGTGAAGCGGCAGGGACGAAATTGTACTTCGACATCGGGGATACATACTCGCATTTGTTTGAAGATTTTTGTTTCTTTGAAAATAAAAGTGGTAGGTACTTCTTACCAGGAATCTAAAAAGAAGAAAAGAAATTGAAATAAATTACCAGATTCGAAATCACGGCTTCCTAGATTAATAAGAGTCGAAGCCTCTAATACGGCTGGTCGAGTTCATCAGTTGCAAGCATTTTTTCTGTTCCTGAGAGGGCGCCACTATACATTTGTGTATTTGGCTGCTTAACCGCGTACAAATCTCATTTTAAAAAGAATCGTAATTTGTATGTTACATACACTACTTCAAAAAGTAGATTATTGATAGAAAAAAAAACATTAATACGATTTTTCATTCATTTAATTAAAAAAATATTCGTTTTTTGGTAGAGGGCGCTACTATACTTTTGGCTTTTGAAGGAACAGACAGTTCAAGGAACTCGACCAGCCGTATTAGAGGCTTCGACTCTTATTAATCTAGGAAGCCGTGTTCGAAATCATTAAACTATGATTTTAAAAAACGTCTCACAGCGCTTCACAACAGCAATTTTGAGTATTGTTGGTTGCCTAGTTATAATGAATTGGAACTATTATTAATTTATTAAATACTCCACTAAATAAGTCGTCTAAATTTTTATAAAAGCTGAACTTTAAATATCCTGCTTTCAGCGGTTAAGAATTGAAGCTTTATTGCTATTTCCATGGTCTCCTAGATCGAAAGAGAATAAGACCAGTCGCATTAGCGAGTTTCAGGCCTTTCTCCTTTTTTTAAGAAGGCAGCACATTAAGGGACTTGGAGGGTTGCCTATCCTTTAAAATACTCCCTCGTACCTCGATCGTATTTTAAACCCATTCGTCGTATGGTGTACATGTATTACTGGTTGCATACTAAAAGTTTTATGGCACGATTCCGTCATTTCATTAAACGTCAACGATTTTTAGTGCAAAAAATGCCTACGAGTACTTTTTACACGATCGTAGATAATAGTAGTTTATTCGACGAGCTCGTGTGTAATTTGGGCTTTTTTTGGCATGAGTGGGTCAGTTTAAAACTCGAGTAAAACGAGAGTTTTAAGGGTCCACGAGTACCAAAAAACCCCAATTTACACAAGAACGAGTTGAATACAACGTTTTTTTGTTCGACGAGTCCCCTAAAGGCCCCAAATCGCCGAAAATGTTTAAAATTTGTTTGACGTTTCGTTTTGACAAGTTGTCAAATTTATCAAAATCCGTTCACAATTTAGAAAATTCTCAAATTCTGACAGTGTCGCACAAAAATAGTATATTATTCAACGAGTGAGAAAGTTGGCCATTTCCATGAGAATGAAATTTGCGACCACGAGCCGTAGGCGAGTGGAGTAAGTCATTCGAATGGAAATGGCCAATTCTCACGAGTTAAATACTATACTTTTTCTAATCATATTGACAATTGAATAATAATTATATATTTTTTATTTCTACGTTTTATTATGTACATATACATTAACCGTGCCATAATTAACAATAGTAAAGGGAAGTGATTTTACATCTACATTAGTATTGGTTATTTCTTTATTTTCTGTTGTGTTTCCTACACTACTACTGGAAGCTTGAACTGCATTGATAATTTTGTTCGCTGAGTCCATCTTGTTTTTCATGGACGTGTCTATATAACCTTCGGCTACCGTTGTGGACTTCCAGCCACCGTGTCTTTTTAAAGCGGTTATATCGGCACCTGCATCTACTAGTATTGTAGCTGATGATCTCCTGAAACTGTGTCCAGTATACTTTTCAGCTTCCGGTAGCTTTAAGTAGTTAGCTATTTCCTTTCCCATTTTGGATATCTTGTTAACACCTATATTTTGACAAGTGCACTTGCCCTTTTGATAGTTTAGAAATAAACTGTCGGTCGACACATTTGGCGGACGTAGATTAATGTATTTTTGAACAACATTATAGAATTTACCAGTTATAGTGAATTTTCGTACACTTTTTGTTTTTGTAACAGGAATAGTGACCAACATTGTTTTGTTTATATCCACAATATCATTCACTTTGATGGCATGTATTTCACTGGTCCTGCAAGCACCCATAATGCCCATTATAAGGGCCATCTTAAAAAATTGTTAATTGTAGGTACGCATGTAGCATATTATGTATAAAGAAGTCAACACCTTACCTTTGTTGCAAGATACATCTCATCTGGAGCATTGGATAAGAATTCATCAATTTCCTTAGGAGTAAATGTTTTTGATTTTGTAGCCTGATAGCCCTCGGATTTTCTTTTTAACAATGCACGTAACTTGGGGTAGGTTTCAATATTAATATTGTTGTGAATGCTTAGAGTAGACTTCAGGAAGGAATATTGGGACCACAGTCCAGAGTGAGGAGGATTTATATTTCTCTGCTAATTCGGAGAAGTAAGCCGAGAGAACATTTTCGGAAAATGAGTTTGTCTTCTTTGTTCTGCACCAATCTATGAACATTTTGTAACTTAACTCATATTTCTTTCTCGACTTTTGTGGCAAGAGATTAAGTGTTGTGAGTTTAGCAGTCTCTTGCACTTCCGGTGGCGTACAATTCTCTATATCGTCCACAATTTCTATTTTCTTGTTGATATTTCTGAGAAAACAGATTCGATGACAAATGTCAATGTCAACTATTTTTTAGAAAACAATGGACCGTCGTATAATCGTTACGGTGGTGATAGATACTATCCGTTGAGAAAGTAAAATCTCGTCATCTCATTGGTCTAAGACAAAAATTTTCTCCACGGATTCGACCAATTTTCTCCACAGTTGAAAAAATGACAACTTTCTCAATTAAAAACGTAATGGAAAAGTACACATTTCTTAATATGATTAGAAAAAGATTATTAGAATTAAGAATGATATGATATATCCACGTTGGCGGTTTTGATTAAATTTGACAAATGTAATGTCGGATCACACATTTCGTTAGGCTCATTATTACTCATGTCATGAATAATTCTATATGTGTTAATTTTAGCTCTTCTTCAGGTTCTGTTGGTGGTAGCCAGATCTTCACGTGCAATACGCCAATCACGAGCGACGATGACGACCGAACCTTCTGCATTGCACCAGAAGTCGACGACGAAAACTTCTGGTGTGTCTTCAGCAGAAGCGTCCATAAACTCATGCATTTTAGTTAAACATCGAGCTCTCGATACACGTTCAAATGCATCTTTCAGAGTCTCGATTTGTACAAAACATATTGAATACACTACAGTAGAAATCAGAAATCTACGATCTTTGTCACAGCTCTTGTCGCAATTATTTTTCTATCTCTTCCCATTTAGGCAAATCTGTACGATGTTCTTCATTGCCGAACCCATTCCCGACACGGTAAGCTTGCACAAGCACTCTTAGATATTACAAACATGAATTTTGGGCGGAGATGATTTTTTTTTTTCGTTCTTTGCCCTTCCCTAACTCTAGTCGAGTCAATGAAGGTTTTTACTTCTTAATCTTCAGAAACAGCTCCGATTTTGCTGATTTTTTTTTTAAATGTGTGTATTTATATATTATTTGAAATCAGAAACATTTTGTTTGGGGCACGTAAATATTTATATTGCTTAAACAATAATTTGCTATTTATGAAAAAAATTCCGTTTTCCACGATATTTATTTCAAAGATTTTTTTTATATGGAAACTGAAGTATGAAGAGTAGTTGTTAAGTTAAAATTTCTAGTAAAAAAACAATTTTTACAACAAAAAACATAATAAAAATGCAACATAAAACCAAATTCAGGGAACATTTTTTACCCATTCGTGTCTTTCTGAACAGCTTAAACAATGACATAGTTGAATCAAACAGTGTAGTTGTTTTTAAAAATAAATTACAAAAATATCCTCTGGAAATTCATAGCCATAATTACAATTAAGTAGTGCTTATAGGCGGCCCGGCCGCGACTGGAACGGAGCAAACAGTGAAATACATCTGTTGGAAATCCAACACTAAAGCTTGCTAAGTTAATTTCTAGGAATAAAACAGGCTAATGCCTCTATTCCTCCAATTAATAATAATTATTATTGTTATTATTAAAAAAAAGGCTATATTCTATCTCGTGATTCGGAAGTCACGTTAAGCCATTGGTCCCGGTCTATTGAGTTGGTCATCACGCCCCTCATAGATTTGTAAACCAGTCCTAGACTGTGTAACAACATTTTCAACATTATTATTATTACATCTTAACCCTCCACCACCCGGCGGCACGGCAATTTTGCCGGAGTACATACACTATTACGGATAATACTCGTACTATCAAGTGCTTATCAACATAATTACCGGCGTCTCGCCTCCACATTTTGACTTTTTTGTGTTTTATGTTCTGTGTCAATGTTAAGGAATTTCCTCACGATGTGACATGAGTATAATAATATACCTTTTTGAATTTCAACCACCAATGTGTTCTCTAAGTCCAAAATTTCTAAATTTTTGAAAAGAGATTGCGGTACTATTCCCGTTGCTGAAATTACATATTATTAATTGGAGGAATAATAATAATTATTATTTGGAGTTTAGAAAAAAATTCTATTTTACCACTTATAATTTCAGCAACGGAAATAGTACCGCAATCTCTTTTTAAAAATTTAAAAATTCTGGATTTAGGGAACACATTGGTAGTTGAAATTCAAAAAGGTATATTATTATACTCATGTCATATCGTGAGGAAATTCCTTAACATTGACACAGAACATAATGCACAACAAAGTCAAAATGCGGAGGCGAGACGCCGGTAATTATGTTGATAAGCACTATTACTTGACAGTAATATCCGTAATAGTGTATGTACTCCGGCAAAATTGCCGTACCGCCGAGTGGCGGAGGGACAGTTATTATTAATTGGAGGAATAGAGACATTAGCCTGTTTTATTCCCAGAAATTAACTTAGCAAGCTTTAGTGTAGGATTTCCAACAGATGTATTTCACTGTTTGCTCCGTTCGAGTCGCGGCCGGGCCGCCTATAAGCACTACTTAATTGTAATTATGGCTATGAATTTCCAGAGGATATTTTTGTAATTTATTTTTAAAAACAACTACACTGTTTGATTCAACTATGTCATGGTTTAAGCTGTTCAGAAAGACACGAATGGGTAAAAAATGTTCTCTGAATTTGGTTTTATGTTGCATTTTTATTATGTTTTTTGTTGTAAAAATTGTTTTTTTTACTAGAAATTTTAACTTAACAACTACTCTTCATACTTCAGTTTCCATATAAAAAAAATCTTTGAAATAAATATCGTGGAAAACGAAATTTTTTCCATAATTAGCAAATTATTGTTTAAACAATATAAATATTTACGTGCCCCAACCAAAATGTTTCTGATTTCAAATAATATATAAATACACACATTTAAAAAAAAAGATCATCAAAATCGGAGCTGTTTCTGAGGATTAAGAAGTTTCGGCGATTTTTCGGCTTTATTGACTCGACTACTCCCCAATTTTTATTTCCACCACGACCACTCTGTGTGTGTCAGTTCGGTTGAGTGCGGTGACTTCCGACCTGACGCAAAAGCAACTCTCTTCAAAAATAGACGCCGGCCGGTTCGTCTCCTCATTTTCGCCACAGTAGTTTCCGTCGTAGTGTAGTTCTGTGTTCGTTTTAGCCGCCATGGCCTACAGCTGGGACAACAGAGTCAGTTTCGTGGTCAAGTACTTGTACGGTGGGTACCCAACGCCTCTACTACGCTCACTTTGCACTACTCTTTCTGTTTTCTTCTCCTGCCGCTTCCGCGTTCGGAATAGACTTGTCACCCTCCATAAATCACGACATATTTCTAAACCTCACGCCTTGTTTCTAAACAGAAATAGACCCAAATCATATTATTGTAATTCGTGTTATTACTCTTCGCGCGAAACTCTCAACTCGCGTACTATTAATAAAACATTACTGAACTTATTATTTTTGTTCTGTTACTCTGGTCGGTTTATTTACGCGAACAAACATCGATTACTTTATGTAATTGATGAGAGCTGGGTTTTGCTAAACAGGATCTAACTCAAAAATATCCACCCCAGTTATTATCTAATGACGTGACGAATTATTATAGTGTTCATTTCGAAATTGAAAACGTAACGAAAATAGAACGAGGGGATACGGTGCGGTTGTCATTTTTAAGTGTCATTGTACTCTGAAAAAAGCATAATTATTTTCAGCTTCATTGGTAAAATAACGCACATCGTGCCAGCAACAATTATTAACTCGGTTAAAAGGACAGCTGTTCGCTGGCAATTATGTAAAAATAGACGAAGAAGATAGATCGCGGTATTGTTGGTGTTAAAACCATTACAATTGGACCGAAATCAACGCAACAATTGCTCTGTTCTCGATTGCCAAAGAACAACATCAAAAGAAGAAACGGTAAACAATTAATACAATAATTTAAAATAAATTGAATTCGTTTAGAGCTTTTTCAAACATTTGTGATTGATAGAGAGAAAACTGAAATCGTGTGGCTGGATCGCCAGATTTTAAACCCTTTGACATTTCTTGGAGTCGTGCCAACATAGTTTGTTGTTTATAATTCAGTTTTTCTGTGATGGTATTATATAATTTGATGTTCATAGAAAATGTCCTGCGAAAAGGAAGAGAAACGAATGGAGTTTAAAAATAATTATGATCAAAGAGCCTGGAAGTAATGTTGTAAAGAAAATGAAGATGCAGCAGTAAAGTGTTATGGATGAATTGGTGCAAAATGACTCAGATGAAGAATCTGGTCTTTCAAATTATGACATAGAAGAAGAAGCAAATTCATGGCCAGAAAATGGTGTATGAAAACTAAATTTATTTAAGAAAGTATAATCTCGTGATTAGATCTAGATAATCTGCTAGAAAGGTAAATTCAGAAGCAGAATGCTGGTCTAGTTTCTTCGTGGCAGACCCAGAATCAAATGTGAAGAATAATAGAAAGTTTTGTTAGCTCTTGAAGATGCAATTGTACGGATTTAGACGACTTATTCAGATCACAATGAGTAACCCAATAAACCAAAAGAAATCAAAAGTGCTCTCCAGCAATTTGGATTTTTTTTTTCAAGAAATCAAAATCTTTCGTCGCTGAATAGCAATTTTAATCTCTTTTGGTTTGAATCCGATCTGACAATTTTACAGTGTCAGAATATTATTTGATAACTTTGCTTCAAAGAGAAAAATCTTTGATAACCAGGTAAAATAATTACCAAAAAATTTTATGATCAGCACACATTGAGATACAGTTTTTAACTATAGAACAACTGAACAACCATCTGGTCATGTTACTTTGAAAATTGTTAGAAAATTGTGGTTCCAACTGGACGAAACATTCGACCACTTCAACAAAAAAAAAGACACTCGAAATAGCAGAATGTGACTCTCGTCCAGTGTTTCCAATCTTAAAATAAGAGTGATGGCACGAAATAGATAATTAGAAAAATAGGTATTCGCCGAAGACTTCTTTTGGAGACTTCTTCCAAGGAATTCTTTTAAAGGAGTTTGCTCTAGATTTGATTGGCAAAGATACAGTAAAAGAACTAGACAAGACATTGCTTTAAAAGTCTTCTCTCAATGTATAAGGTGAAGACTTAACACGCCGCAACAGAATGTCCAAGAACAGATACCACAAGTTGTTCTGTTAGGAACATGTTTTATAAAGTTGGAATTCACGATTTATGAACAATGAACTTAATGAAGAAGAAGAAAACAAAAATTTTGAAATTCCATCTTTTTAATTTATAAATATTTTTTCTTCGTTTTGTGTTTTGTTGTTAATGTCCACATGTAGTTCAATTTTTCTTTAAAACAACTGTCATGTTGGTATGAGCCACTAGATATTTGATGGTTATTAGGTTGGCAACGTAAAATGTCAATTGTATGTCAGCCATTTTGATGTAAAGGCGCTATGACTTGCCCTACTTCAAAGCCCCCTACTTCATACGTTCAATCGTACCGTCGCGAGCAAAAAATTCTGGTCGTCAAGGTCAATTTAAAATTTCCCGCAATTGTCACAAATTAAAAATCTTGCCTGTTTAATTAGGGCCAATGTCAATAAAACGTCATCAAAAAAAATTTTGTTGTATTTTTCAGTGTCATTCATTATTGTTTTTATTTCTTGTCTTTTACTTTACATTATTAACCTCAATGATTAACATACGATTTGACGTGAACAGAATAATATATTATGATACGAGTTTATAAGAAAGCCTCTAAAGCACGCGCGGCGAGTTTAAGAGCACGACGCGTAGCGGAGTGCTTTTAACGTCGATAGTGCTTTAAAGGCTCTTATAAACGTGCATCATACGCTATTTTTTATTATACCTGCATTAAAATCTGAAAATTATAACAAAAAATAGTATATTACAGCCCTTTCACAATGGCGTTAACGTTACGTCGATGTTAAAACGTTAATGTTAACGTTAGATCTAATTACATGTATTTCAGTACATTTTATAAATTATTTCCGTTGGCTAATGTTAGAATGTAACGTTAAGAATCCAGAACATTTCTAGAACTAACGTTAACGCTAACAATATCACGCAACATTAATTTTCATCATAACGTCATTGTGAACGGTCCACAATGAAACACATGTAATTTTCAATTTCTAGATCTAACGTTAACATTAACGTTTTAACATCGACGTAACGTTAACGCCATTGTGAATGGGACTTTAAAACATGAGTTTTATAAAACTTATGTTAAGACACGAGTCAGATTTGCAGCACGACTGCCGAGTGCTCTTTCTTTATCTTGGTGAGTGGTCGATGCGATCAAGTAGAGCGATGGGTAGCTTTGTAAGTTTTATTTTTTCCACCAAATTTTTGTGTAGTGTAAATCAAATATTAACTGTCATCGCTGGCATTCAAATTCAGAATCTTCGTCAAGCATTTATGTCCAAATCTCGCGATCTTATGTCGCGAAATACAGTGTGGAATAAAATTATTTACATCCAGTTACCTTTGGAATTTTTGCACATGTAAATTTTCCTGTACCGCTCTACTTTTTTTTTTAGTGCCGAACTATTAGTTCTGTCAGTAAATGTCATCAATCGAATTGACAATTGTTGCAATTTACTAAATTGAATTAACAAACGTTGGTGGCCACTTTCAACACTAGCTGTGACTTGCTTTTGTTAGCTCCTTTTTAATTTCAATCTCTACTTTGCATTCATATCATCCCTTCGCAATAAATCACATTTGGAATTTTGGAATATTTTGAGGTTAAGCTTTCTTTTTTTTGTAGAGCGGCATTTCGTATTTTTACAAGGGTAATGCAAAGGTAACTAGATGTAAAACATTTTATTCCACACTGTATGAATATACAATGCGTTCGTAAAGTTTGGAATAAATTCGATAAAACTGTAAGTATTAATTTCTGAGAAAAATCCTTGAACAGGTCAACTTTGTTTTTAAAAAGTGCATATTGTTCAGTACTTTGCTTATATTGACAGCTTGTCATCTCTTAATAATGACGTCATCAATAATTTTGTTAAATGACAACCCCAATTTTTTTCTTATTTTTCTGGTACGCCTTGGTACTAGCTAAACAATCAATGAAAAAAATTGACACCTTACATAACAATTTTTTTGAGAAAATGACAAATTTTACTTCAAAAAATTTAATTTAATTTTTAACTAAATTTTTTTTTCAATAGATTTAGTTACAATGGATGGTTTATTTTAATAGACCAAACAATTTAGAACAATTTGCGGTAGAGAATTCGCACTGAAACGGAACAAATAAGCCCTGACATTATTGAGCGCAGTGTACAAAGTGTCGGTGAGTGCCAAATAGTTGGCGGGAGGCAATGTGTTAAATTTAATTGTTAACCTGAGATGTTTGTTTGATTTTGCTTCAGGTCAATTAAAATTTACATTAAAAATTAAGTTAAATTTTTTATGTAAAATTTGTCATTTTCTCAAAAAAATTGTTATGTAAGGTATCAATTTTTTTCACTAGTCGTTTAAGTACTAAGAAGGTCTACCAGAAAAAGATGAAAAAAGTGAAGGTTGTCATTCAAAAAATTATTGATGACGTCATTATTACGAGACGACAAGCTGTCAACTTAAATAACGTACTGTACAACATGCACTTTTTAAAAACAAAGTTGACCTCTTCCAGGATTTTTCTCAGAAATTAATACTTACAATTTTATCGAATTAATTCCGAACATTATTCCCATCCCGTGCCGGGCAATATTGCAAAGAAATTTGGGTTTGAGAAATTAACCGGATTCTTAAACCATAAACGGGACCAAATTTGACCGGAAAGTGTGTGGTTGGTCTAGAACATTTTGAAATTCCCAAGCAAGTTATTAAAATTTTAGAAAACGATGCGATATGAAGATGACACGTTTGAGGTTATGTCTCGATGCATATGAATCATGAGCAATTTAACCTTGAAAATAATAAATAGAAAGACTTTGCGGCGTCTCTGTAAGTACAGTTGCGGCCAAATAAAACTGGGCAGCAATTTTTTCTGTTGTAAATCGGAATTAAATATTAAATCACCTGAAAAATCATCTCTTACGAGATAACATAAAATACTATTTTTCAAATTGACATCATGCGTCACTGTTATGTTGTGCCACAGGTATGGGTATCTGGTTACCACAGAAACTTTCATTTTAAAAGCCTGAATTACCAAAATTTATAAAGATGACATAAAATGTCAATTTAGTGGCCGCAACTGTACATTATTGTAATATTTGACTATTTTTCAACAACTACCAACGCACTTTTCCATAGAAACTTTCAAAAATCCCTAAATTCAACTTGACGGCTGAAAATTTCCCAAAGACCACTCACCAAGCTAAAGAATAGAGCATATGCAATGTGTGTAGTATTTCAATCCTTTTCTGGCTTGTGGCCGGTATTGACGCATCATACTAATAATGCTAATAAGAGGCGATAAATAGAGGAAAGTAATAAATAAAAGCCATTTTAAATAGAATGACAATATTTACTGTTACGGGACACAATTATTACTTAAAAAAACACAGAAATTTAACAATTTTTGAATAAAATTAATTTTTTTGTTCGACACTGTCAGAATTTGAAAATTTTCTCCTATGTGAACGGATTTTGATAAATGTGACAACTTGTCAAAGCAAAACGTAAAGTTAATTTTAAAGATTATAAGCGATTTGGAGCCTTTAAGGGGGTCGTCGAACAAAAAAACGTTGTATTCAACTTGTTCTTGTGTAAATTGGACTTTTTTTGGCACTCGTGGGCCTTTAAAACGCGAGTGAAACGAGCCCTATTTACACATGAACTCGTTATAGTATTTTACAGTAGAAGTCCGTTAGGATAGCCTTTACTGCCGAGCCAGAGATTTTGTGACACGAGCTCGCAGAGCGAGTCGAATAATACTGGCGAGGCAGTGTCCCATTACATTAAACATTAATTATTGTACGAATTGTAAAAAAGTTGAAAAATAAAGTTTAGATCTACGTTGCTATAGTTATTTAGTCATTCATAACGGCCGCTCCCGCTCATAACGGACACCCTTAACGGACTCCGGCCGTTATGAGGTTGCTTACATGGTGACAAACAGTCCGGAAAGTCACCTTTAACAACTAGATATTACAAAAAATAAATAACTATTGTCATTTTTTGACGAATACTTGAGTCTTTGCCGTGTAATCGAAAATTTAAAAGTTTTGCATGGTGATGCATTCTGCATTTTAAGAACACATCAGTTATATTGTTAACTACATAGTTGTAAAAAAGTTTAAAAGCGCTATCGAAGGTACACCTGGCAACGAACGCAGCACTCTTAAACGAATTAGACAGCGACGCAAATACTACACCGCGAGTCTGTCTTTGTTCATGCGCCTGACACAAAAACTGTTACGATCGGCAATAGGACGGGTCCCTTCCAGATACGAGTAGTATTGAGTTCACTGTAAAAAAGTCAATAACTTGAACTGACTACTAAGTGTCAGTGTCGTCAACAACCGGAAGTTACTCCAGTTATATCATTTAAAAGTAAAAATCAGTACTGCCAACTCAAACAGTCCTTTTTGATCACACTGTAATATGTTTGTTGCCTGCTGCCGAATAATAGTCCTCAGAAACTGTAGAAACATCCTCTTCTTAGAAAAAGAGTTCCTAGCAAAACATGCGATGAACAACCAAACAAACCATGTTTTGCTAAAGTAAAATTATTTGACATTCCTGTTTTACATCGTTATTCTCAGTTGCTTTTGGTTGTTAATGTATCTACTCACGGAATCTTGGCCACAACTGACATTTAACTGAGAAATATGTGTGAACTGGTCTTTATTGAATATAACCCAACTTTTGACTGATAATGCCATTTCCCTGCTTTTTTGATGACACGAGAAAATCTTCAAAGTGATTTTTAATAATTGTCATTTATTAATGACACTGATGATTGGTTTAGATCATTTTTTTAAATAGGTATGTCTAAAAAATGTTGGCCAAGATTCCGTGTCCGGAATAGTATGTATGATCTAATTAACGATCATTATTTTTGACGTAAGAGTTGTAAAATGAAAGAGGACCAATAACGGATGCTTGTGGTACCTCTGCTTAGCCATCTAGGCTGGTCAGATTATTTCCTTTTCTTTTTTAGATTACGTAGAAATGTTTATTAAAAATTGTTGTGTTGTTTTGGCATTTCCTCATTTTCTTTGTCTTCTTATATCTTATTCATGTCGCGGCAATTTTAAAATTTCTGTTATTTCTGCAATTCTTTAGAGTTGACTAATAAACTCTGCGTCTTGAAATATTAATAAACTTATTTACTTCTAATGTTTCCTCCTTGTCTTTCAGATACCGACAATAACGGCTACCTGGACGAGCGCGACTTCGCCTGCCTGGCCTTGCGCGCCACCATAATCGAAGGCAAAGGCGAATTCAGCTTCTCCCGCCTCCAGGAATACCAACACATCATGCTGGGCCTGTGGGAAGAAATCGCCGAACTAGCCGATTTCAATAAGGTTTGGCTTCTAGGTAGTTGGCCAGCTTTTTCAATAACCGCTCTCTCCACGCACAGATTTCCACACACCCGCTCTCACTAAGTAGGTTAGAGTAGGTCTTCTCGCTTCGTCTTGTAGTTAGATTAAACGGTTTAGATCCGGACCAAAGACACCCGATGTGAATCCGCCTCTGTTTGTTTCTCACGCAGGAGCTCTTGCAGGACGGAAAGATCACCACCGACGAGTTTAAACAAGCGGTGCAGCAGTGCTGCATGGGCCGGCGGTACGAGGACTTCCCCCAAGCCATGAAGATGTTCATCGACTCCAACTTCAAGATGGTGGACCTGAACGATGACGGCGTCATCGGGGCCGACGAGTACAGGTTCAACTGTGTCACCAAGTTCGCCATCGACGACATCGAGGTGGTCGACGAAGCCTTCAACAACTTGCTAAGCGTAAAAATGATCACATCGACGACACGAAAGGTATTTGAGTGAACGTTTTGCGACTGTTTTTGCAGGACGACGACAGGAGAAGAGGCGGCTTGACCTTGTCCCGCTACCAGGAACTGTACGCCCAGTTTCTGGGAAACCCAGACGACAACTGCCCCGCCATCTACCTCTTCGGACCGTTATCTGAGTTTTCGCTGTGAGGAGAGCTGCCAAGTCTGATACTAATTTAAGTGTTATGTTACCGTCTGATGTTACTGTTTTTGTTGCATTTTTTAACTTAATAAAGAATTTTTGCAAAACGAGTCCACAACCTCAATAACAATGAATCACAAGAAACACTTTTTGATCATTCGAAATTTCTGATTTTTAGTTTCTTCACAACTGTACCTTCACCCTCACACCATTTTTGAATGACTTACGCGATACAGAATAGTTTTTTTAATTTTTGTTTGTTTGAATTCCATTAACTCCAAAACTAACCGATCGATTTTCTTCAAACAAAGTTTGTTAGAAAGAAACAGTTCCTGATTGTGTTCTGCACTTGGTTTCATCACAATATTACATCAGCTGTCAGTAACGTGCAAAAACAATAAATCTGTGCCGAGTATATCGTGGTGTTGTGAAACAGAAACAAACACCACCATTCGCTGTAATGTTTAAGAAATGGCGATAAAAACGCAATGAACTTTATTATTGCTCATTATGTTTTCTTTTATTATGATGAACTAGCAGCATTATGGATCTGCTCTCGTTGTAGCTTTCAATAACTCTCAGACCATCCATAATTTAAACCGCCAAGTGACCGTGATCTCATTTCCAACTTTAAATTAAACTTGTAAAAATAAAATTATTGGAAAACATGCTTTGACTCAATATATTTTTATTTCAATAACGGTGAGTTTTTTTTCTGCACGATAATCTTAACTCTGGATTATTGCATAATGTTGAAGGGTAATCATATTTAAATAAGTGAGGTGAGTCTGCAGATTCTTTAAATTTTACGCATTAACATCTTTCATGTAAAGAAAGAAATAACAAGGTTGGATTTAAAAGAAGCGCTGATACGACAATATATCGAAAGGTTGGCAATCGCACTACCAGAGGTCACCTCAGGTGTTTTCCTACAAGGTTGGTAGCACTGACTAATGTAGGTTGCCTCGTTGCCATTTAAAACAATAGTTTGATTTTTTTTCTACCGCAAAAGTTACTTGTGACGTCATAATGCACTAAACGTTTACAACAGAGTCTGTCGATCACGCATTAGGGGTTCCCTCACTAGAATAAAATCCAAAAAATCACCCCCGGAGCTTATAAACCTTGGGTTCTATTCGAACACTCAAAATTTCTCGGTTGATTTTACGCCACGAGTTTCTTCCCAAGTCGTGATCGTCATCGAAACGGTAAAAACCCTACGTTGTGTGTTTTATACAAAATGGCGGAAGACTAACTCTAGATGCAAATGGCCGACCTGCAGGGTGGATAAAATTCGAAATAAAAATGCGTAAGTCGGTGGGAGGACACCTGTTTTTAATTTGTACATACATAATTGGTGAACCTTCGCTTTGAGAGGCTCGTTTCAAAAGAAGTTCCCCTTAGTTGAGAGTAGTACAGAGTGATCAACAAGAATCCAAATCAGAGCAAGCGTTGCAAATTATCGGTCACGTCGTAGCAGAATCATACGCAAATAAACGTTCAAAGCATGGCCGTAGACAATTTGTGGTCTCAAACGCTAGTTTATAATAAATCATACCTCATGAATTTTAGACGTTGGAATTATAATTGTGCATTTTATTATTATTATAAGATAAGGGAAACAATTTATAAGATAAATAAGAGCAACATTTTACATTTGTAAGAGTAAGTAAATTATCAGCTTTATTGCCGAACGCGACGCCACTGGTACGGAGATGTTTCGTTTAAATGTCACATTTCAAAATTCAAGATTGTTGTTGTTGACAATTTAAGTGATTTAACCTAAAAAACAAATCTTCGATTTCGGCAATATTTACAGACGTTTATTGGAATTGTAAGCAATAATTATTCCAGAATAAGTTGTAAAATGGGTTTTACCATTAAAAAGAAGGCATTTTTATTAGATTATTTTCGAAAGAGGGTGAAACAAGAAAGTGAAGACTGGCCTTACTTTGTACCCCCTTACACTGAAGAATTTCAAGCCAAATGTCTGAACCTGATGGTATTGGTTATTAACAAGTTTATCAATGTCTTAAAATTATAATGCCTAATTTTAGTGAATCATAATCCATCATTAAGAAGAAGTCAGGTCAGTCCTTAGTTCAAATTTTAGAAATGGTGCAAAATGTTCGACAAATTATCAAGGAACATCCCTCAACTTCCATAAGGCGTTTAAGACTGCAAATTAAATTGAGTTAATGCACTTATTGCAAAAATTTTGAAGGAGGCTATTAATTTGTTTCCCTTGTGTGTTGCAAGAAATAAAACCCACACATTACCTTAAAGAAATTTTCACCATAAATGAATTTTGGCAGTCCATTTCACCTGACAGCTTCATAAGTGTTTTTGGAAAATATGAGAGGCGAGTTTGACTCTTTCTGGACCACAATGGAGAACATTTGGAGCAGTTTTTGTGAAAACTTATTTTTTGACCTTGGAATAATTTAAATGTTTTAATTAAACTGCTAGAAAAGATACGAGTAAGTTCTCAATTAACCAAAAATGTGAGAATAATAACTTTAGCACTTTTCTTACAGAAAAGAACAAAACAAAGAATTCTGAAAAATAATGACTTAAAATTTTGTAACCAAAGATTACGTGCCTTATGAAGGAATTTTATGTAACTGTGTGTTTTTTCCTTAATCAGTAATAAATAATAATTAATAATAACTTCCTTTTAAATCCATTATTCATGAATTACAAACAATTTATAAAGGCAATTAATAATAGATTTTTGAGAGGTAGGCAACCAACAAAACGAGTGCACAGCAATTATATAAAAGTGTCTGATTAGTATACGACGTACGTTTCGATAAAATAAAAGATGAGGTAGCACTCTTGATTTGGTTTCTTGTTGATCACTCTGTATATGGTATGTAACTTTTTAACTCAGATTATTATGTCTAGTTTTCTTGGTCATTTTCCTATGTTCTATGCATTTTTTTCAACAAAAACCCGTATTTCTACCAAAACATCAAAAAACAACTTTGAATTTGACTTTTTACCCTGATTTTTAACCCTAAGTTCTAACTCAGATTTTCCCAAATCGTCAATTTTTTTAGGAAAATGAGTCGATTTTCAAGTTTTATCGTTGAAGTTTGTTGAGTTTGGAAAAACAGCCCATTAAAGTCGGTTCAAAAACACAAAAATTGAGAAAATGACTTGTTTTTAGGCTCATTTTATCTATTGAAACATCAATTTTTTATGGAAACTCCCTATTTTTTATGACCTTTTTAAAAATGTGAGCCAGACGTAACAACTGAATCTGTGGTTTTTGTTGAAAAAAAGTGCATAGAAAATAGAAAAATGATTAAGAAAACTAGACATAATAACCTGAGTTAAAAAGTTACACATATTAGACTACTAAAATGGAAATCAATTAGTTTGCATCAAACAAATAAAGAAATATTGCATTGAATCATAAAAATAGAAGATCAAACTGGTGTGGAAATTTTAAAAATCGAATTCCATAAAAATTTGAGTTACCATTTAAAAAATACTTTGCTCACCCATCTTTATCAAGTCATTATATTACTAACAAAAAATTTTGATAAATAAATGGACAATAATCAATCGAAGTCTTGTACAAAATGTAAAACTGAAAAGACTTTAGAAAATTATTATAGGAATAAGAATCATTCAGATGGGCATCATGCAACTTGCAAAGAATGTTGGAGTTATAAAACGAAATCTGCACCAAGAGAAATACAAGATTCAAGTATTTGTAGTAAATGTAATATTGAAAAAAGTAATGATAATTATTTTCAAACTAGAAAATTTAAATGTGGTAAACAAACTATATGTAAAGAGTGTTATACCAAGGTTTGTACAAAATGTAAAATGGAAAAGACTTTAGAAAATTATTTTTTTAATAATAAACTTAATGACGCACATCAGTCGATATGTAAGAAGTGCTGGGCAGAATATTTTACAAATAATGAAAAAAGACCATGTCCTAAATGTAAAAGACCAATAGGAAGAGGACATATGGATGCACATCTTAAATTGGAATGGCACTCACTGATTAACTAAAAAAATTTTTAACAAAATATTTGTTAATAAAATTATTTAAACAAATTTTTCCTATATAAATGGAAGCTCAACTTAGAAGCTTGAAACGCAGACAAAGATATATAAAAGAATTTCAAAGAGATATAAACAATAAAACCAGAACTCAATTACATGAGTTTATAAAAAATTTTAAAGTAAGAGGATATTCAAGAGCATCTAAACAAGAACTGATTGATTTTATAAACGGTCAAATCCCTAAAGGTAAAACATTTTAAAAAAATAAAATTACAAATCTTAAACTTTTACAACAATTACAAGTAGATGATGATTTAATAATTCCACCAAGAGAAAGGAGAGAGGGAATTGAAAATAAAACAAAAGATTTAAAAGAATTACCTCAATACGATGACGAAGATGAAGAAGAAGTTAAAGTAGTTCGAGTTAAAGGAACTTGGAATGATATGCTTGTTGACTATAGATTTTATTCAGATATAAATCAACATGATTTATCAATCTATCTAGATCGAATTCAATCATATGTAAGAGACAAAATTAAAAAGGGATTTAGAAAACATAAAGCGGTAACAATAAAACTACTTGCTATGGTCCTATATGATGAACTTGATACATCTGGAAATGTGATTGGATTACGTAAACAATTTTTTCCTAGTAGATTAAGATTTTAATTCAAAAAATACAAAATATAGATTTAACAGAGTCTTGTATGCTGATTTACAATCTAGTAAACATACTCATCTTAGAGGAGGGACCTTTATTAAATTACCAACATATTATAAAAATAAAAAGTGTTGCATTAATGTGAAAAATACAAAAACAAATAAATTCAAATGCTTAAAACAAGAAAATCTCAGATGTTTTGAATATGCATTAGAATAGTTATTTTTATATTAAGTGCGTGAAGAGAGTGTTTTTTGTGCATGAAAAGGTCTTTTACGCCGAGACGAAGGTCGAGGCAGTATAAGCCTTTGAATGCACAAAAACATCTTCGCGCACGAAATATAAACAATATTTTTTCTATAATTGATTCAAAAAATTGAAATTAAAAATTCAAATTTTTGAAGGAACTCTGAAGTTTCAATGCAGTGACCATGCTGCTAGGTAACTAATAAAATACAGTGCGTGAAGTGAAACACAGAAATAGTCGTGTGCGTGAAATCGCATTTCACACACTGTTTTGTATGGTTTCTATGGTTTCGATCTTACTAACAATGCAAAAAGAAATACACGTTAGAAAATGACCCACTTCAGGCACCGATAACTATGCGTGAATTTCAATTTTTTGAATCAATAATAGAAAAAGTATATTAAATCCAGCTGATAAAAATTCAGAGAGACCATCTAACTATAAAGGCGGCCTTACACCAAGGCAACAATTGGCAACATGTTGCCTGCAACATTTTTTAGTAATGACCGGCAATATTACTAAAAAATGTTGCGGGCAACATGTTGCCAATGGTTGCCTTGGTGTAAGGCCGCCTTAAGGGTGACCGATACTGGCGAAGTGTTTCAGTTTTGCCACCTTTATAACGCAGCCACTAATACGCAGTAGAGTATATAGATAAGTATGGAAACCAAACTGAATTTTTACCTGAAATAATAAGCCCTGAGGCCCTGACCGTTTCCATGCCCTTACCGAAAGGTTCTGGTTTATCTGGTTTATCAGACAAACAATAAATACATTTCTTATTTTGTCTAAAAATGTAAGACATAATTTTCTTCTGGAAAATTGTCGAATAATAAAATTATTAATATTATAATAGATTAAAAGGGTCCAATAATATGAAGTCCCAAAATTCACGCCCATAAATAAATGTCTTTTTCGCATTAGACACATTAGACGTCGTATGCGAAAAAGACATGTTTTTGCAACGAATTACATACAAGATTTTTTCTAATTCCGTAAAGTATTAGGCAAAAACAAGAAAAAAGAAATACAGATTTTAATTTTTTTAATTCACTAATTTATTACTCCTATCATTCTATCACTCTCTATCTACTCCAATTCATTTATTACAAAAGTGATATTTATTGTTACAATTTTGTATTGAAAAATATGAAAAACTAAATATAGAGTACCCGTACATATAATAGAAGAGAATATTCAAAAGTATGAATAAGTCTTTTGTTGCGGATGTGTGCAGACGTGTTCCAACGTGCTCCGTTCTGTTTTCCATTTGCCAGTGCTTAGTGTGATTCGTATATTTTCGAAAGTTATATCGTTTTGTAACTCAGATATTACTTGTACCTTTGCATATCCAACTTTTGCAAGTTTTTACGTAAGTACTCAAAGCACCTATACTTATTTATTGCCGTATTTAAATACATTTTTCAACGAGACAGATACGATCCGTATCTTACCGTGGTTTTTGTCCTCTGGGGTTTTTGTACCTAGCAATACACAGCGTTGCGTTATAAAAACATTAAAAATAACAAGCGGGTGAGCCTCTTGCATATTAATTAGGTGCAATGAGTGCTAATTGTTGCCACTGCTCTAAGGATGTTAGTGGAAAAGCGGCACACGTTAAGTGTGATGGCTGTTCATTAAACATCCACATACGTTGTCTGACTTTGAGTGAAAAAGAAGTTGAATCTATCAAATCTCGGTCTGCTAATATTAAAGTGCTCTGCAACTGATGCAACGTAACGTTCAGTACTATGGCGGAGATAAAAACTCTTGTTAATAGTATGAAAACGTCATTTGATGAACGTTTTGCTCAGTTGGAGACTCTGATTCGCTCGAATACCACAAACACTAACCCTGCAGATCGAAAGGCAATTATTAAGGAGTCGGCGGAAAGGTCAGTTCGAGCCTGCAATGTCATCTTATATAATGTCAAGAAAGATCCTCATGTTGAAAATGTGGAGATCGCAAACGATATTTTGAAGGTTATCGACACTTCGCTGGCTGTATCCCCTGAAAATGTTGTCCGTTTGGGAAAGAGTAGCGGCAGGAAACCAGCTTCGCTTAAACTGCGTTTAAATAATTCCGATTCAGCTCGATCATGCTTAAAAAAACAATCAGTTCTTTTGGGTAAGGATGTTTATGCGAAAATTGTTATAAGAGAGGACAGAACACCTCGTCAAATGCAGTATCTCAAGTCACTACGTGAAGAATTAAATCAGCGCATAAACTCCGGTGAAACTAATTTAACAATTAAGTATATTAATCGCGTGCCCCAGATCATTACCATACAAAAAAAACTGATTGTCGAAAATTTCAATATATCTGTTCTCTATACAAATATCTGTTCAATAACGTCCAAATTTAACGAGTTGCTTGTAGAAGTACCTTACCAACCATCGTCGCCCTCTCGGAGACATGGTTAAAGAAAGGTTAAAGTCATCAATTATAGATAGTGTAATTAATATTGATAATTACTTACTATTTCGAAACGACCGGTCGTCTCTTAGGGGGATGGCGTTTGCATCTATGTTAACAAATCGGTTATTAGTAAAAATTTAAAAAAGGTAGCTCGGTGGCCGCATGGCTGTCGGAGACAGTGCTCCGAGGTCGCGGTCCCGGCGCTAGTGGGTTCGAATCCCACCGAAGGGGGAGGATTTTTTCGAAGGAAGGAACCTCCGCCGGGCCATGGATGTGTGTGTATGTCTATCAGGGGCTGACGGTAGGGTGGTGGAAGGAAGAGCGACACTCTTCCGACACCACCGCGAGGTCAGCAGGGTTCGAATCCCAGGCCGGATGGGCCTCCCATGGATGTTGTGTGTTGTTGTATTCGTGTTGTGTCGTCCAGAAAAAGGAGAAGAGAGAGGGTGGGCGTGGGTAGCCGGGGAAAGTACCCCGGAGCCCCGCCGCACCACAGGAAAGATGACAAAAACAAACCGACCGTAAAAGGTACCTGATAGGCCAAATAAGGTGAAAGGGGAAAGGCATTTAAAAAAAAAAAAATAGTAAAAATTTACTATTACAGAACTTAACATTTCTATCAAACCCTACGATTCTGTATGGATTAAATTCGAAAACGATCAATTTAATTTTGTCATTGCATGTGTCTACAGACCGCCAACAAATTCGGTCTTAAACAGCCAGAATAATGACATAACCTTACTTGACACAATTGCATCTACCTTGGAAAAGTTTCCTAATTTAATTATTCTGGGAGATTTCAATTTTCCCAACATTAACTGGTCTTCAAAAACTAGCGCGACAACTTCGAACACAGAACAGATATTTGTAGATTTTTTGTCAGAAAATAGTTTTTCTCAATTAGTCAATGAACCCACCAGGTACCGAACTTGTTAAAATCCATCTTTATTAGATCTAATTTTAACAACGGATGAAAATCTTGTGACTTCAGTGAAAGTTTCAAGTTCCATAGAAATTTCAGATCATTCAACTATAAAATTTGATTTACAATTGCTTCTTTACCCTGATAAAAAAATACAAGGAATATAATTATATTAAAACTGACTTTGAAAACCTTAACAATGAACTATCGCTTGTTGATTTAAATATTTTAAAATCATTGTCTACTCAGTAACAATGGGACAAACTCTTATCAATTATTAGAACATATGTGCATTCTAACTCTAGATTATTTAGTAGAAGGTTAAATTGTAATAAACCTTGGATTGACGACAGCCTCCTTAATAAAGTAAAATACAAAAAAAAGTTGTGGAAAAAATATAAACAAACCCTTAGCAATAGTCAAATATTACGGGTAGAACATCGAAGGTTTTCTAATCAACTTAAAGCTGAGATTAGACGAGCAAAAAGCAAGTATGAACATTCATTAATTGACAAACCGAAAGCATTTTATTCATATGTTAGAAAGCGCATTGCAGGTCGAGTGTCCGTTCCGCTTGTGCGTGGGGTGGGTGGGCTATTGTGCTCCAATTTTATTGAAACGGCAGACACCTTGGCGGGAAGCTTTGCATTAAGTTATAGCATACCGGCATTAATTAGCACAGTCCCTGTCGTGACCACGTGGAATGGTATTAAATTGTCACATGTCGATTTTGATCCGGGGATTGTTGAAGAATATCTTCTTCAGCTCTCTGTTGATACAGCACCTGCTCCAGATCAAACAATGTCAGCAAAACTCCTAAAAAATTGCGCTATATCGTTGTCTACACCTCTGTCTGAAATAATGACATCCTCGTTCGCGGCTGGTGTTCGGCCAAAGGAGTGGTTATTAACAACTGTTACCCCATTATACAAATCAGGAGACAAACTTGATCCGGTAAATTATAGCCATGTGAGTCTTAGGTCCATAAGCTGCAAGGTAATGGAAAAAATCATTGTCAAGCAGCTATTGGCACACATGGAAGATAACAATCTTATCCCAGAGCAACAGCGTGGGTTCATACCTGGCAGGTCTGTGGTGACTGGTTTGCTATTTCTACGAATACTTGGACAAAAACGATGGACAGCAAGCAACCACTCGATATTTAGTGGAGTAACGTTAGGTTTTTATTTCGGAACCGGTAGCAAGAGCTCGGATTTGAACGAAATTTTTTTAATGTGTTATAAATAAAACATATTAAAACCTTTATAGGTTAAAAATTGCCGCTCATTGTTTGTTTCATTAATTTATTGTTTATTTATAAGAACTGAAATTTTCCAGTTAGAAATCGTTATTTTCGCAAGAAAAATACTAGAGAACAATATAGAATGACTTTGGGAAGAGTATATTGTTATATTGAAACTTGTTTGGAATTAATTGTATGTGGAAAAAGAAGAACAATAGGCAGATGTTCGGTAGCCCGTTGTTGACCGGCTCAGATAGAAACACGTTCAGTTTGTCTTCTAGAGTCGCATAGTTAGCATTTTTTGAAGAAAATATATAATTATTTTTAATGGTTTTTGACAAAAAAGTGTTCAGTAATACCATGCGATCGAAAATTAAAAAAAATCCAGAGGTCCGTGAGTAATACACTTCAGTTGGCAACACGTAAAAATGTAATTCAAATGTCATCAGATGTCATGACAATGGAGAACTGTCATTATTAATTATTGACTATTAAAATTGCTATTGCAATATGTTCACTTCATAGCAAAACATTTTCATTGTGCAGTGTTACTTCAGAAACGGCGAATCGTCCTATTCAACACCTCTAGTTTTCGAGGAATTTCAACAATACAAAAGTTTCCGGACTTTCAAGGCACTTACAGTGGAGAGTAAAGAAAACCAGACATAATTTTTGACATAACAGTCATAAGTGTGAAACCGCCCTTCCTACATTTAAACTTATTTAGACTGATTGTGACAGTTCAGTTAATACCTGTGCTACAATCGTATCAAAAATAAATAACTCTCTAGGATTTAGGGATATTCGATACTAGGTTGCCATAAATTTGGTTAGGTTGGGGGCTATGTGGTTTCTGGTGGCAGACAAAAGATATCTCAAAAATGTAAGGCTGTGCCTAATTCCTTGTCATAGTTGCAAATTAATGACTAATGCCTCGCTAAGTGATAGATGATTTTTCGTTTCACAATCAATTTTGGTGTCTGTCGGCATATTTAATTGAACTTAATCCCTCAATTCATAGTAACCAACCTTAGGCATTCAAAATTACTTCTGAAAATTCTAGTTACACAACATGAAAAACGTTATTTCTCTAAAAGTTCGAAATATAGGGAGTAATTTATTTTTGACAAGGTAGTAGGTACGTCTGATCAATTCTTCAAATGTTCCAGTTGTCCTAAACTTGACAATAAAGAATGGATTATATTGAATTTTTGAAAATGTCACAATTTTGATGTCCGTTTTTTTTTACTCCCAACTGTACCAACAACTTGATTATTTTGTTTTTCCATTCCTGAAAAACAACGTATTCAAAAATAGGCCACTGTAATTGCCCACCATCAACAATTTTAGATGAAAATGACATAGAAGAGGATGAAACCGGGGAAAATATTTAATTTTTATAATACACTCTTAATAAATTTTTACTTTCAGCATCTCTTGTATATTTTTTACCAATACCTGTCAGAATGATCGTTTGAAGAGTTCTACTCACTTTGAATTTTAAGTAATTCATTGTCTTAGATTTTTTTTTTGGTATCATGTTGTATTGGTAGGTGCTATTTAAGTTATTCTTTGCCAAAGAATATCCGACAAACAAAACATTAAACACAGGAAATAAGATTTTAATGAAAAATGATAAAAGCTGTTTTTAGAAAAAAAATTTATGTTATAACAAATTGTCAAAATTTGAACAGTATTTTGAATTAGTATCTCGTATTGACAAATTAAAAATTTTAACACGTAAAACAACCGACAAAAACACAACATGGAAGTAGCGCAAACTTTTCAATAATTTATTTAAACAAAACAATTTGGTTGCCATGGTGACCATAGCACTCCCGATCTTTGAAAATATCCCAATTTAACTATTATAAAAAAAAATAAGCACAAATATAATTTCAAGATTATTTATTAAAGAAATCATAATGAGTCGCTTTTTGTGCCGGTGAGTGTATTTCCCACTATCGGGCCTATTCTGTAACTCGTCTGTTAATTTTAACCATCCGCTAATAAATTAATTTTTAACAACCGGTTATCTACAAATAACCAAAATTCTATTCTGTAAGACAAACTATTAACGGGTAGGTTAAAAAGCATTATTTTAGCGGCTAGGTTATTTTGAAGAATGAAGTCAGGCACGGAAGCGTACAAATACATATGGCAACGTCGCAAATCACTGTCAGCTGGAGGAACAACAGTCATAATTATTTGCAAAATTATACCTAACCTCAACTAATAGTTGCAGACTACATTGGTACGGGCACAGACTACTCAAAAACGTGAAATTGAAATTAAAAATCGACCGGTTTTTGTTCTTTTTTCAAAACTCAACAGTTTATGATTTATCGAATTGTTGCATTACTTTTGCCCCTCACTCTATAAATGAAAGTAATTGGTAATTGGTACCACTTGTATACGACAACCCTCGTTAAGCGGCAATAAACCACTCAAGGAATCAAAAGTTCGTTTTAAATATCGATAGATGCACTTTAGGTATCAACTCAAATATGTTACAGCTTGCCCATTATAGCTTGAGCTGTGAGGGATGCGCAGAGTTGAATAAAAAGGTCAGATAAAGAGGTCCTGGAAGCGGCAAAGAAATGCGACAAAATTAGTGAAGTAAGACCACTGCGCATCCGGTTCTTACAGCTCAAGCTACAATGAGAAAGCTGTACAGGATGATTCCTTTTACCGCCGGTGGCAAAATTACCCTTAAGAATTGAGAAAAATTTATGGAATTGACAGATTTGATTTGTCGAAAAATTTACTTACGAGTACATTTGTCGCCTTCATTCCAGTTCATGCACCAAAAGAATATTCATCGCGAATGCCATTATAATTTGGAACCGTATTGACGTAAGTTAATTTTTAACGGCTGGGTATGACCACCCGCTAAAAATTAGCAATTTGAGTTAAATTTTAACAACTTTTGGTTAAAATTTTGGCTTAGAGAATAGCGCAATGGATTAAAATATTTTAACCGTTGTTTTAACGTTTAACTTTTAACCAAGTGTCTTACAGAATAGGCCTGAATGAGCGTCAATTTTTAACCTATATAGTTTTAGTATTTTGTATTCATGACATAAAAAAAATAAATTATTACAATCGGAACTCTTGCTACCGGTTCCGAAATAACGCCGTATTTTTGTGTATCGTTACTCCACTAATTATATATCTTGACTTCAGCAAGGCTTTCGATAAGGTCCCGCATGATTTATTGTTGAAAAAGCTGAAGTCCCGCGGCATTGATGGATGCTTACTTCGTTGGATCGGAGCATTCCTGGCGAATCGTACGTTTTGTGTTAGAGTGGGAAAAGTCACATCATCTCTCAGGTCTGTGGTAAGTGGCGTTCCGCAGGGCTCTGTTTTAGGACCGATTCTGTTTTTGCTGTATACATGTGATTTATTACGTAGTATTGAAAACTGTTATTCCGCATATGCGGATGATATAAAAATATTTGGTGATCCACAAAAAACAGACCTACAAGCGAAACTAAATATTGTAACGGAGTGGAGTAAAAAATGGCAGATTCCTCTAAATACGTCAAAATGTTGTGTATTACATTGTGGCATAAACAATCCTAAATTGGTTTATTTCATAAACGGAAGCGAATTGTTGGTTAAGAAATCTCATAACGATTTAGGAGTGATTGTTACAGATACATTAAGTTGGTCTGAACAGTGCTTAGCTTCTGCGGGTAGGGCAAGGAGGGTGTTGTATTTGCTTAAACACGTGTTTGACAATGCTTCACCAGATCTGGTATCCAAACTCTATACAACATATATCCGACCTCACCTTGAGTTTGCTATTCCTGTATGGAGACCAAACTTGATCAAGGACAAGAACATTTTAGACAGGGTGCAACACGAAGTGACAAGATGGAATCCAGATTTAAGGAAACTGAACTATGAGCTCCGACTAGAAATGCCTCCTTTATGCAGGAGACAAGACAGAGCTGACTTAATTCAAATGTTTAGAATTGCACATCAATTGTTTCCGGGCTGTATGGGTGACTTCCTTGAATTTGCTCTCGATCAGAGACTTCGTGGCCACGATTATAAAACTCAAAAGGAATCTTTTAAAGGTGTGGTAAGACAGTCTTTCTTAACAAATCGAACATTCACCTTGTGGAACGGACTCTCTCCTGAAACTGTCAATGTATCCACTGTCCACGCTTTTAAGAGGATGTTGGACAGAAATTAATTTACATCTGCGTCTTAAATTAAGGTTTTTGTGTTATATTTTTTTTTAATATAATATAATATAATATAATATAATATCATCTTGCTTTTCTTCAATTTCATAAACATTTATTGCAATATTTAAAAACTCTTCATTATTTTTTTTTTTTTTTTAATTTAAAAAATAATGAAGAGTTTTTAAATATTGCAATAAATGTTTATGAAATTGAAGAAAAGCAAGATGATACATATAGCATTGAACTTAGATATCCAAGTCAAAATTATAAAGATAGAAAATGTGTTAATCTATTAATTTATAAAAAATCATGTTGTAGGAATTAAGTAAGTGCTTTATTAAAAGGTCAAATAACAAAAAGAAATAGAAAACGTTACTTGTGTCAAAAATCTCAAAGATCATTTGAAAAGGAAGAAAAATATAATCAACATGTTGAATCATGTACTATTCCGGACATGGAATCTTGGCCACAACTGACATTTAGCTGACAAATATGTGTGAACGGGCCTTTATTGAATATAACCCAACTTTTGACTCGATAATGATGCCATTTCCCTGCTTTTTTGATGTCACAAGAAAAACTTCAAAGTGATTTTTAATAATTGTCATTTATTAATGACACTAATGATTGGTTTACATCATTTTTTTTAGAAATGTCAAAAAAATGTTGGCCAAGATTCCGTGTCCGGAATAGTACATATATATGAAAAAACAATTGTTGAACTACCAACAAAAGGAAAAAACACAAGACACTATATATCAAATGGAGCAGAGCAATGGCATCCATGTTCTGTTAGTTTAGATTTTGAATGTTTAAAAAAAAAATTAAAAACACAAAAATAAAAAATACAATATAGTAATCATCTTCGACTCCGGGCAGGCGTTGTCTGATTCTTTCTTGTAGAATAAATGGTACTTGTCAATATGGGTTTGGTCTTAAATATCACAGAGATATTAGAGGTGGAAATATTTTTCAATCTATAAAAAAAATTGCTATACCTGCATTAGACTTTTTATATCGTAATATATTAAAACCTTTTTGGAAAAATAATAAAGAGGATATCATTCAAGGTGTAACTTCAGGGCTTAAAAATATAGCGTCTACATACGTAAAATCACCGCGGTTTTCTACTTATAAAGAAGAAATTATAAATCCTATTCTAAACAAAATGAAAGAAAAATCGTTGAATGAACATTTACGAGGCGACGGATTAAAAAAGAACATGTCAAAAAATTCGGACAAGGTCTTCATGAGCAAAACGAATCGATTAACTAAAAAATCAAAGGAAATTATTAAAAATCTGCTGAAGGCTGAGGTTTTCTAAAAGACTTCTTTTTATTTAAATAAATGGAAAATGTTGTGGACAATTTATGGCGTATTGATTGAAATGCCTGTAATTGATGAATCAACAAAAAGTTATACTTACAATGAAATAAGAGAAAGTAATATCAATGTGAAAGAACTTGGAACGTATACGCTCGAAACTAACATAAGCGGATGGAAGCATTTATCAGGTGCTTATATTTTTGTCAAATCTAAAATTAAAAACAATCCAAATAATTATGCAACTATATCAAATAATGGGATAAATGATTTTGACTATGTGAGGTTATTCTATGAAGAGGTATTAATAGAAGAAACAAATTATGTGGGTGTTGCTACGTTAATTTCAAATCTGATTGAATTTTCAGGAGATGTATCTGATACTTCAGCATCACAATTATGTTGGTATCCAGACACAGCAGATTCAGCAGATACATCTCAATATAAATATGATGCGCAAAATAAATCGGAAAAATTTAAAGATTTAGACGTTGATATAAAAACTATTGTTTCAAAAATCACAAATAATTCGGCATTCAATAAAGGATATTCGGAGAGATGGTTGTTAACAAAAGATGAAAAAACTATTACAAAATCTATTCCTTTATCTAAAATTTTTCGATTTGTTCGAGACTAACAAAGTTTTGAATGGAAAAATTCGCATTGAATTACGTAAAAATTGAGTGAAAAATATATTACACGCCAAAGTTGATGGAAACTATGATTATGAAATATCTGATATTAGTTTGTGGATCCCAATAGCAAAACCCTCACTAGAAACTGAAAAAATATTATCTTCATTATTGGTTAACAAATCTAACTTTCTTTGTGGATGGAATGCACTTAACTGTTACCGTAGTAATTTGTGGTCTTCTGGAAGTGGAAACTGGCGCGTTGTAAATAATCAAAATAAAATATCTAGAGTTTTTATAGTTTTTTCTAGAGCCGAACGAAATGATAATTTTACCAAGACAATGATGATTTTTGACAACATGAATTTAGAAAGAATAAATATTAAAATCAATGGTACCCAAAATCCTCCTCATGAATATCAGGTGAATAATGAGGATTTACAACGTTTGTATGCCGCATTCCTCTCATGTAATTATAAAAACGATTTGGATGAAGGTAGGTGTGTTAGCTATAAAGATTTTTGTAACCTCTATTTAGTTGTTGCTTTTGATGTAACAAAAGAAAATGATGAAAATTTATTTAGTAAAACAAAATCATCTGAACTAGAAGTTAATTGGACATTACAAGATTATCAAAATGTTAATTACTATATACAGGGTGTCTCAAAAATGGCGCCCAATCTCTTGAGGGGTTAAACTATTTGAAGAGTTGAGTTCAATTTCGTTGTGAATTTTTTTTCCTTTGACTATTTTCTAAGTTACATACATTTTAAAATAAGCAAATTTGGCAACATCGGTTGGTATGCACAATCAACTAAACCAATTCTCCTTTGAGGTAAATGTTGCCACTGTTATTTTATCGTATTTTAGTAGGTCATTACTCTAAAAAGAATTACTTCGGTGTTGTTCTACTACCTAAAGGGGTCTTGGAAAAGGTAACAATGTAAAGTAATTTATAATTCAGCTGTAAAATTTGGTAATAAAGGAGATGCATCTCTTTGAAATTACCATATTTAAGAGCAAGTTATACAAAATCTGCTGCTCCGATCAAATTTTGTATTGAGATTTACCTTCCCAGACTTCTGTTCTTTAAGACCCTTAGGAGATTGGGTGCCATTTTTGAGACATCCTGTATACTTATGCTGTATGCTGAGTCAAAGACAATGAATGATTATATAGTTATTTGGATCACAAGTCCAGAAAATGATATTTTGCGAGTGTGAGTGATATTGCGTAGCCGAGGCGGTTTAGCCGAGGCGAAGCAACACGAGCACTCGCAAAACATTTTCTGGACGTGTAATCCACAAAATTTTTCATGCCGACAAATTTAAATAATTTTTAAAAAGTTAAAAATTTGTTTCACAAGTGGAATCGAACCCGCGACCCTCGCGTTCCTGCGCCGAAACGGAGTCCGTTCAATGCTGCCTGCCCATTCTCTAGTCAAGGTCACTTTTGTAAGTACTAGGCCGGGAATTTTACGTTCCCGGCGGATTTTGAATCATGCAAAACCGTCGATAACGGCCGGCGGCATGAAAAAGTATATTTATCACCTAATCAAATAAAAAAACTCCAAAGTTGTAAAGAAAAAAGAATAGATTGTAATATAAGATTTGATTTAACAGAAAGACTTAATAAAACTATTAAATTAAGAGAAAAACAGATTGATGAAATTAAAAAATGTAAAAAGGAGAAAAAAATACTGTAATATCAAATTTTCTCCAACACAGATATAGGTGGATTTTTACCTGCTTTAATTCCTACAGCGTTAGCTGTAGCCAAAGCATTGGGACTAGGTGCAGCTGGTTATACAGGTACTAAATTAGCACAAAAAGCCTTTGGAGATGGTATAAAAAAACAATAAAAAAAAAAGACAACGAAGCCGAAGACATATGGACAAGGAATAAAATTGATAGGAAAAAGGGGTTAAGTAATATAGAAATATCTGATATTACGAAAAATGAGAAGAATTCGGCTTTACCTCATGAAACTACGCGAAAATTTCGAGGTGTTTTTGCAATTGATATGTTACGAAAAAAAATTAAAAAAGATGAATCAGGTATAATTAATTTTCAACCCTCTAATTGTTTTGGCTCACACTGGGTATGTTACATAAACAAACCACATTTAAGAAATATTTTATACTTTGACAGTTTTGGTATTTCTCCACCAGAAAAAATTAAAACATATTTATTAAGTAGCGGAAAAAATATTGTGTGGAATAGCACACAATTGCAAATGAATTCTTCTGTATTATGTGGTCATTACTGTATATACATATGTAATAATTAATGTAAACAGAGGCAAAGATTTTTATGATATATTATATTCTTTTAAACAGATACCGTGTAGTTTAAATGAGAAAAGATTCGCTTCGCTCATAAGTAAATAATAGAAGAAACAAAATTTATTAACCTTACAAACTTAGAGCCAGAAAATGGTGGAGTAATAATTACATTAGAACCAGATAATATTGAAGATATTGTTAAAAACGAAAAGTGAAAATTATTTATACCAAATATATTTTAATGATGGTAAAGTAATGAAAGATCATATGAAAAATAATACATTATACTTTACATTTAATTTTCTATAGCTGAACCAGAATAAAATATTATTATTAAATGAAAGAATATTTACAAAAAAGAATGTACGTTTATCGTAAAAGTTATAAATATTTTTTAATATTAAAAATATGTTCTTCCTTTGGAAAAGCTTTATTTGCAACATCTGCTTTAGGTGGAATAGTTTTGCCCCCGCTTTTTGCAATTATTCCTTTATCAGTATTAATAGAAATTTTAGATAATCAATTCAATACAACAGTTAAACTAAATGAACGTATTGAGGAGTATAAATCATCTTACAAGTTTTATTCAGAATTATTGCATTTGTTTAATGCTAAGAAAAGCACAGAAATTGAAATTAATTTGCTTGAAAAAGATTTTATTAATAATTTAAAATATTTTTCGGTTGAGAAATACCTGAAGAAAATGGGACTCAATGGTTATTAATTTTTTTTTCAAATACATGACTGGCAAGGCCAGCCCAGAGGCGAAGCCGATGACAGAACCAAAAGAAATTAAATTATTTGATTTAAAGACTGATAAGAGGTATGATATTACTTCTATAAGTAAATCAGATAATGTTGGTCCAACTAATGGATTATTTTTTATTTTAGAGGGACACTTGAAGTTATATTTATCCGTTGTTGACTTATTTTCAGACTCTACAAAAATTAATAAGTTGTATGAGTTTCATATTTTCTTGATATAAAACAAATAGTGTTTCTGCAAAGAAATAATATGATCTTCAACTCTAATGATTGTGAAGATTGTTTTTGTAATATAATTACTTCTGAAGATCTTCCATTAGTTCAATTTGATATTTAAATCGCTTTGTCCATGAGTCGACAGCGTCCACGAATTTATTCTATTAAATGGAATATTTTATTCTTTTCCTATTTTTCACTACTGTAAAAAGTTCAGATGATGTTAATATTACAAGATATTTAGAACAATTTGGGTATTTAGAGAGTAATGGATCATTATTATCTGGAACGTCTTTGACTAGTGCTTCGCATACCAATGAAGCATTAATAAGGTTTCAAGAATTCTGTAATTTACCAACTGATGGAACATTAAATCAAGAAACACTTGCATTTATCAGTAAACCTAGATGTGGCGTTAAAGATAATCCAACAGCTTATAGAGTTCATTATCAATAGAGAGCGGATAGTTAGGCAAATGCCTTTTGCCTGCCTTTTTTGCCTTTTTCATGCATTTTTTCTAAATTTGCCTTTTTTAAGAAAAAGATGCCTTTTCTGCCTTTTTTGGTGTTTTTCGGTCAGATTTATTGAATTTAGAAGAAAATTTAAAATACAAACTTCAATTATCAAGAAATTTGCTTTGGAAGAACCACCTAATTGCTTTTTAATTTTCCCTAAAATTAAATATTTCTTAGTACCTTTCAGCGTCACATTGTCCCTTTCATAGTTGTCGGACCAATAATCCTCTTTTACCTGGAACTAAACAATGAGTTCATTGAGGTAAGTATTTATCGCCGCCTAATGGGTTTTCGGCTTTTAAAATGTTTAAAATCCAAGATTAAAGTGTATATAAAAGGAGCCGAATTTACCAGCTCTCTTTCATTCTAATTTCTTTGTTGTCTGTGCCGTGTGTAGTGCCGTGCTAGGTAGTGATAGTGTGCTATTTCAAAATGCCACCGGTGAAAACGTGCCAAGTTGAAAAATGGACCAAATTGGACAAAAATTTAAGTGATCGAATCAAAGAGGTAGGTAATACTAATACATTTCCACATTATGTCGATTAATTTATTTAACTCTTACTAGGTTGTGGATGCTTTTGATTCAGCTTCTGCACAGACCATTGCAAAATCACAAGCAGCGTTTCGCAATAATGCGGTAAAAAGTGGATTAATTTTTATTAAAACACATTATTCAACTTTGCCACAAGTAATAAAAGATTTAGAGACCCGTGGCTTGTCTTTGGTTGAATATGTAGATATTTTTGAGGATGCTAAACTTGCTGTTGAAAAAGTTTCCGGTGATGTGGGTAAAAAGATCCAGACGAAACTAAAGGACGTGCTAGCCAGAAATCCTGGAATTCAAACAATTATGGATGTAGCTGTAATTCATAGGGAGGGCGTAGGGACAACACCTTTAACTATTAAACAAACAAGTGCCTTAAAATTTGCACCAGTAACATCTTGCGATGTTGAGCGATCGTTCTCGCATTATAAAACTATTTTATCAGATAGACGGCAAAATTTATTGCCCGAAAATATAGAAAAATACCTGGTTTCTTCGTGGAAAGTAGATGTTTAAGTTTTTCTATAGTGTGTATAATCTGAATGCTTTTTTGAATAAAGAATAATTTATTAAATAAATTGCCTTTTTTGTCCATTTTTGGTACTTTTCTTGCCTTTTTTTTTGCCTTTTACGCCATTTTTTCTTGCCTGACTATCCGCTCTCTAATTATCAAAAATGGAATAAAACAAATCTTACATGGTATTTTTCGTTAGCTACAAACGAGATAAAAGAATTAGCACAAAAAGCCTTTGATCAATAGGAATCTGTTTCAAATTTAAAGTTTAATTACAATAGTGTTAAACCGAACATACTTATTTCATTTTCTAATACGCTGTTTCAACATAATCATAATTCACGGTGTCAAAGAGGAATATGTTCTAGCAGTTTTGACGGAAAAGGTAATGTTTTAGCACATGGCTTCTTTCCAAATAATGATAAATGTTTAGGAATTCATTTTGATAAATCAGAAAATTGGTATTTTGGTGAATCAGGCAATACACCTGACGGTCAGACTAATTTTTATACTAATTTTTTACACGAAATCGGACACATGTTAGATATTGAACATTCTGCAAATAATAATTCAATTATGTACGCCTATTATAAAGGTGATATTGATAAATTAACTCAAGACGATATGTGGGCAATTCAATATTTATATGGACGACCTGAACGATTAAAATATGAATTAATACCAACAACAACAACAACAGTTAAACCTACTGTAAGCAAAGTCTGGCAAAGCGTCCCTGAAGACGGAGTTAAAGATACAGTTGGTAATTCGTCTTCGACTCATGAGCCTTTGGTGAATTTATGTGATTTTAATAAAGAAATTGATACATTTTTAATTGCAAATCATCATATGTATATTTTTGAAGTGAAACTTTTTATGGGAGGGTCTTGAAATTCTGATCGGCAACCTTTTTGTGTGACGAAAAGTGGTGGGGGTAAACACTATCGGGTCGAGTGTGAGCGAGAATGCATTTAGCGCGTAGCCAAAGCACTGGCACAGCTGCGCCGGCGCGTGATCAGAAATTGTGGCGGCCCCAGATATCAGGTTCAAACGTGCAAAATAATAGTTCTTTTCGATATAAGGACGCTGTCACATCATTTTTCAGGTCAGGTCAGGTCAGGTGTAGTCGGCGTTTTAATTTTCAATATTTAAAATCCGCGCTTAAACTGCTTAAAGAGTTAGCGGTGGAGCGTGCTTTGGCCACGCGCTAGATGCATTCTTGCCGAGTGGGAGCAGTGTCTCGCACAACGTTTGCGCCAATATTTCCATCTCACTTAAATGTAAGTTAATCTGTTTGACACGATACAAACATCCCTTAAAATTGTGTATACTTCTGTCTTTGTCACACTCACGACATTTATCGATAATGTACTCTCTTTAATTTGGAGGCTTAAAAATGAACAATGAGTTACGCATTTCGATATTGTTTAGTGTTATCGTTGTTTATAATTTATTTTCTTCATTAAAATATACAATTTTGTTGTGAATACGCTATTTAAAAGTGATTGAAGAATAATTACAATGTTTCCCTGTAATACAAAAGTTTCACTTCTATCGTGCGTCTTTACGACACATTCTGTTTTTTTTATAAGAAATATGTTTGGTTAGTCAATTTAAAAGACATGACTTATGATAAAGAACCGAAATTAATTATAGATTATTTATATTTTTTGCCAGAAGATTTTTAAGAAATTTCGCATATTTATCAAAGACTTTCAGGTGATGTTTTAATAGTTGTTAAAAATTTATATTATTTAATTCATTTTCCAAGTTTTAATGTTAAAAGTGGATACAATGGTCAATCTATTGAAAATTTAGGAATACCAAAAGGAAAAAGAATTGATGCAATATTTAGAACTTATTCTGGAAAAACATATATATGTCGACTATCGCCGACATGACGAAAGAGTCGGAGGTAAAACCGCTCTGCTTTATATGTGCTAATTCTACAGTTAAAAAGCGCGTATATTGTGTAAAGTGTCAGCAATGGTGCCATAAGAGTTGTGCCAATCGAAAAATATGCTGTGAAGATCAACAGCTTATGTGTGATTATGTGAACGATGAAGAAAACAAAAATGAAATACTCCATGTCGATAACGAAATTGAAACCGAGCACGCAGTGAGCAAAAAACTTATAGAGGTAATAGAGGATCTCCAAGTGAAAATCGAAGATTTAACAAGAAAAGTAGATTCAATTAAGGAATTGCTACCACATGAAAATTCTAGAACTTTTTGCCAAAACTGCGTCGACCCCGATAAGGCGCAAACAAAAAACAAAAACCTTATCGCCAACCATTTGAATCTGCAGTCACAAGTAAACAATAACATAACCAACAAATCAGCAGCGATTAACGCCAAACAACAGAGTTCCAAGAATGGCTCCGACAGTCAACGGAAACAAAATTTCTCTTCTTTTATTGAAATACAAAAAAAAACAGCAGGACTTAATGAATGAAATAATCAATCTGGAAAATCATACATCATCTCAAAGTGACTCAAATCAAGATAACAACTCAGCAAGTGAACCCAAGTTTAAGACGGTACAACGAAGAAAACCGCGACAGAAATACAACATCGGTGAATCTGATGAAAACATTAATAAACGCGAAGCTTTTGTTGGTACAGGTAAGAAAGAAAACAAAAACAAGAAAATCTGGTTGTTCATCGCCGGTGCAAAAAGCCACGTAACCGAGAATATGGTTAAACAGCATATTTCCTCGAAACTAAAAAGTGATAGCTCAGAATGTAACGTTAAAGAACTACAAACATTCTATCAAAAATCTGACAATAAATGTTTCCTCATTGGTGCATATAAAGAAGCTGTCTATGACAAAAATTTTTGGCCAAGAGGGATACGCTATAGCAGATTCGATTTTAGGAAAGGGGAACATTTTTTAGACAGCAACATCAAGGTCAACTCTTCGCCTCAAAGGGCAGAAAATACCCAAAGAAGACAAAATGCCGAATAAATTTTGAAATAATTGAAGAGCGTGAGATAGATATAATGTCATTAACAGAAACTAACCTCAACGAAGATACCCCCAACGAAAATATATCAATTGAGAACTACAATATTATACGTGTTGACAGAGATTTAAACTTCTCAAACAAAATAAAAGGATTTGGAAAGAACAGCGCAAATCAGCACAACAAATACGATCGAAAATCGGGTCCAAACACGACATCTATAAATCTTGTCTACAGTAACATCCAGTGTCTAAGGAATAAACTCCAACTACTAGAAGCATTAATTGAAAACTCTCAAATAAACTTTATTTGCATCAGTGAACATTGGCTCTCACCAAGTGAATGTGATAATATACATACCGGGTGTAGAATTGGTTTGCGAGACATAGGATTTTACATGTAAAAATAAAGAGTTTCAATTATTGGCTCCCCTAATAATTTTACGGCAAAATAGTTAAAATGAAAGTTGGAGAGAATTAAAATTACTGTCTAATTTTAGTCTTACTTTTTTTCTCATTTCATTTTGTGGTACTGAAAGAAAGGCAAGAAAAAAGTTGACACAAAACAGTAAAAAGTACTACTAAGCATGAAATTGTATTTCTTTCTTTAAATGTTATTATGGAGGATCTTTTTTAAACAACTTCCAAGCAACATTTGCTTCAGGTTTCCCAGACCGATCAATTCCTGCCACAGAAACAATTGGAAGAATTGTAGAAAAGTTTGAGCATTTAATGGAAGATACCTTTTCATTCATCCTGTAGTTCTGTACGACTTCATTTGAAGGGCAAATTAAAAGACAATAACAACAAATAATTGAAAAACCATCTGACAAATACATAATAGTTTAAGTCAAATTTCATGACTAGTGCTACTTTTTAATATTTTTGTATTAACTCCTTTCTTGCTTTTCTTTCAGTACCACAAGATGTTAGAAAAAAACAAAGAGTGGAATTAGACAGTATTTTTAATTCTATCTAACTTTCATTTTAACTATTTTGGCATAAAATTATTAGGGGAGCCAATAATTGAAACTCTTTATTTTTACATGTAAATTCCTATGTCTCGTAAACCAATTCTACACCCGGTATAAACAATTACAAAACGGCTTCCTTCTTTGCTAGAAGCAACTACCAGCATGGTGGTGTCTGGTGTGCTCCAACTAATTGAAAACAATAGTCTTTACGACGAGATCAACTGGATTTGCAACCTCTCTGAAGAACTAACATGTGAACTGACAGGTATTTACACCAAAAAAATAAATTCCGTCTTAATAACACTCTACCGCTCTCCATTAGGAGATTTCAACAAATTTGCAGAGATCCTTGAAAGTCTTCTGTCTAAACTAGTCAATAAAAAATATCAAATTATAATTATAGGAGATTTCAACCTCCATTTTAACAACTTGGGTAACAACGAAAAATCTGTGCTAAATCTTTTTAAGTCCTTTAACTTGTATCCATGTGTAAATTTTCCAACAAGATACGAAAATACTATAGATAACATGTTCACTAACTTTAGTAAGGAACAACTAAACATTAAGCCATTTAATTTGGGTATCACTGATCACTCTGGCATCTATGTAGAAATCAAGCTACCTAATATCAGTAATAACAAAATTGTAACTAACGTAAGGGTCGCACAACGGAACAGGCCATTCTCAATCACATTGAACATATAATCATTTCCATCGAAAAAAATAAGTCATATATCGCATCATTCTTGGATCTAACAAAAGCATTTGACTGTGTCTCTCACAATATATTACTGAAGAAACTTGAATGTTATAATTTTCATAAAAATAGTATAAACCTTATTACCTCATATTTACTCAATAGATGTCAGTATGTCTCTGTTAACAACCAAATATCAAATAAACAGACAATAAAACATGGCATCCCCCAGGGATCCATAGTAGGGCCGCTTCTTTTTTTAATATATATAAATGATTTCCCTGCCACCTTTAGTGATACAGATGTAACACTCTACGCAGACGACACCACCTTGGGTATTCCGGGTGCAGAGCATAAAACCCTGTTTACTAAAATTAATAGAGCACAGTCGCTGGCGGCTACCTGGTTTAACATCAATCTGCTACGTTTAAATACCACCAAAACAGAAACAGTATTATTCACTTTAAAAAAAGTAGGGGCCACGACCACCAAGTTCCTGGGAGTGCATCTAGACAGCACCTAGACCTGGCAAAACCACGGATCTTATCTAGCTAGCAAAATATCAAAAAACATATATATACTTCGTCGCCTGAGTGAAACGGTTACGAAAGTCATCCTGAGGATCGCCTATTTTTCTTTGATCAACTCTCATCTTAACTATGGGTTATTAATATGGGGCCACTCACCAATTAGCAAACAACTCTTTGCATACCAAAGGAAAGCAATTAGAATTGTAGGTGGATTAAGATACAGGGACGATTGTAGAGATACCTTTAAAAAGATGCAAATCTTAACTTTGCCAAGTTTATATATATACAGATCATTGATATATATTTGCGAAAACATAAAAAAATATAAATTCTTGAAAGAATTTCATATATATAATAATCTGGCGATCCCTGCACACAGATTAACTAGATGTCAGACTTCCTCAAACTACTATGCCATCAGATTCTACAATACATTGCCTGTTGAATTTCGTGATCTACAAAATAAACAATGTAGAACACTGCTGAAAAGCTATTTAATTTCTAAAGCTTACTATACACTACAAGAATTTTTTGAGGACAGTTTTTTAGAATTAAAACTCATAGGCACATAGGCAATTATACATAGGTACATTTATATATATACAGGGTGTCTCGAAAATGCGCCCAATCGCCTAAGGGTCTTAAAGAATAGAAGTCTGGGAAGGTAAATCTCAATACAAATTTTGATCGGACCAACAGATTTTGTATAACTTGCTCTTAAATATGGTAATTTCAAAGAGATGTATCTCCTTTATTACCAAATATTACAGCTGAATTATAAATTACTTTACAATGTTACTTTTTCCAAGACCCCTTTAGGTAGTGGAACAACACCGAAGTAATTCTTTTTAGAGTAATGACCTACCAAAATACGCTAAAATAACAGTGGCAACATTGACCTCAAAGGAGAAGTGGTTTAGTTGATTGTGCATACCAACCGATGTTGCCAAATTTGCTTATTTTAAAATGTGTATAACTTAGAAAATAGTCAAAGGAAAAAAAATTCACAACGAAATTAAACTCAACTCTTCAAATAGTTTAACCCCTCAAGAGATTGGGCGCCATTTTTGAGACACCTGTAGGTATAGGTATCATACTTTTTTTTTGTGACAAGTGTAAATACAGGTTTTGTATAGTGACACGAATAAAGATTTATTTATTTATTTATTTATTATGTATTTTATGATAAAGTCTTATACATTGAGTTTGGTGAGTGTTTGTTTAGATCAAAGAAAAATGGCCAAATTTCAGAATTATTTGCTGGAATACCTCCAAATATAAGCAGAGCATTCAGATATAGAAATTTATATTTCTTTAAAGATAAACTGTATTATGAATTTGATGATATTTCCAATACATTAGTTAAATCTGATAAATTTGACTTGACAGTTTTCGGATTTAAATGTGGTCTTATCGATCAAATAATAAAACTGATTCAACGTCTGTATTAGTAAAAGTCTTTTTTTCTTATAAATTATGGATATAATTAACTGTAATCAAGAAAACTCTGACTCAAGTGACTCAGATGATAACTCTTATTAAGTGTTAAAGAAAAAGTATGGAGAAAAGTTGACTTAATGACAGAAGATGATATGAGAAACAACAGTCAAGAAATTGATGATTGGAACAATATTTCTTTCTACCAAAAATTATCTGAAAATTTTATTAAAGAATTTAGATTAAAAGTTGATTGGGGAAATATATCATTCCATCAGAATTTATCTGAAGATCTTATAAAAGATTTTGCAGATACAGTTGACTGGAACGAAATATCACGTTATCAAAAATTATCAGAAGAATTTATTAGTGCATTCAAAAACAAACGTAATTTATTCACTGTATTATGCTATCAAGAATTATCACAAGATTTTATACAAGAATTAGAAAAAGATCTAGACGACCTTATTTCGATCGAAGACCAACAACAAATATTTTCAGGTTTTATTATTTTAGGTAGACTTAATTATTTAGAGAGATATGGAAGAATAGTCACAAGTTAGTCACAATGATGAAATAAAAATTAATTTTAATTATCCAATGAAAAATCAAGTTTCTTTTTAGTTTAAAAATAATTTTAATGAGCCCATAACATTTTTAGATCTATTTTATTTTATTCGTAAATGATATGTGAGAATATATAAGAAAGAATTAATTTTCTATTGTATAATAGTTATTTACACAATTAGTGGGATAAAAGCAATATTACAGGATTCGAGTGTGAAGATTGCAGATGACGAGGGCGTTAGCCCGAGTTCATCTGTAATCACACGAGTTTCCTGTAATATGCTTTAGCCCACGTGTTATGTACAAAATTTTATCTAAGACCGCCCCGAATTAAAAAAAAAAGGTAAATCTTATTTATTTCTGCCAGTTTCATTACACCACTCAGTGGAATAATGACTTACTTATCCCACTGAGTGGGGTAATGAAGCTCACTTATCCCACTGAGTGGAGTAATGAAATGCGTCCGGTAATGAAGTTCCTTATTCCACTCAAATGAGTGGGATAAGTGTCATTTATCCCACGGGATTAGATAAATTCTTAAAATTTGATATTTTTACTCTTTTACTTGAAATATTATATTTTTAAATGACCTTAAAAACTCAGTCATTTTCTGAAGTGTATACCGTTTGGGTACACACCAAACTTTCCAACTCACATCATAATTCTTTTAAAATAAATTTTATCTTCTTCATCTATTTTTGACCTTAAATTTGAACTCTTGTGCTGAACAGACCCATATAGTACAAACTTCAAAGCAGGGGAAAATCGCAGATAATTCTAATTCATTAATAAATATAGTTTTTACATCAATTTTACAGACAGGGTGTTTTACTTCGTCGGAAAAATCTATCAATTGGAAACTACATATATTAATAATCCTGTTTTCTAGTTACTAGGCAATGAATAATTCATTGTACATATTATGTAAATGGAAAACTTTATACCTCTAAAATAAATGATCAAGTTTTTGAAATTAATCTTGCTGAGGAAGAATTTCAGTTATTAAAAGAAGTTACAATTATTTTAATCACAAACTTATCTTGTCAAGAACAAAAAATATCACAAAAACGAAATTAATGAGAACTTGAAAATAATTTTCAAAATGATTTTATTCTTTTATTTTGTACATTTCAAATACATTTATGGTTTCCTCGGAGTTCTCATCGTTTTTAATAAAGAAATTTTGTGGAGGTAATTGTTGCGCTTGCCACATGAAACCTAACATTTTGATTTCTATCAATTCTAGATCGCCTTTGTACAATACCAACCTACTTCTTGAAGTAAATATCGGGTGAGCATTAGAACATAGTTTCTCATAGAACCTTGGGAATTGTTTTTCAAATCCAAGTACCGTCAACCCCCATTGCTGTAATTCTTTTTTTTTTTAATCTTTTATGAACCCTACGAATCGGGCACTTCTTTCCTTGATGTTACTCTTCAACATCAACATATTCCGATCGAAATAATCAACATATCCTCTCACGTTAATGGGGCCTGCGCGCTGAAGTTTTTCCCAATTAAATTGTGTCTAAAAGTAACTATGACAATTAATTTTAAATTAATTCCCAACAAATCATATTAACTTACAACAGTTTGTTCCAGATATTGATTCTTTGTCTTCAGGACCTCCAACTCCGACTCCATCCGTGTTTTCTTCAACTCAAACTCCATCTCTATCCGTGTTTTCTTCAACTCTAACTCCGACTCCATCCATTTATTTCTAAATTCCAATATAGCCCTTTCCTGTTGTGATAGTTGGGCAATTATAGCTTGATAGACCTCTTCTGCCTGAAAATACATTATTAATTTTTACAATATTATTTTTTTTATAAACAAGACAAAGACCTTACCATTTGATACGGTCAAAGATCCTTCTCGAACGCGAATGTGACACTGTAATAGCCAATGATCTTACAATTTACTCTAGATGCGCCGTAGCTGGGTCGGGCAAAGCGATAAAGTGATTTCAACCATAAGAGTGAGAAGGAGCATATGAATGAATAACAGGCTTAACAAAGAGAGGCTGACTGGTACCACGTGACTGTGGGCAACTTACTGAACTTTCATATTGGCTCTTATGGGGAAATTAATAAGAATTCTTATTAATTTGTAATAAAACAACTACTATTGAAATTGAATCAAGTTTATTAGTACATTATGAAAGGATTAATAAATTAAAGTAGAGTGGCAGAAACGTTTATTTTTTAGAGTAAAATAACAAACATGTAAGAATATAATTATAATATACATTTTGTCGATACTGAAACAAAATTGACTTTGAATAGTGATATCTAATACGTTTTTAACCTCATTGATTTGCATATTTTTATGATGTATTCTGATAGTAAAATAATATTTACTTTAACATTAAATTCAATAATTGTAATAAATTATTATTGAACTGATTTGGTCTAAAATATGAACATTTAATTCAGGAAAATAATTTTTTTGTTCGACACTGTCGGAATTTGAGAATTTTCTCCTATGTGAATGGATTTTGATAAATGTCACAACTTGTCAAAACGAAACGTCAAGCTAATTTTAAAGGTTTTAAACGATTTGGAGCCTTTAAGGGGCTCGTCGAACAAAAAAACGTTGTATTCAACTCGTTCGTGTGTAAATTGGGCCTTTTTTGGCACGCGTGGGCCATTTTAAAACGATCGTTTCACTCGCGTTTTTTGGCACGCGTGGGCCAATTTACACACAAACTACTATTTATATTTTTTTGTTAAATAACTTAAGTCTTATAATATACACGTTTATAAGGACCTTTAAAGCACTTGCGACGTTAAAAGCACTCCGCTACGCGTCGTGCTCTTAAACTCGTCGCGCGTGCTTTAAAGGCTTCCTTATAAACTTGTATCATAATATACTATTTCGATTATACCTACCTTTCAATAATTAATTCTACTGAAATTATGTTAATTATTATTAGTCCAATAAAGCCAGTTTTTCTCTTACTAAAAACCATTTTTCCACCCGACAGATTTTTCAAATTTATGATGCAGTTTTCAGCTTCGGCAAAGAATGCCTTAGTAATTTGCAGAAGAAATATTCACCTCTAAAAGAGATTTTTTGAAAGGATTCTTAGTGAATTTCGTGTACCTGTTATGTATGTACCTACCTAGGTAGGGCCGGATTCACCAACGCCAGTTAAAGTTAACTGTGGGTTAAAATATACGAAAACATTGTTATAACAATAGGTAACTAAAGGAAGGAAGCATTTAAATCTATATTTAACTTTAACTAGCGTTGGTGAATCCGCCCCGACGCCCGAATAATTTATCTATTGTGCGGCAAAAGTTTACTGTTGCATCTGTATTATTTCTAAAAGATGGGTGTTTTAGTGTTAAAGCGATTACAATGCTTATTACACCTCGATAAGAATATGGAACACGCAGTTACTGCAGAAGTGCAGAATGTTTTGCCCACAGTCAGCTGACTTTTATTCGCTGTCTCACTTCTACGTAGAAGTCAATGCCTCTCACTCTACGGCGCGTCTAGCTAGATATAACGTCATTGGTAATAGCCGTTGGTTGAGATTTCGGTAATTGTTCACTTTAACTACTTCTGGAATTTTCGCGTTTTTTCTGGCTAGACAACCTCAGGCCGTCCTCCTAGATAGTGTCCCACCATTCAAACCTTGTGCAAATGCCTTTTTTTTTCTCTTGTTGTGTTTCAAGGTCGCGTCAAGGTCGCGCCAAGTCTTAATATAACTAAAGGGTAAGGAAAATTTTCATTTGCACAAGGTTTGACTGGTGGGAAACGATGTAGGAGGACGTCCTGAGGCTGTCTAGCCAGAAAAAACGCAAAAATTCCAGAAGTAGTTAAAGTGAACAATTACCGAGATTTCTCGTTGCATTGACAGTTTCAACCATAGAACAAGGTTAGTTTCAACACTAAATCATTACCAACATAAGAAATAAAATTGCGTGTAATATTGGTTGCATACCAATCGAGCCAATAACTTTAATCTATACAGGGTGATTTACGAGGAATAATGAGCCCGGCGGAATAGAAAATGCAACCCACAATACATTGGAACAAAAAGCCGGACATCGAAGCGGTAAATGTCCGGGTTTTTCTCCTGATGAATTACGGGTTGCATTTTCTATTCCATCGGGCTCATTATTCCTCGTAAATCACCCTGTATATTAATACGTGAAGGAAAACCTTTGTACCCCTTTTTAAGCAAATTGCGCGCACGGAGGAGTGTGAGATTTGGCATAGTTAAAGTTTATGTGGAGAAGGAATGCAGAAAGATAAAATTTATGTATAATATACAGGGCGTCCCCAAAAAAGAGACAAATCCATAGCTCCTTTATTTATGGGAGGATTTTAATTAACTATACACCAAATTAAATGGTTGCGAATAAGCTACAAAATGGCGTACTAAATTCACGTAAAACCCAAAGTTCAAGGTTAAACTGTCAAAATATTTTTCTCAAATACGGACACATACACACATACAAAAAAATTTTTTTCCATTTATATACATACTGTATATTCATTTTAAAATAAAGTTAAATGTACTTACCTACTTACTCATTACATTTTAGTTCTTTACTCCCAAGATGAATAGAACCATTTTACCAATATATAAAAGAAAAAAAGCCTATTTATCTGCACTACAATATAATGGAGTAAACACTCACCCGGGGTATACACCACCTAGCTTAATTTCTTAAAGTACCCTCCGAATGTCCTTCATACAACTGGAAATATCGTGTAGGAACTCGGATAAGATGTTGAAAAAAAAAATAAAAATGTAGATATAAAAACAAAAACAAAAACACTTCTTAAAAACTATTAAATAGGTAATAAAAATAAATTCTATCAGATGCATAAAAAAACAAAAATTAAACTCTGGTAAAAAAACAAAACAAATTAAATTCAACAACGTGCATAAAATAAATCTTCGATATAAAATAAAATCAAATTCTCAAAACAAAAACAAGATAAAATATGTACATATTAAAAAATGAGTGAAAATATGAAAATGATTTAGGTGGTCTTATATTTAAGTGGAATACGACGGTTTTTTTGTTCGGCGAAAAATTCTATCACGTTATTATAAAAGTCATCACTTCTACTCAAAAATTTTACCAATTCTCTTTCAATTGAAATGACAGATACATCACAGAGACGGTCTTGGCCCATAGAATTTCTAAAGTAAGTTTTGATTCTTTTCAAAGCCGAAAAACTTCTTTCTACCGACGCGGACGTAATAGGAATTGTGACGATTATTAAAAGCAGTTTATATAAATTTTTCAAGGAGTCAGTAAGATTCATTTGATCTATATATCGCAACATATCTGCAGGGGTCTTACATTGCCCGATAATTTCTGGGTCTTCATACATTATAACAAGTTCATTCTTTAATTGAATTGGATCGAAATTTGGATAATGTTGCAGTAAGTCTGTTAATAAAGCTGCCGGAAATTGCTCAGAAAAAGTGTTAAATTTGTCTGGGTTCACAAGGTCAAGAAAACTCAATATGTTTAAATCAGCAAACCTAACTTTAATTTGACCAATTATAGTTTCTAAAATTTCGATGAATATTTGCCGATAACGTTGACATGTATCAGGTAAATCACGGTCTATTTTTCGTTTTTTGCTAATAACCCCTTCCAAATCTAATTTTCCTGATAAATTCTTAAAAAGATTTTGAAAAATCCTGTCATCATCTCTAAATTCTTGCAATTTGCGTACCACATTGTTTAAGCGCGATTTTGCAAAATTAATATCTGTAGTCCTATTTTGAAGAATTGAAAATACGACGTCTGTTTGTTCGAAAATCAATTGAAATGTTTCTAATAAAAAGCAAAATTTTATGTCTAACAAATAGCTTTTTAGACCTATTGCCTTCCGCACGGATTGTTGGTCGTTGTGAAATTCATCATTATCGATTATATAGTCAAAAACTTCAATTAATTTTTGGCGATTTTTATAAATAGTAAATACACCTCTTGACGTGAAATTCCATCGAGTTGGAGCATTAGTGGGAATCCGATTACCACAGATATTGTCCAAAACATTTGTCCGTTTGCTGGATTTTGAAAAAAATGAGGAAACCCCAGATAAGTTTGAAAAAAATATACGTACATCTCTAATTGAATTACACGACTTACTTAAAACTAAATTTAACACATGTGCATAGCAGTGAGTAAAGGTTGCTTCAGGAGCGACGTCTTTAATTTTTCTTTGTAAACCGTTTAATTCACCGGCCATTACAGCTGCTCCATCGTAAGTTTGAGCAACTAATTTTTCTTTCAAATTGAATTTGGCAAAATTATCCGTTAACAATTTAAATAAATCCTCCGAAGTACGCCCAGAACTAACATCATAAAAGCCAAGGAATCTCTCTACGACTTGACTGTTCAAAACATATCGAAATATTACTGACAATTGAGAATGGTACGTAATATCTGTTGTTTCGTCAACTTGCCAAGAAAAGAAAGATGATTCTGAAATTTCTTTATGAATTTCATTTATTAAAACAAAAGCAATTGAATTAATGATATCGTTTTGAATTGTTTTTGAAGTTCCTGAAAAAACACTACTAGAACATTGAAAGTTTTTTAAATTGTCGTCGTATTTGCTAAGCAAATTTACCAATTCTTTATAATTACCCCTATTACTAGATTCTTCCCGTTCATCGTGACCCCTAAAAGCTTGCTCTTGTGTACAAAGATATATGGTGATATCTATTAATCTACGCATAATGTTTCTATTATCCCGAACTTTATCATTAAATGACTCTATTTCAATTTTGTGTGCCGAATCTAATACTGTCGCTATGTTCTGTTTACCCAGTAATTGAAATTTTACGCGTGACTTGATGTGCTCTTTTGATTTTTGGTGTCGTTCGATACAACGGGCAATATTTTTAAGATCATTAAATCCTAAACGCGACCAAACCGTGTTTTCTGTTTCAGCAGCAAATAGCAAGCAAGGCCAACAAAACAAGAGATTTTTATTCACACTTCCGACGAGCCATGTGCATTTCTGATACCACGTGGTGTTAAATGACCGTTTCTGTTTTCCACTTACGCATATAAGGCCGGTTAAATTTGGTTGTGGCTGTTTTAGACTTTTTACAAATAATTTGTCGTCATAAGACAATGAATGAAATGGATGACTTAACAAATAATCAATAATATCTTCGCAATTTCTTAAGGTGACTTCCATATCTTCATTCATTTTGTTACAATATTTTTAGAATTAAGAAAAAATAACACAGCTGCATGACCCCGGCGTTTGACCCCGAATTAGCTACCCCGCCTTTTTTCTGTATGTGTCGTTCTGCTTCATTTACACCACGTTGAGGGTGTAAAGGAACCGAACTTTATTTTATGCTAGTTGGTAGGTTATGAATTATTGTCCAGATGTTGCGGTCTTTGGTGCATTCTTAGGATTAGGTAACTGCAGCTGTCTTAATTAGTTTTTTTTGCATGATATCGACCCCAACGAAGGGTGTCAAGTTTTGTAATAGCCCGCCTATAAAGTGGGAGATTTTAGTGTATGTAGGACAGTTCAGAATTAAAGTTTGTTAAGGAAACAAGTCTTTGATTGCATTTTCTCCGATACGCCTTACACTTTATTTGAAGTTTGAGTTTCACTGGATCCTGACAGAGAAGTGAAAAGCTCAATATTAATTGATCAGAAGTGGGTTAATATTTTTTCTTTAATAATTTATCAGAAGTGGGATAAATTATTTTTTCTTTAATAATTTTATTAAACAATATAAAAATAAATAAAATACAGACTTTTGACTAGGGAACAGTAACACCCTCCAAATCTAAAACAAAAACAAAGGACCACCACCACCTACAACAACTTACACTTATAAACGACCGTTACACCACCACTGCATGGTGAAGGTCAAGAGTCAAGAGTCGTTAGAGCTCGGCTATAGTTGAATAGACCCGACACAGTGCGAGGATCATATGTCCGTACGTGACGTTTGCAACGGCGGCAAGCCTCCGAACGAAGTTATTTCTCGGGCGCAAAACGATTTATTCTGAGAGAGTCGATGCTAGTTTGGCGCATTTCGTCCGCTTAGCGGCGAACAGTGCTGCGCAAAATTAAACTCTGCCTCCGGCCGACAAAAGTAACAAATAATACTAACCGGAACCGCAAAAATCTTCTTGTAATACATTTTTACGATAACAATTATCATTTATAAGCAAATATCTTCATAAATAATATGATTTAATATAATATTTAATTAAATATTATATTTTTTATTTTCTTTTTATTTAATTTTATTTGAGGAGGCACTGCCTCCGTTGCCTCCTCGGAGGAGCCGCCACTGGCGTTGATTAGATTCGCCTTTCCCTTATTGTATTCATTATTCATATTGATTAACTGGTTGCATAAACTGTAGGAGTTACTAAATTACAAAGTAAAATCTGAAAAATTGTATTCATCTCATGGAGGTAGCACTATTTGAAAAAAGCGTAAATGCGGCGTAAATGCGCACTGCAATAAAGTGGTACTAAATGCAGAGCGCAACATGTGCCTTTCCAGTGGCGTTTTTCACTCACTTTGCAATCCTGCCGAATTACAAAAAGTTCAACAATAACAAACAAATAATAACAACAAAGACAATAAAACAACACCCAAAGGCGGAGAAAATTCACGCAGGAACCACTCACATGTGAAGCCCAAACTAAAATGGCTGAAATGCCCAAATTGCCCAAATTCCCCAATTACCCCCTGTTGACGCGCCACTGGAAAGATCTCAACAAAGGCCCAACAATGTCACTAACACTGGCGCATAGTTTGAAGAGTCATAAAGTGGTACATACTAGAATAGAGAGTGGCCAATTGATACCGCCTCTAAAGCATTGACGGTATAGGAAATGATTCATCCAAAGTGACAAAACTATACAAACAGCAACTACAAAGATGTTGAAAATGTTCATAATTATTTTCTAAACACACTCTTCTCATATTTTCATGGATAGTTGTGATCTTGTATTGATACATGTGCTCAAATTTAGACCAGTTTGCGGAGATAATTGTGGCAACGTTGTTTGGGGGTGGCCTTTGCTCAAGTCGCTGTTTAAAATGGTAAACTCTTCAACAATATCATCTGAAACTGGAGGTGTTCCTGTTGATTTACCTTTCTTTACGCTAGCAGTGCTTACAAAACTATTAATTCCATACCGAATGCGATTTAATAAGAAGCTTCCTGAATTTGAAGATTTGGAAACGTTGCAACGTACTATCTTTCTGTTAACTTTGTTATTTTAAAATTAATTAATTTAATCACGACGAATCCAATGAATACCTACATTGTGCTAGCTTCTGTGGTGCTAGCTATAACATCTATGGACAAAGTTTTGTTAACATGACTGCTAAAATGGTAGAGGCGCCATATACTTTTTTTTTTATAAAAATGAGGACATCTCCGTGGTTTCAGCTAGGTCCAACCTGAAAACAGTGTCATGAAGATTTAATTAAGATGAAAAAATTTAGATTTTTTGAAGAAAAACACATTTAAACTTTTTGAGGTTAGGTAACTGGATGGGGTATCAGTAAATGACGTCGAAGACGTATTAGTAAGCACGCCAACATTGTAAAATACATTTATTTATTCTCTAATAAATCTGATTGTACATGAATACTATTAGCACGCGAATATACAAATTTTTACATTTTGGAATGTTAGACAAACAAGTAACTGAAGAGAAACTTGAAACGATATGCCGATTACATAAAAAAAGACCCTGTTCTTTTCCAAACAAATGAGCATTATCTACCTTAAATATATACAAATGATTCTTAACATATTAAAACACAGAAAGCCACATACAAAAATAAATAAAGATAGAAAATATTCCAAAAGACTGTTACGTTAAGTAAATTTCGCTAAAGGTAAGTACAAAATTACAACGATGAAGTTGCAATTTCATCTTATGAATTGGTACGGTCAGACGATCAGTAAAAAAGTTTGTGACAGAGCAGTCTTCCTCGAGAAAATCTGATATTTAATACTTTGGTCAAGATTCTTGATCACAACTAAAGACATGTACATTCACCACAAGACTTGCTACAGGGACGAATCCCAAAAAAAATTGACTATCAAATTAAGTGTTGAGAATATAGACACACCACCTATTCGAAATCGTCCATAGCGACACGATAATTTACCGACAAAGTCAACATTCAATATGGATACGACGCGCAATCGGTCAAGTGTCGACTGACGTTATAGCATCGTAATGGGCACTTGAAGTGGATGGCAGCAGAGGTGACACAACTGTTGGAGCCTCCTCTCCTGGTGGTGTGTGATGGAGTCTGCGTCTGGTCTGCATCACGCCTGTCAAACGAACAAAGACGGTGTCAGTGCCGGACGTGGCAAAACGTGCATAGGAAATAAAATGTGTAGGTGGAAACGTGTTAAGTGGCGTGATGGTCAGATAACAGAAAACAAAAAAGAAGCTAAAATTGACACGAAATTCTTACTCTGCCGAATTCCGTTTCCTGGAAATGGTCGCCGTTTAAATTCCTGTGTTTCGCCAATTTTTCTTTATTCATCGGGGTCCCTGCATTAAAACACACCACATGCTTTACTTATTAATCACCACAAGTTTACTTTTCTACATCAAGTAAGCACCCAATCCAACGTTTCCCCGCACAACACCCACGGAAACGTTGGATGAATTGCCAAAATAAGAATTTCTTGTCGATTTGTAGGACGAGGTTGGGTAAGCGATCACAAAGCCGGCAAGGTACGCCATTTTCTTGGAAGCACAGGTCACTGTCAAAATGACTTAACTCTTAACAAGTGTTGAAAAACAGGAATTTCTTACGTTATCGTATATAACGTACTAATACTTTTATGAGGGTTGGAACGGTTGGGACAGCCCATTGGTGTCGGCCGTCATAAATTATTGAAGGTTCAGAAATGGGCCGTATTTAAACATTTCTTACTGGGGGGGTCTTCAACGCATTTGTGCTCTTCAATTTATGCGAAATTTTCACAATCCTTCAAAGAGGAGCTTATCTGGAATAAATTATGTTGTGGCGTAAAGAAAAAATGTGTATTCTAACTTTTCTAATTGAGAAGAAAGACAGCACCAAGTAGAAATTAGTCCATGCTACGAAACTATAAATAATCTAAAACAAGAAGTTTCTCAAAAATAAGTGGCAAAAAGATGGCTTCACGTTATAGAAGATAATCCAGTAAATCTTCCCCAATGGGCACAAATCTTCTCATTAAAAAACATGTTTTTCTATTTTTGCTTTGTAGGTACTCTATACACGTTTTTCCTTCAGCAAAACTGACCGTTTTTATTTCTTAAGCGCACCAAGAAAATAGTGCATATCAAAATGTTTTCACCGAATCTAGGTGGCGTTGTGATCACTTATTTACCTATACCTCAGCAACCATGATTTGGCAAAATGATGAAATGTCTTGCATGCAACACGACACATTCCAATTTCCCATTTACCCAATTAACGTTATGTACGCCAAGGACAACGTAGAATAACATGCGATCAAAAAGTTTTCCCAAGAGCATCTGTCGCGTATGTGGTAGCTCTAATCGCAAGCAGCACACGATCAAAATAATTTGAAAGTCCTATTGGCCACGAAAAACAAAAGTTTTTGACACCCATCAATAGACATTAATGCTGGCGACGAAAAACACAAGTTTTTGACATCCATCAATAGACACTAATGCTTTTAACAGTTTTTTCAATTGATTTTACTTCTTGCAAGATATGGGACCATCTAGCGTTTTTCGCACGGTGTTGGTGTTTTTTGACTATTACGTGGTTGGCGCCGCTTACGTCTAATTTAAATTAATAAGCTAAAACACACAAAAACCATTACTTTGTACGATACATTTTCGCAGCAATTTGTCGCCTGATAAAAACCTTATGTCCTTTTTTGTTAATTTTGTGCAGATAATGTTTGTGGTTTAAACAGTTCTAGAGAACCTACGACGGTGACATCCATTTTGAAGCATGAATTAACATAACCTCAAATTTCGACAATAAAATTTATTTTACTCGGAATTTTTCACAGGTAATTTTAATTGCAATCGTTGATTTTATGTTGATAACCACTGCCAGTTTTTAAAGCATCATGATCTAACTAAGACTCGACTTGACGGAAGCTGTCTTGGGACAATTTTAACTCAAATCAAACTTCTAAAATTACAGAATCTTACATCTTACAGAATACGTAATAAGTAGAGAACGATGAAATTTAAAGGACTCAAATAACAAAAAGATAGAACCAAGAAACTGCAGAAAAATTATGAACGAAATTGATTAAAAAAATGGAACCAACCAACCTCTGTTCTCTTTGTTTGAGAAAACTTTTTGATCGCTTTGTAACACACCAACACACTTATAATCTGTTTTTTTTTTTTTAATCAAAGAACCATCACCACCGCAATTTACACCCAAAATAGAGCTGGCAAAACTTTTGACCTAGGGTGAAAAAATTCATCATATAAAAATTGAGGTTATGTAGAGATATTAGTAGTCTTCATTTGGGAGTTTAATAAATGTCCCAATTTGAGAGGCATTTTTAATAGTACGTTCAAATTTTTAAATGCGAGATTTTGTACTTTCTATGACATTAAAAATGACAGACGTTGGCAGGTCTAGCCAATAGATATCATTAAATTCCCTAAATTTAGTAAAATTTTATTATTGCAATGCAAACCTACAACAGGCTTGTTCTTTTTGATTAAAAAAAAACAGATATTTACAAAACGTGTGCACACTCATGCTCACAAAATAATGGGCTACATCAAGGGATCGTTTATTACGTGTGCAATTTACAAGTGGTCACGAAAACAAAAGGAAAAAGGTCCCCAGACTGAACACAAGCAGTAACACTATGCCTCCTATAAAAAGCCGAAACTCACCGATATAGCTGAGCAGCACCGGCAGGAAGATCAACCCGTGCGCCGCCCCGAACAGCACGATCCCCAAGTACATCCTAAAGTAGAACACTTGGAAGATCTGCGACTTGGCGAATCCCAAGACGATGATGCCCCCGAACTTGGTGAGCGTGATCCCGGAGAAGATCGAACTGCCCATCCTGGTCAACGAATCAGCCGCCCTCTCCAGTCTGGTCGTTTGGACCGACACCGAGAAGCTGTGCACCAAGTGCGAGCAAAACTCCACCGCTATCCCCACCGCCATCACCAGATTCACCAGCGAGACGGCGTTGAGCGTGATGTGCCACCAGTACATCAACCCGCCCAGATTCACCACGATCATAGTGATGGTGATCACGACCACCGCCGACGAGAACACGTCCAGTCCCATCAGGAGGAAGGTGACGACGAAGATGGCGGCCAAGCTGATCGCCATGCTCTGCAGCGTGTCGGGCCACATCGTCAGGTATTGCTCGTAGAAGACGTAGAAGACCGAATAGGGGAACACCTCGACAGACGTGGACGGGATTTTCGTGTTTATCGTCGTCGTTATGTTGGCGGCGATCTTCCTGGCGGAACGCATGCTCTCGTAGTAGTCCTTCGAAGTCTTCAGGATGGTGTGGTAGGCCATGAAATAGGACGCGCCCACTCTCGACAGTTCCGTCGTCTTATTCGTCTTGTAGTTGACACCTTGGCCGTAGGCGGCGTGACCCGCTTTGGCGCAATCTTCGTCCGGGTTGTCCTGCAGGAAGAACGAAACGTAGTGCTCGAAGTCGTGCGTTACTGGACGGTGGTTGTCGGGGCGGTAGGAGATGTTGCAAGTCGCGCAAGAACCTGAAACGAATAGATCAAAGTAGAAACTAAACATTTTCGTTTCTTCTATTTATTTACCTTCGGTGTGCGGACAGAATCCTCCCGTCTTCTTGTCGTACCTGCAGCAAGTCTTTGCTGCCACGGACCAGTCGATGTAGTCGTCCAACCAACTGGAACTGGGTCTGGCTATGTACGAACTCTCCGGTATCTTCGACGCCTCGAACACTTGGGTTATCAACGAGTCGAGGTCGCAGTACTGGCCCCCGCAGATGGCGTTCTGGGCCTTGGTGTCGCTATAATTCAGACCTTTCTTCACGACGAAATACATCGGCGGTCCGATGCTCAGGTCGTCCTTCAAGTACTTGAAGTACTTCAAGACGTAACTGTCCTCGGGCATGGACAGCTCCTGGTCCAGTCCTATTTCTATGTGGGGCACTACCGCTATCGAGGAACACAACCATCCGAAGAAGACGACCATCACGACCGCCCTCACGTATCTGTTCATCAAGACGGGCACGTAGATCGACTTGAAGAAGGAGTAGAGCAAGCCGTCCTGGTTCCCTTGAGGGACGTTCTCTTTCTTGGATCCCTTGACGAAGCAGCACACGTCGAATCTGTTGTTGTTCTGTCTTATCGTGTCCAGCGACAGCAGACTGACGAAACAAGTGATCTGTAGGAGGAAGTCGAAGAGGAGCGCCATCCCGGCGTACAACGCGAACGCCTTCACGGCCGGCATGTCCGATAAGCTCCCCAAGAAGAAGCAGCAACTCTCCGACACGCTGGTCAGAAGCATGGAGGGTCCGACACGACCCAAAGTCCTGCCGATGTGTTGCGCGTGGGTCTCCGTCGGCTTCTTACCCTCGCGTTGGTGGGTCTGCACCAAGATGAAGATGTTGTCGACTCCCACGGCCAGGACTAGGAACGGTATTACTTCGATTATGATGAGAGTCGCTGGCAGGCCCGTGAACCCGAACAGTCCCACAGAGGAGACGACCGAGGCCAAAACGATCAAAACTCCACCCAGGCCCAGGGTGATTTTACTGTCGATCAGGAGACGGCTGCAGGTGTTAACCTGGCCCAGAGAAACGGCGATGTACGCGAACATGATGACATAAGAGACGAGAATGGTGACGACGTCGGATTGACTCTCGCGGTCCAGCTCATCTTCGATGGATCGTTCCGACGTGAAGGCGACGTCCATGAAGTCCGGTTTCTCTGTTGCCGTCCAGTTCTTCATGAAGGCGACGAAAGCCTTTTCCCATTCCATCGCCGGCGCCAGTTTCGTCTTGTTGTGGTAGTTGTTGACGAGGAAGGTCAGGATGACGGCGGTGGCGTCTTCGTAGTTGGGCTGCTTGGAGAGACTCTCGCCGGGACGGAGAAAGCCGCCCAAGGCGATGGCGGGATCGACGGGGCCGCCGTAGGGGGCCAAGCATTGGGGATTGTACGGGTTCCTGTAACAAAAGCAGAGTTTTTGATTTTCGTTCTGCCAGAAAAAGCTTTCTATTTTCTCTTTCTCTGTTAGTAGATAGTAAAGATATTTGAGGGCTTGATTTCGACATTTTTGGAATTCATTTGTTTTCAAACACAAACTTCTAAGTTTGATACCATTGACAGGTGTACAATTTCCTTTGTTTAGTCATACAGTCTATTATAAGATACAAGTTCAAAGTCCAACTTGTCTTATCAAAAATATTGGAGATATCGAAACGTTCAATCTCAACTAGATTTGAGAAAATAAAATAAATCGAACGATGGAAAATCCTCCTACGTGCGTAAATAAAAACTATTCATCATTTATCTGTCACCTGTTAAAGTTAGACAGTTCTTTTCGATACCGGTTTCAGGAACATCTAGTTATCTTTAATACTCTATATAAAGGTGTTTTTTTTTAATTTGGCGTCGAAGTAGGCGACACGACACTTTTAATTTTAATAATAATAAAACTTGCAATTGTTCGTATAGTTACCAGTGTTAGTAACCCTTTATACCGTGAGATCATTTAAATTTATAATTAGAGGAGGCTATGACTTTAAAATTATATTGGCAACACCGCTGACACCTTGATTTGAATTGTCAAAATGATGCTTTAAAATTCGATACAAAATATGAAACGGCGAGTTAACAGTTGTATCCAAGCCAGGTGTTTGATACAACTGTTTACTCGCAGTTTCATATTCTGCATTGAATTTTGAAGCGCCACTTTGACAAACCAAATCAAGATGTCAATAATGTTGCCAATCTACATAATTTTAAAGTCATAGCCAAACTTTCATTATAAATTTAAATGATCTCACGGTATTTGCCAAATATAATTTTCTTGGCATTGTGACATTGAACTTTTTTTAAATTTAAAATTTACAGTAGGGCCAAAATAGAAAAAAATATTGTACTACACTCGTTTTATAAGCCATTTTGTCGCACTTGTTTGCTTTATAGGACTCCTCACTGCGCTCCTCGTGCTCTAAAAAACGCGTGCAACAAAATGGTGTCTTATAAAACTTGTATAATAAATTACTATTCTAGCACACAACGTGATCAAGAATGACTGAATCTATTGGTAACAATGAAAATTTGAATGATTTTGGTACCCCTGTAATATAAACGCATTTCCGGTAATGTAATAGCATGAACATACCCGACATAACCTAATTTTTTTTTAATGTGTCAAGTTAAAAACATCCGCCAATTACGAAACAGAAAAACACCAATATTTTTCAATTGTTTCATTGCCAACAGACTCAGTCATTGTTGATCACGCTGTAGATGAGTCAGTTTTTGTCGATAAATTAATTTATTTTATTTTATTTTCTCGAAAAAATAAATATTTGAAATATACTCCATTCTTTATCTAGGTGAGTGGTCGATACGATCAAGCAAGCCATGGGTAGCTTTGTAAGTTTTACTTTTTCCACCAAATTTGTGTGCCGTGTAAATCAAATATTAACTGTCATCGCTGTCATTCGAATTCAGAATCTTCGTCCAGCATTCATCTCCAAATCTCACAATCTTATGTCGCGAAATGTAAATATATAAGCCGTGCACATCGATTCTTAAATTTAACCGTTCCCGATATGAAAATTATCGGCGTCCGTCGTCGGTCAATCCGACCGTCGAGCGTCGACCGAACATTATTCCCGTCCCGTGCCGGGCAATGTGGCAAAGAAGTTTGGGTGTGAGAAATTAACCGGATTCTTAAACCAAAAACCGGATCAAATTTGACCGGAAAGTGTGTGGCCGGTCTAGAACATTTTGAAATTCCCAGGCAAATTATTAAAATTTTTGAAAACGATGCGATATGAAGATGACACGTTTGAGGTTATGTATCGGTGGTCTCGGTCCATATGAATTATGAGCAATTTAACCAGGAATATAATAAATAGAAAGACTTTGCGGCGTCTCTGTAAGTACATTATTGTAATATTTGAATATTTTTCAACAACTACCAACGCACTTTTCCATTGGAACTTTCAAAAACCCCTAAATTCAACTTGACGGCTGAAAATTTCCCAAAGACCACTCACCAAGATAAAGAATGGAGTATATATGGGTTTGTTGCTATTTATGTCCATCACCGTCAGTGATGATAATATTCTTGGAAAGAATGATATAAAATATTAACTAGTTAAAAAACTTACTTTTATGAGATTAATCGTTAGTAAACCACGTGATATCTAAAAAATGTATGAATCATAAATATTCATATTTATATTTTGTGGTCGGTCACAAACATATCTAAAAAACGCCATAACGAACGAATGAACGCTTTTCTGTGATATCACTTGTTGACAAGAATTACATATTTTAATTATTACAAAACAGCTTCGATTTTTTTCCTATTTCGATTAATTTCCTTGGGGGATATACCTAATTATTAACCGAACGCAATTTGCATAATAAATCGTATTTTAAATGTAAGTTCAACTGTGTACTATGTACTAGTTCATTATCAAGTTGCTATCATTAACTCAAAAAAATAAAAAATATTGTATACATTTAAGACTATACTTAACAGGTGTGACTATAACTCCTAAATTAATATATTTTTAATAAAATGTCAAGGTGTCAGAAGTTGCCAAGGAAGTTTGCTCAATAAAAAAACTGCAGATTACTTAGCCAGTTGCCAACTTAACTCATGTGACGTCTTTTAACCGATGTAATAATGATACTTATTTGCACAACAATAATAATAATCAATCACTGCGGTTTGCAGCGGAAATTTGTACATCAAGTGAAAGCAATACGCTGCTAACCCATGAATGGTACGACTTGAATATAATATAAGTTTAATATAAATGTGTCACTTCGTTTTGCAATACTTTGTTGGGGCAACTTTATTTGACGCCAAGAAACTGAAAATCGTTCAAAGTCGAGATGGAAAAATAGCAATCGTTTGACAATTTTAAAACCCGATGAGATTTTAGAGTCGTCACTTAAAATTTTTACAGTAAATATTTGACTTAAGTAATAAAATCTCATTACAATTTTTAACACCTGTCGATCAAATAAAAATGTGTTGATGGTTCCGAGCAGTTTTTTCCTTCATGAGTCTTTGTGCTGCGTAATTTCGCACAAAATTAGGTGTTTACGACAACCAGAATAATAAACAAACAATAAAACAAAAATTATTGAAACCTGCATACCAAAAAAATTCAGAATGTTAAAACGAATAAAATAAAAATCTAATTACAGTAGCCACTCGATTTTGTGAAGTAATAAAAACCCACGAGTGTTCACAGAATCGAAATTGTTCATAAAATCGAAAGGCAGTGTTTTTTTATTTATACTTTATAATTCTAACAAAATATTGGGTGATTCCAAATTATTGTGGATAAGTATGGCAACTATGTACGAAAATTTAAATATGTGGCAACTCTGTGGGTAGGATAGAGTTGACATTTCTTTGACAGTTCATAGTCGCGCAGTTTTGAAAATTGTCAAACCAATGTGCAATGGTATAAAAAAATCAAATGCACGCTTATGAAATGTCATATAAATGTCAACTATACCCCACCTACACAGTTTAGTTGCCACATAAATTTTTGTACATAGTTGCCATACTTATCCACAATCATTTTGAATCACTCAATATGACTTTTACAAGACATTTTAAAGTAAGATGTTAGTTTTGTCCCACGAAAGGTCTTTTTGTGCCTCGCCAAGTTGCGACCCCAACTGCCTTTCGGTCTTCAATCTCTGGACTAGCCACAAAAAGACTCACTTCTACTCTTAATGATCTATGTGATACACATACTATTATTTATTCCATGTTTTGTCTTTTTTTATTCCTAAATGCATTCTTACTCTCGTATAAGTATCGTAACTTGATTTTCACGTTTGCTTAAATAATAATAATAATAGAATAGAAATAATTTACTACTTACTGAGCACAGGACACGAAATAATCCAGATAATTAGTTTCGTATCCGGCCGGATCCTCACCGGTCTCATCGAAAGTGTCCATGTCATTCTGATAGTACCCCCAGATGCTCTGTACCACGCACTCGTCCACACTCGTGTCCACTTGCCCCACACTCCTCAACGGTGCGAAACAGATCTTCTCCAGAGCGTGATCCGTCCCGGCCGCCACGGCTTTGATTTGTTCCTGCAGCTTGAGCACCTCCTTGAGGAAGGTGTCGTTGAAAGCCGGACCGAAAACGATCTCGCCGTTGGACGTGTTGTGACTGATGGTAGGGAAACCGATCGCTTTTATGATGACCTGTTCGTTCCTGTAGAACGGTTCGAAGTGGCTGTCGAAGTACTCTTTCTCGAGGCGACTCCTCGACGTGGGCGACGCCCACAACTCCACCGGGTCCGTGGTCACTTTAAGGTACTTGATGCCGTGACCCAGACCGATGACGACGCAAGCGCCCAAGAACAAAATCAACCAGGGTCTTTCGGCACACATGGTGCCCCAACGTTCGAAGAACCGCTGGAGGAAGGTGTCGGTGTTGGCGCCGAGTTTCTCCAAGAACGACGAACTGGTGTCGTACTCGCCGGGCATTTTGTTGATGGAGTGTGTGTCGAGCTCGTGGCCGATTTCTGATGTTACACCTGTCAAATAAATTGTTGTCTTGGAAAGTCATCGTCAATAAAAAAAAAAAAACAAAAAAAAAAACGTCATACCAACTTGTCTCGAGCGCCCAGAAAAATAGTTTTTTGCAATTTATTTGTTGCACAATGATTCAAAATAAACAAAACTTTCAAATTCCTCCAAAAAATTTGTAATGGGTTGAAATATTTTAACACACTTATTCTAAAAGGTAAAATTTGTATTTACGTATGTATCCCTTGTCCGACTATAACTAAAAATTATTCAACAAATTTTTATTGGTTCTTCACCCACAGTTTCCTTAATTGTAGTTTTAATACGTAAACAATTCACCAACTTGAGAGGAGGCTGAATAATTAAGCAAAAAAAAAAGCTGGAAACATTTTATTTTAGACTACTCCTTTAATCTATTTACCAATTTTTTTAAGACATTTAACTGTTAGGCCAAAAATGTTTACTGGAAACACCCACTTCAATTTTTAATCAATGTAACACGGATTTTTGTTTCTCGAATAAAAACGAATCATTTTTTTATTTATTTAATTATGCAGTAATGTTTAGATACATGATTTCTTTGTTCTTGCCTTTGCAACTCTTTATCTTCTGGAGACATACAGAAAACAATTTTTTTTTTTATGATTTATTATTCAATGTAGCATATTTTATCAGGTTCTGTAAAGTTTTGGTGACACTTTTTACCCACCCTGTACAACCTTAAAATTAATAGATAATTTAAAAATCGCATATCTCCCTGTGCACTTTTCCTCTGAACAGAACAGAGCATCGAGTTTTAAAAAATAAAAATATTCCTCCAGCATACAAGTTACATTTTTCCAAAAAAAAAAACTCTTCTCTGACAAAAGTATTTTGGTAAAATCTTACCATTACTGCTGCTAAATAATGAAGGGAAAAGTCCACATAAAATTATTTCGTTAATAATTTCTTTACAGTTTCCCCACTTTCAAATTTCCAAAATAACTTTTCTAGATTGAAATTTCACAAGGAAAACTTCACCGGAATCTGGCTTTGTATATTTGTACATGTCAAAAAATCAATCAAAATTACTTATTTTTACTGGCATGGCGAAATCTGTATTATGCGAGGATCACTAAAAAAAATTTCAAATAAATAATCTATCATCGTGATGCTGTTTTGGGTAGTTTTTGATAAATTCCAAACCGCTACGATGTAAACAGCAATTTTTTTTCTGTGATGGTCTTGCATAATTTGAAAACCGGTTTAAATGAAAATTAAAGTCTGGAACGTCTCCAACGAAGTTAAGTATTGGAAAAAAAAGATTCCCTAAAAACGAAGTCTAATCTATTTGGTGATCAAATTCAAAAAACAGTTACTGCATTCTCTCAAAAGGACCAAGGTCGAGAATAATCTTCCTGCATCACCCAGCATACAGTCCTGATTTGACACCTTGTGATTTCCCACAATCACAAATTGCTTTGAAAGCTCTTTTCCAGTCCTGAAGAGCTTTCAATATAGTTAAATGCTTTGAAAGACTGCTTTTCATGAAGCGAGGTGTATAAAATGCCAGAGAGAATATTTTGAAAAGATGTAACGTATGCATTTTTTTTTTCTAACTCCTCCGTATCCAAATTTTTTTAGCGACCATGGTAGTCTTATTTTATAATTTGAAAAGTAGTAATATTATAATTACAAATTGTGAAATCAAAAAGACATCAATGACGGTCAAAGTTTTTCTTCATCTTTTATATACGTAACAAATCCATTATTGAAATCTTAAACATAATTCTTTGAGGCTTTCTTGCTACGCTACAATTTCAATTTCTTCAATTCTCTATTCTTGTTTTTAGGACGTAAATTGAACAACTTTGTTTAATCCTCTGGAAATGATCCCAAAACCTTTCACAACTTTTCCATTGATCCCGATTATATTTAGAGTAAAACTCTCTCCTGTTTTGGCATCCCAATTCAACATCGAACCCTTTCCGCATTTATTTTTATCTCACGCAAATTTTACCTTTTACAAATTTTCATAAGCTTCAGTAATCTTAATTCTATTCTGAACGAAACATGAATGAGGCGCTCAAAGGCACAGATGATTCATCCATCTGAAATTCTATTTTTAATGCGTGGCGTTTAAAGTTAAAAGAAATATTATTTCCTCTTGTATTTTATCGCTGCAGTCAAAATTTCAAATGAATATTCAATCTTCACTATTTCTAGACAAGTCAGTTTAACGTTCTCCTTTTTACCAAGAAGCTTGAATCATATACGATTCTGAAACGCTCTCAAAAGTGTACATTTGAATAAAATCTTTTCTTTTTGCAAAAATTTGTGGAGATAATGTTAAATTATCCTTCACAGATGCAGTTCACTATAAATTTTGCAACCAATTTTTCACTCAATTCAATTTAACAAAGACAACTTACTGTTATTATTATTTTTGATTAATTTTAAATAACAGTCGTACTAATCAATGCTTAACCATTGCTTAGTACGAACAAACAGGCATTAGCCATTTTACTTGACAAGTGGAAGCATCAAACTTTTTTAGGTATTAGTAATAAGTACTGAAAAAAAAAACTTAGCTTAAATGTAGCAACAAGTTGACATGATAAATTAATCGAATGTTAATAGCTGAAAACTGAAAATTTGCCTTTTCGGCCCCCGTTGCAGTACAGTCTCGTATGATACCTTGACGGGGACCTCATGCGTTAAAGCACCACTGATTTTAATCTACCAAACCTGTTATTGTTACCCCAATGTGAGTTTTTGGGTGGCTTCGACACGAGTTACTATCGAATTTATTAAACTCTTCTCTTTTTCTCGCTTATTAATAATTATTAGAAAGGGGGACATACTAGATCTTTTAGATTCCTGAAGGGGGCTATCTTCCTCATCACCACCAAGCACCAGCCTCGATTGTCTGTCGCCGCCCGCCAGTCGTCTACCCACGGCGGCACGCATCTCTTCTGAACCGTGCCCGGTCACCAAACCCACTGCAAACCCATGCCACGTCACACTCTAACTACTCTCCCTTGAAAGGGCCACCGACTCCACCCACGACAAAAAAAATAAAAAATCCCGGTTGAAGTTGCATTTTCGTAACGACACAAATTTCTCGTTCTTCCAGAAGAGAAGTTTCACAAGAGCACATCTTTCACCTTCCCGATTCGAACCCGGTAGAAAATACATGGTATAACGTCGCTGGTGCCTTAAAAGCTACTCAGGAATTGAAATTGGCTCTTTGAAGAAGTGAAAATGTCTGGGCGAAAATTTAAACCCAATCCACTGATTGGGAAAAACAATAAAAAAAATACGTTGATGTTATTTTTTGTCAAGCACCGTTCTTAAAGCTTTTTCTAAAAATTCGGCGACAAATTTGTCAAGTAGCGCTGGGATAGCAAAAAAAATCAATTAATACCAATTAGGAGTAATTTTCACCAATTTTCAATTTTTAACGCTGCACTTTTTTACTAGATTTTTTTTTCAAATCGTGTCGATTCTGTTATCCTTTATAAAGAATACTGTACTGCATTTTGTTACAATTATTACTGGTTATTACAAATATTTCACCCTCCAAATTGGGTAAACATGTACAATTTTATGGTTTCTCATTTGTTTTTTATGAGCAGTTAAGAATTGTATTCTATTCTACACACTTAGATAGCATTTGAAAGTTCTATAAAATATGGAAAATAAAATTTTATTTTTGCAGTGATAAAAATTTACGATGACTTATAATTCCCACTAAAAATTTCTTTATAGTGTCTAGACACTATGCAAATTTTTTTCAGACACTGATTTTTTTTTAAGAATTATTACTATCCATTTACTAAACTCTCGCACTGTCAAAGTGTTTGCAAGTTGCCGCACTGCCGTTCTGAGACTAGTAATTTTTAATTTAACGTTAGCACAAAAATTGAGATTTCAAATTTGAACTTAAGTTTAATAAATTCGCTTTTTTTATTCAAAGTATTACTTACACGAAATGGCTGAACAAGAAGAAAATATGAAATGTAAAAGAAAACTGTTAACAGTCAGAGAGAACCAGGGTATTGTTAATTATTGTTGGGAAAGAAGAGAATTAACTTCATTAACATAACCAAACTTTTCTTATTGACGTTTTTATAACTAGATTTTGTGTACAGGCAACTGAAAAGGTATTATGTATCACCATAGATACACTCCAAAAAAAAGTGAAAAATTTTACACTGACAGTGCGGGAGTTTAATGAACCGAAGAATCTAAAGTCACGCGAAACGTCTAAACTACAACAGCTTTGAGTAATTTAATCAAATGTATAATGGCGTCGTAAATTAATCGGATTAATAATTCTAAGCAGAAAAAATTCTAGTTCGAACGTGTTTTCCAACAGACGGAACCCAGATCATAAACTAGTCATAAAATAATTTTAATGTTAACGTCATTGATAAAGAGATTATTAAACTTCCTTGTAAGATATTACAGTTGGTTGCAAAAAAAAAAACGGGAACTGTCAGAATAAAATTGACACATTTTTACAATTTTGTTATAGCGTGAAACCTTCTTACGCGAGATAGGTTAGAATTATGGTCAAAATTCAATGATTTGATAGGTATTGTCAACTAGACGGTTAATTGACAAATGGACAAAACCAAATTTACATTAGGAAAAAATTCCTTTCCCGTTTTTTTCGCAACCAACTGTACGCCGAGGATGACATTTAAAATTGAAACAGATAACAATTACAAAAATGCAACTTCATTACGAACGGAAGACATTCCAATAAAAACATCTTCTAGAAAAAATGGCTAATGAGGTAGGAGTGAGTGGCTTTGTGTCAAGTAAAACAAAACCCACCGTGTAACAACCATTATGTACAAATCGTGGGTCCAAATGTTTGAAGAATATGTATTTAAAAATATTGTAGCAAATTTTTTACTCGGCACATTTAAATCAAATTTTCGTGAGTCACTAAATCCATTTATCTATCCAACAATAAAACAATATCTTTACGACTTGGTGATTATACTACATATTGCCATTAATTTAGCTGTGGGTGACATTGAAAATTGTTTCAAACATTTGAACGCATCACGTAGAAATACAATAAATAAGAGAACAGAAAAGTGGTTAAAATTATGCGAAATGTCCATAAAACAGTAATTATCTGTCACTAATGACTAACAATTTCCTGTCATTGTTTGCTCTGGTGACAATCGCAAAATGCCACATTTCAAACAATCACAATTAATCAAGTTTGAAATTCATTTTGTTTGATGTAGAGGACTTGCTAGAAAATGGAAAAGTTAGTAGAAAACCACCGTTTGCATGCAGCCAAAAAAAAAAAAAAAATACATAAATGAGTGAAAACATAAAATGCAAAGACATCGAGACATTCCAAAATAATTGACCACACTGTCCTCCGACATTAACACAACATCATCACTACCTGGACAATGCTCCGACACATCTATGCCTACACCAGGGACACTTTTAAAACCTGCAAACAAACATGATGGCATGCAGGGACAAGTCCGAAAACCAAAAGGATAGCAAAAGGTTGATGGTGCTTACGCTTGGGGGGTGCGTCATTTCTTACCGATATCGGCTCTGCTGGGACACACGAAGACGACCATCAGGAAGAGGAAGGTGCCCACGACGAAGACGATCACCATGAGGAAGAAGTAGCCGTCGAAGCCGGCGATCTTGAAGGGTTGGGGCGGAGGCGGCTGCGGGGGCGGTACTGGACAGCTGGCCTCGCAGTCGACGCAACTGCACGCCGCCGATTTTGCCTGAAAAAAAATTAACGAACCGTGCAAAAAATAGAAAATAACGAGCAGTGTCAGATAAAAATGCGATTACCGTGAAGAGTCGATTCAAGGTTATGCAGCGACGAATTTACACTTTCAAATAACAACAAGATTGATACAAATTTGTTATTGAAATCGTATTTTACAAAAACTGATCCATAATGTTGATTTTGGATAATTTAAAATTCAAATGGAGGAATAAAAAGCGGACAGACCAGAAATAAAAAAGACTACAATTAATGATTTTTTTATACTAGATGTAAGGGGAAAATAGTTATTTATTTAACGAGTTCGTGTGTAAATTGGGCTTTTTATTATATGAGTGGGCCAGATTAAAACGCAAGTGAAACGAGCGTTTTAAAGGCCCACGATTGCCAGTTTTTACGAAAACTTGGACTACAATCATTTAGAATAACCCTGTACGTTTACTGTTGTGACAATTTTTTGGCGCAGTATATTTCATATTCATTTTTTTTTACTCGTGGTGCAGTTGTAACCCGAAGGCGAAGCCCGAGGGTCCTACAAAGCACCGACGGCAACAATCATGCACTCCCGACGTGCAGATACTATTTTTAACGAGCCAAAAATTTTAATTGAAAAAAGCCGACAAGTTAAAAATTATTTTTAACTGTCAACATGACACTTAAACATAAACTAACAGTTAATAGTATATTATACGCCAAGGTAGAAAAGACATTTTTTTAAGCCGAGAAGCGAAGCTTCGAGGGGAATAAAGAAGCGAGGCTTAAAATTGTCTTCTCTAGCGTGGTTTATATACTATTTTTTTCACTACTAGATCCGTTAAAACCCTTTCTAATAATAATTATTAATTAAATTTGTTTGTCCGATGCGACGATCCGAGTTCTCATTTTTCAACGGTTGCTATGAAAATTGAAAATCGTCTGTCTACGTTAACCAATAAAATCAAAGAAAATCTTTCGTTGCTAGATGACGGCTGTTCATTATTGACCTTGGTTAATAATGAAAATTATTATTAACCAAGGGAGAGAAATTCTACTTCTGGGGTCGGTTCGAGAGTCAATAATGACGCCTTCTGAGACTAGTAGTGAAAAAAAATAATTTACAAATGTTCGGCTTTTTTCAATTAAAATCGTTGGGTCGTGCAAAAAATAGTATAAGCACCTCAGGAATGTATGATTTTTACCCTCAGTGCTTTGTAGAACCCTCGGGCTACAAACGCACCTCGGATAAAAATCATGCACTTCAATCCCTAGGTGCATAATCCACTATTTTTTAACTCCTAATTAAATATTGAACTGCTTCGAGATATAATGTAATCTCTTAACCCGAGATCAAGGTCAACCAAGGAATTTTTAAAGCAAGAAAGAATAATCGCTGAAGCAGAACGTGCTATCAAAATGGCCAGTTTTGCTAATTTTATGAGTTTCTCCACACTGGTTACAACTTTTTGATAAAACTGATATAAATGACGTGCCCAAGATGCGAAGTGTTATCAAAGTGTATTCGAAACGGGTATAATAGATTATCTGGCGTAAGATTTCGAGGAAATAGAAAGTGAACGTGTACAGTCGTAGATAATAATGTAAATAAAAATTAAAAAGACGTTTGTTTAATTCTTTTCGGTTTCTCTAACCGTAAAACACACCTTTACCTTTCAATTGAAATATCTAGGGGAGTGCGGTAGCAGTCACGGTTAATTTACTCTTTTTACAGTTATGTACTTTAAAATTAAAGTATTCATACGTTACTTTAATTTAGTGTAAAAACACATTTACATGTTGTATTAAAATAAAATATTTGGTCAGCCGAGAAGACTAATACAAATGTCCTACGGAAGGTATTTTTACAGCGCTTTAACTAATTTAACGAGGCGAAGCCGAGTGCCTGAAACCTAACTTTCACCCTGTGAAATACCTCTACAGCACTCAACGTAAAAAACTAGTCTTGGACAAGTCTAGTTTCTGTTTTAATACAATAACGCTAAAAAATCTGTTACTTATTATTTCATTTAATCTTTGATTTTAAACATTCCAACCGCACTACAACGTCAACAAGTGTTTAACATTTTCATTCCTTTTTGTTCTTCTACCACTACAATAGCATTGAATTCTAAAGCTGGATTGTTACAAGTGCGTACGTGGGCATTACTCTATTTATAGAATGTACATGACGACTGGTAAATATTCTATGTCCGAATACGCAATGGACAACAGTTTTAAAAAGCTTTAGGTATGTCGCTTTGGACAAATGTTTTAAAAAAATGACTTTATAAGTGCATAAAGTACTGATAATATACATACATACAACAACCGTCAAGGTAAAAGCAAATAACTGTTTTTTAAAATAGGGCAAGCACACTTGAAACAAAAATAAAATCATTAACTACAAAAAATGGACCGAGTTAATGAACGACGCCGACATAATAAAAGTTAGCGATTACGGTATGTACTTTGATCTAGTTAAAAAAATTTACATTTTAACTTATCGAAATTATACATATTCAAAATTACAAAAAAATATATAGGTACTTATATCGTAGTTTTTTTTTTTCATAAATTATGTAAAAAAAAACCTGCATGTACAAATAATGTTGTTTTGAATCATCGTTTACTTCTGAACACAATCTGACAGTCACATCCGGCCTAAATGCTGCACCTTCGAGAATCCGATGACTCAAAACCGATATCTACACTAGAAAAATGTATTGGTTCGTTTTACGGGGAACAATACAAAACCAGTTTTTATCGATTACGATGAATTATAGAAAAAAGAAACACTTGCGACTTTGAAACAAAATCCACATTTACGATAACATTTTACCGATAACAAAACATGTTTAATTTTTTTCAACTCCATTTCTACGTTGTTTGTAATCTGTGACGAACAAAATACCACCTGGATACATACACGACAAAAATCGAAAAAACAAATCAGTACTTCGTGTTTCGTTTAAATCGGTCGTATTCGAGAAATGCAAAGAACTCAACTTGTAACATTTACGGTTAACCTCTTTTATATCGATTGACCCATATTATGATTGGCGGCATTACAGAATTTTTTATTTATTACTTTGACAATAATTATGTTTACGACGTGGTACGTGGCACATCTGCGCTAATTCGATTTCAACAGGTTTTACAAAGGCCAAAAAACCAATCATTTTCCTATAAAATAAACTGTAGAAAATTATGAATTCAAAAGCTTCCCAAAGGCGAGCACCCTTCTAGTACTTTCATTGTACAGTTGCGGCCGTTGAAATCTCAGACAGGAAAGATTTAAACACTCTGTATAAATTCCGAAATTTGATTAGCGCAAACAGGATTTTCATCAAGGATTATAAAGTCAGTGTCAGAATTGCGCGTAACTTTTGAAATGCCGCAATAATCTGATTTGCAAAAATTTGTTTGACTGAGGGACGGTGTGAGTATAAGAGCCATTGCGAGAGAAATTAATGTGGATAATGTTTGAGTGACATTTTGAGAAACGTCACTTTCAATACCATTTACAAAGCCAAAAGTTTGGCGTTGTCAAAGTGTCTGAGTTTTCAACGGCCGCAACTGTACTTTCTGTTTTGTACGGTTGGCAGCTTTGATCTAAATTTCACCATCACCGGTGACAAACAACTCAATTTTGTATATTATGTGAGAGTTATTGCATGTTACAATTAGATACGCAAAAAATACTTCTTATCTCGCGGCTGCAAATGATTTCATTTGACGTTTCTGATATTGACACACTTTGACAGCATTTAACCTCAATTTGATTTTCCCCCAAAACACTGTAAAATTAACAGTAGAAGGTGGTAATGACCCCAAGGATGCATTAAAAATACTTAACGAGTGGATTATACGAGTACATCATATAATAAATTAAAGTATTCACTCTGTACATTTAAAGCTCCGTCGTTATTTTTACTATGAAAACTTGTCTAATCGTACAAATTTTTCTAGATTTCTTCGTTATCTTATCTACTCCTCGAGCTATTCCAAAAATTACTATTACCCATTAAATCAACTTGAATTTGTTAACAAATTATTTTGGATTTACCGAGTCCATAAAATTTTACAGTTTTATCTAAAATAAACATGTTGTGGGCACGGGTCTGTTTTCATGTTTGCGTTTTACTATTTAACGCAACAGATAGATAATTTCTATTTGCATCCGCCACCGAAATAGACGTATGATGGACAAAATTTTGATTACAACTAGCAGAACGGACGATTTATTTTTGTTTGGAAAAACGCAAATAATACAGTTTTCTTGTTTTGACGACCCAGTTCCAAACGCATCACTTTGAAGCTGTCTTTATTGGTAAGAAATATTCCTTCCAGATGAAATCACTCAGCGAAAATAACATCATCACCTTGGCAATGTAAATTTAACTGATTTTATTGTAGCCTACATTATCCACTGTTGGAAAACAAGATGCGAATTCGTCGAGGTCAGAGCTGCAATGTCAGTGTGCGAGGTGCTCGTTAATCATAATTTGCAGATCTATATCGAAAAAAAAAACAGGTCAATATTGATCTCCACCGATTAGAACGAGAGTGAAAACTAACCGCGAAGTCTGACACAAATAATTGTTTATGGAAGATGTGCTAATTTATTGATTACATTCAAGGGGCGACTCATCGTAATTGCAAAATTGCAGACAATCGAATATTGATGTGATGGCTCGTGATGAGGCGATTTGTTTTCCAAAAGCTCGCTCTCGAACTGAATACATATTTGATTTGTGTGTCGAAGAGAAAATTCTTGCCTTTGCATTGCGAAAACTTTTTGGTCAAAATCTAATCTAAAATAAAACCAAGCGCAACTGTCGCTTGTTTCCTGTAGTTGGCGATATAAATCTAACTGCAGTGATAAAATGAGCTCTAGATTTCGCAATCTCTGCTGGAAAACTACCGGGGCTCGGTAAAATGTAAGTCGAGGTCTGTTGGCATCAGGGAGGGTTGGAAGACTCCCTTACTTTTTGCTCCTCGTTAAGAATGTCTAACACGAAAACACACTTCCTGCGCCATTCCCGAGCCCATGAAAAACAATTTACATTGGCCACGTGTGTGTTTTTTTCCTACAACAATTCTGATAGAGTAAACAGACGTTCAAAAAATAATAAGCCGTTAAAAATGCTTGTGTTTTTGTTCCGTTAAAAATAAGTTAAACATTGTTATTATTAGGATTTCTTATCAACCTATCAATTGGATTATTATTTAGGCTCGATGTACCATCTCGAGTACACTCAGCTCAACTTCAAACGTCACAGCATTCAGGTGTAGATTAGATTAACCGAAAAGTAATACACAAGAATGACAATGTACACATAAAATTAAGGAACTTTTATTAACTATTATTTGATCTATCTTTCAATTAATTATTATACGGGGTTATTATAAATGTTTCTAACATCTAGTTGGCATAGTGGCGCACGTAAAGCATAGCGCACAGCCACCCACGATGTTAGAAACATTTATAATAACTCTGTATTACTACTAGTAATAAAAAGGGAAATTAAATTCAAAATTAAATCTACCACTACGCTAAAGATAAAAATGTGGATCCTTAACATCCTTGTAACAACAGAATACAGGTGTATCAAAATAATGATAAAATATCATATACAGGCTATCCCAGAACAGCCTCCCCTGAGAAAAAATGGAGTACATACATATTTGGGTAAATGTGATAATCTGAATTTAAAAAAAAGGCATAGAACTCGATTATCGCTTATCTGAAGCGATAATCGAGAAAAGACATTCTAAACTTGACCAATCAGAGTTGAGCATGGTGGTAGGTTGACCGGAATTTTGCGTTGCGGGAATTCCACATCAGAAAACGTAAACATTCCAAGTAAACTTTTCGCTGATTGTTGCGATATCAATAATTATTTTTGCTGTTTAGCAACCTGTCCGATTTTTTAGTACTCGTAATACCTGAGGGAGAGCTTCTGAGTTTGGTGAAATTGAAAACTTTATAAATCGAGTATGTGAACTACAGGAAATTTTATTTTAGTCATTTTGGAGTTTTTTTTGCTGTCGGCACACGCTGTATTTAAATTCCCTCAATAAGTTAAGCTTTGCCACATTGGTCCAACGTTTCGAATAAATTTCACTTTACTTTTGGGACTCATACATTTTCAATGGAACTCAGATCTGATGATTTATCAAATCAAATCAAATTTCCTTCGTACAGTAAGATTAACAATGGACTAAAGAAACGAATCTCTGGTATATCTAGTAAGACGAAAAGATATTGGAGACGACTTATGCAGGTCTTTATAACGTACTAATACTTTTATGAGGGTTGGAACGATGGGGACAGCCCATTGCTGTCGGGCGTCATAAATTACTCAAATAATTGAAGGTTCTGAAATGGGCCGTATTTTAACATTTCTTGCTGGGGGTCTTCAACGCATTTGTGCTCTACAATTTTTTGCGAAATTATAAAAAATAGGTCGCACCGATCAAGATTGTCATAAATGTCATTTTTGACAATAATAATAATTTAAACCGGACCCAGTCCACTTTTAAATTGAAGGATGTTCTACCTGCGTTGTGGCGCTCGTGCAAAAATGCGATTTCAGATTCTTTACACATTACAAAATTTCGAGTAAGAACCATCAAGCCGCAAACGTTCGGAAGATGCCGAAGCGACCGAACTCCTGTATTATTGACATTTTTACGGACATGCCACAAAGCATTGTAAGGGGCAATTGGCTTATTTTATAACGAATTTCCAATATCTTGAGCTCCTACTATATCTTCTGCTTAGCAGAGAAAATACTGTTTTCTCTCATGATAAAACTGACGAAAACTTTTTAAAGGAAAAAATATTATTCTGGTGGTATTTTTCGATTTATGATGTTCTTGTAAGTTTTAATTTTGTCTTTAAAACCCAATATTATTACAGATGTGTTCAAAATTAGAGAACCATCATTTTGTCGGTTTATAAAGTGGCAAAAATAATTCTGAGCCTTGTTTTACAACACATTCATAAAAGTGAATTTATTCTAACAAATCTGTAATAATAAACTAGCACTGTTGGCTTTTGAGCATTTGTGGTACCGTTCAAAAATATTCTTTTGCTTTCTGGCAATAGCCAAAGTAGGATTTATTATAAGTAGACTAAAGTCACTTTGCAAAACTCGATACATATTTAAATTTAAAATAAGTGACTACAGATTTGCTACGTCAAAAAACATATTTACAAATCTTTACGTTAAAAAATTATGTAGCCCTTTCTGATTATACCGGGTGGGGCATCGTATACGCGCACGCGAGAAATCGCGACTTCTAATTACATAAAATTTGCGAAATTTTATATACCTGACTAATTATTGATAAGGTATATTTGAGAATTTTAAAAAAAAATTTTGTTAATAAATAAGGCCGTAACAGTTTTATTAGTTTTCTGAAATTAACTGTTAATTTACCTATAAAGTTTTTACACTAAATGAATCTGTATCTGCTACCCCATCAAACCCTGGTGGCACAATTACAAATTGTGACTTGGTTAGCTAAATAATTCGCTTTTTTATTTAAACGTAAACCAGACGGGTGATTTACGGCACAATGGTATAATTTCCCAACAAAGGTATAGCCGACCGTTTTAAACCTTTTTGCCATAAAATTGACAGTTTCCATTGTCACCTAAATTTACGACAGCACAAGTAGCAGGTCATAAATAAAAATGATTTTGAAAGTTGAAATGTAAAACTGCGTTTAATTCAAAATATAATTGGTATTTTTTTCCGTAGATTTCGTAAATAATTATAGGAAGTGAATCTGGATAGGTTAGTATAAAAATCAGAATTTGACTTTTTGGTTGAAATTTACATTTTAATTTCTTTTTTGGCTTTGTTTGTAGGTGAAAAATTATCAAAACATTATTAAATGTACCTTACCAATAGCCAGGTAAGTGTGGAAAATTTCGACAATTTTATTTAATTAGAAGTCGCGATTTCTCGCGTGCGCGCATACGATGCCCCACCCGGTATACGCCTTTGACGTTAGCAACTGTTAGCTGTGTGTACATTTAAAGAAACAGTATTGATTTTTCATTCTTGTAGAAGACGGTCGATTAACGACTAATGATGCAATTTAGAAATACATATGTATGTATGTATTACAATTCGCTCTCACTCTTTGTCAATTTTCTGACTCGGACTCTTTGAAAATCGAATTTAAATTTTTATCGCAAATTTACCGAAACTGGTCAATATGACATTCGAAGTCCACACAAAAACAGACCTTTTGCGTCACTTCCAAACCCATAAAAAAAGCAAACAATTTACATTGTCCACATCTTTTTTTTTTGGTTTTCCAGCACCGAGTAAACGTTCAATAAATACGACATTTAACTTGTATTTACGTTGGAAAAAACGATAAAAACGACCATCAATCCGGTGTCTTATTACCCAGCAAAATAAAACACAAGAGAACTTACGTCGAACGCTTTGTTGCACGGTGTGACTTTTGGATCCAGCGGATTGAACACTTGTCCGTTCTTATCTACGGGTCCGGAGGAATTCAGGTAGTTGATCTGGAAAGGCACGAAGGGATTGGTCGGTCCGGCGGTGCCCATGAAGTTGAACCACCTCATCGCCGAGCACTTGCTAGCCCCCCAGGGCCCGCACATCAGATCCATCGCCAACTGTCCGCTCGAGGGGACGCTGATCTGCTTGCAGGAGTCGTACGTCCCGTTCAGGTAGTCGTTGGTGATGTACAAGTCGATGGCGGTGATGTACTCTTGTCCTTTGCTGTTGTTCTTCGTCTCCACGATGTCCATGAAGTTCGTCTGGTCAACGCCGCAGGTCAAGTCGCACAGGTGCCTGGCCAGATTCATCATGCACGACGGACACCTCTTGAGGAAGTTCGCCGCCAGCTGAATGCTCTTGGCGAAGGTAGCGACCTGGGCGGCGTCGCAACACGCCGCCAGCGACTGACCGGGGGCCGGCACGAGATGGGGGCACCATTTCGAGAGGCTGTCGAGGGCGGTGGTGTTTGTTAGGATTTTGGCGGGGCCGTCGTAGGGACAATACTGCGTCAGTCCGGTTGGTGTGACGTTGCATTCACCGTACCAAACGCAGTGGGCTTCTGTGTCCTTTCTGCTAGTCGATGCGTTATTTTGAGCGGTGGAGATCTGCAAGAAAAAACAATGAAAGCTGATAATTAGTGACGTGGAGTGTAGATTTTTACGTCACTCCTGAGGAATTTGGGATGACGACGTTAATTGCCGCTCATACTATTTATTTACCGCCGTGCAATGACAGTCGAATTTATAAATAAAACGAGAAAAGTTAAAGCGTTTTAGTTGTAAACACTTTCGGCTAGTCTGTAGCTCTTTATTACAACTACGTTTATTACGGCGATCATGTTCTGGCCCACCAAAAACCCGGTGACACGGCATTCAGGCCAGATTAAGTTCATTAAATCAATAATGCGTAATTAATTAAAAAACAATTGTTCACCAGTTATTTTTAAATTTTGAACCAAGGTGCACAGTAGTAGATAAAAAAAAATATAGTATTTCTTCAATTAGGACTGTTATTATTATAGATACTGCTTTGGAGGGCATATATTCGCCCCGCCTTCATATGTATGTAGCAGAATGTACTTCATCATCAGGTGTTTGATGTTTGCCTTCACAGTCCCCTGACTTAAACCCTATAGAAATTATGCGGACTATTATTTTAATTAATTTAAACTGAGAACTTTGTGCCAACAGAGTTTGTTGTCATTGAGATTAAAATTTAATATAAGTTTTGGTATTGATAAGTGTAAAATGCAATCAATATGTCGCGGTCATTACGAACATTTAGAATATATAACTCAAGAAGGAGAAATCATTAAAAATTTAAATAAAGGAGAATTTTATAAATATTTAGGTATTAATCAATCAAATCATATTCAACACTCAATTATAAAAGAAAATTTAGAAAAGCAATTTTATTTAAGAATTAAATCTATTTTAAAATCAAAATTAAACGGTAATAATTTAATTAAAGCAGTTAATACATATGCTGTTCCATTACTGACCTATTCTTTCGGTGTTATAAAATGGTCCAAAACTAATTTACAGAACATAAACATTAAAACTAGAGTTCTTTTTACCAAATTTAGTAAACACCATCCTAAATCTGCTATTGAAAGATTTAATTTACCACGCGAAAACGGTGGTAGGGGTTTTTCAAATCTAGAAATACTGCTAAAAAATCAAATTGCTTCACTAAAAAATTATTTCCTCAATAGAGCTCGTGATAACACCTTTTTCAATGCTTTGGTTTCAGCCGATAAAGGCTACACACCTTTAAATTTAAGTGATAATATAATTTCAGACATTGTTAAGCCAAATATACCTGACACAATAGCAAATTTAAAACAGAAGTCTTTACATGGGAGATACTTTAAAGAACTGGAACAACCAGAAGTTAATATTCAGGCCTCTCATGCATGGCTTAAGAAATCAAACATTCACCCTGAGACGGAAGGTTTTATATTTGCAATACAAGATCGTGTAATAAATACAAGAAATTATAAAAAACACATATGCGGTTTACAATCGATAATTGATAAATGTAGGATTTGCGGAACTGAAGGGGAAACAATTGAACACATCATTTCTTCTTGCACCGTTTTGGCTCAAAGCGAATATAAAAAACGTCACGATATATTCGCTAAAATTATACACATGAATTTAGCTGTTAAATTCAATTTATTAAAGAATACACAACCACATTATAGTTATACACCAGAAAGTTGTTTGGAAAATGACAGTTACAAGTTATATTTTGATAGAACAATTTTAACTGACATTCATATTAAGCATAACAGACCAGACATTATAATTTTAAATAAACAACAAAAGCAAGCATATCTTTTAGATATAGCTGTTCCAAATTCACATAATATAACACAGACATATAACACAAAAATTAATAAATATTTAGAGCTGTCCGTCGCTATGAGAAATCTTTGGTGTTTAGAAAAAATTTCGATTTTACCACTTGTAATTTCAGCAACGGGAATAGTACCGCAATCTCTTTTTAAAAATTTAAAAATTCTGGATTTAAATAACACATTAATTCAAAAAGGTATATTATTATACTCATGTCACATCGTGAGGAAGTTCCTTAACATTGACACAGAACATAATACACAACAAAGTCAAAATGCGGAGGCGAGACGCCGGTAATTATGTTGATAAGCACTGCACTATTACTTGATAGTAATATCCGTAATAGTGTATGTACTCCGGCAAAATTGCCGTGCCGCCGGGTGGAGGTGGGATAGTACAAATATGTACATTTTATTCCATTTGAACAAATCAAAGTTTTCGATTCTGTTGTGTTTTTCTCCATTTCTGAGGTCGACCATTTTTAAAAACATTTTGTATTTGTTTTTGTCATCTCGAAGCAAAATAAAATTATGAAACCGAAACCGATCTTAACATTAATTAATAATTATTGCCCAGCAATCGTCTAGACAGCTTTTTATCAATCTCTTAATATGTAGTAACAAAATAAAAACAGCAGATATCTGTTGATCGCATTAGCCGCAAAATCACTTTGTACATTACGCATTCATGTGAACAGTTGAAATTCACTGAAGGTAGATTTGAATTAAAATTTAAATAATTATGCCATAAGCGATGATCAGTTTCCGGTGAAACAAGCATTTTGAAATTATAATGTGGACTGTAATAATTTAAAATAGATGAGAACTTCATGAATGAAATATATTTGAATGGTGATTTTGAGTAAAATGTATTAGTGAGCCATTGGTGATGGTAGATAGATCAGTCCAAAAAATTAAAATTTTCCAATTAATGTTACACAAGGATTACCGCAAGGAGTCTCTATTGGTCCACTTTTATTTAGTACATATTTAATATCAGATTTATGTAAAATTAGACGTCACAAGCGGAATGAGTCCACTAGAATGTCAAAAAATTTGAGACAAATCTGCTCATTACTTCCTTCAGCTGTGGTACTTCTAAACTAGAACAACTTCTACGATGTATACATTATATTCTCGACTAGAAGGAGAATATTTACGACTTTCTATAGCTTTTAGGATATAAATAACCCAGAGGTTATGTCACTTTTAATGACTTATATTCAGTTAGTTTACTTTCACTACAACTATTACGTCGAAATTATCATACGTAGTACAGACATATTAGTATTTACCTTATAAAATCAACCATGCTTACAATTTTCAATTGCTAATAAATACATTATTGACGAAGACTTTGTCTTACAATGTCACTGATATTTCCTTTAATAAGGAAGGAATAAGGAAGCTAACACATAAAATGTGCAAAGCAAAAATTGACAAACACTTTGTATTTCTTTTAATAAGGAAGGAATAAGAAAGCTAACTGACGAAATGGGCAAAGCAAATACAAGAACAAGTTGTAAGAAACAGCGAATGAAAATGGTAAACCGTAAGCTTGCCATTCGCGTTTTTATATTCTCCATAGGTTCTCAATGGGGTTAGTCTCTGGGCGTAGAGCAGGTCGTTATGATATTGTATTGACATCGTTAAGAATAAATTGTTGTACGTTGACGTACGCAGATAACCGCATTCCACAACCATCCAGTCATCTCACACGATGTGACAAATATTTTTTTTTCAAAAATTTAAATACACACGAACGAATCTACATTTTAAACCGACCAACTGGTTGAAGCGATTTTCTTGTAAAATAGAACATGCATTGGTGTGCAATGTCCAGTGACATATATGGCACGATTACGCATCATCATCGACCATTGTTGACCTCGTCCTTGAAGTCAACACGCACCATGCACCGTAATCCGGTGACGACCTTTCCCATACTCCGGCGGTCGACATCCAAAGAATCTGATTGGATTAATTCATGGGAGAAGGAAAAAAGTGTCGTCTCACGATGACTTCTATTAACCTTTTCACCTCCGAGGCGATCAATTTTAACTACGTCTGGGACGGATTCTCGTCCATTGAAAAAATCCGACTCGTGGGGGAAAAGTGTGGAAGTGATGGATGTAAATGCGCTTCCTTCGATGCGAAAAGTGGCGATGTGGACTTAAATATAACAGTCTTGGCAAAAACACCACGATTTAATTTTAGATGATTCGTGTTTATTTCTGATGTCAATATTTCGATGTGGCGCTAATTCATCGAGTTTTTCTCCTTCGAAATGTTGTACTAAAGATTTCTCATTGGTGTAAATTTAATTTTTCACATTTATAAACAGGCTGTAAGGTGAACTGTCCACGCAATTTATTCGATTTCTTAAAATCTATCTGAGAATTCTTTGGTCTTGGATAAAAATAAATCGAACCAAATTTGATTTATTTCCAATAACAAAAGTTCTGCATTTCTTTCTAATTTACTTAAATATCTAGTGTTTGGTAATCGTATATTATTACTTACTTTTAGATGTTTTTAAGATGAATCGTGAATTAATCACTTACTAAGCTACTCGAAAAAAAAATCTATTGATTGACAGCCGAGAGGCCTTTAGGTTAATATGCAAAATCTAGATGATAAATTGAAGAAATCGAGAAAAAAATCTCGTTTACAAAGAAAACTGATAAAACTATCTAATCTGCGAATATCTTTTGTGAAAAATTATTATCGAAAAATTCCATCTGACACCTGTTCTGGCCAAACAAAAGAAATGCATCTTCAAAATGTTTCGTTTTTTAAAAGTGTGGTAAAATTTTTTAGATAATGTAAATCAAAGGTAAAGAAAATAAACAAAAAATCTTTTCACATCATCATAATAGAGATAACTTTCCCGATGAGTCAGGTTCAGGGTTCAAAAATCTTATAAACAAACGTCTACTCAGAAAACAACGATAAAAGATATGATAGGAGTACTAAAAAATCAAATATGCGTCTATTGATCCTTCGTTAACTCGTGGAAATATATTTCAAAACAATTTGACAGATTTTTAAAATCTGATAAAAAATTCTCGTTCTAATTTCGAACAGACAAACAAAAACAAGTTGACAAATTTCTCAAAGAAATTTCATTTCTACTTATGTATTATCTTTGCAAATATGATGTCGCGTCCTCGACCAATGGATATATGTACCGTCGATGGACAAATAAAACTGGGACAAAAATGACAGTCACATAAGTCAAAATTTACAAATTTGCATCGTTTAATTACGGCTTTATCACAAGTAGGTTAAGTTTAGTATGACATATTATATAGAGACTGACAAATATATTGACAATTCAATGGTCTGATTTACATTGATTAAATTTTAAGTGTCCCAGTTTTATTTGTCCACCGACCGTACGTAGTTATCTTGACGTCAAAAAGAAAAATGTTGACCGAAAGTAATATCTAGAATCAAGTCTAGAATTCTAGAATTCTAGAATATAACATAATACTTGTTTTTATTGCGCCTCTGCTTTTTGAACGAAGAAAAAAGATCGAAACATTTCATGAAGAATGGAAAACGTTGAATAAAATTGAAAAAAAATACATATTTGTTAGTCCCACTGTCAGAAAAGGAAAGAGACAGAAAGGAGAGAAGCTGCACTCTTGTTTTTTTGGGTGGAGAACAAGTCAAAGGATTTCGTGAAGATGAAATCGAAAAAAAATTGGAAAAAGATAAATTTAGCTCTTCGCACTTTTGCTTTTTGAGTGGAGAACAGGATGAAGGAAACATTCCAAAAATTTTGCAGTCTTGTTTTTTGGATAAAGAGCAAATCTAATGACTTTGTAAAAATGTCATGATCGAAAAATGTTGAAAAATTTTTAAAATACATTTGGACCCACTGGTGTAAAGAAAATAGAAAAAAGGCAAGAAAACTGTCAAAAACACCATTAGGAAGGATATTGATAATAGGAATTCAAAAATATCGCGCTCTTGCTTTTTGACTCAAGAACATAACGAAGGAAACAACCCAAAAATTTTGCGGTCTTCTTCTGTTTGTAATAAACTAGGCAAAAATGAAAAGGGAATTTTTCCTTTTTTGAATTTTTTATAAATACCGTTTAAAATTTGTAATGAAATGTGTTAAAATATATTAGTCTACACATTAAATGTAATGTTTCAAGTACTTGTAACATTTTAAATTTATCTTGTGTTTAAGAATACGTGGGAGGATTGGGGCAATTATTTTGCTTTCCAAGAAAAATTGTGGAATTCCCTATTCATTTTTGTCTAGTTTACATTATCATTGATACCTACAGTTCTTTAATATTTAGTTTTGAGAAAATAAATACTCAAAAAAAAAGTGTTTGTTGCTATTATCATGTCCACCGTATCTATTATCAATTTGAAAATTAATAAATCCAAGACAATTTCCAAAGAAATTGGAAATGCAGAAATGTTACTCTTTATAAAATGGTTCTGAAACAATTTTGGTCTTACTGTTGGTGGACCAACAACAAAATCAACAAAAAATATCTATTTGTTGCAATTTTGTATTCACTGTATTTATCACATATTAAATTGAAAAAATTTCAAACAAATTAAAAGCTGTCCCAAAATTACAATTTACAAAGTTGCTTGGAACAGTTTTTGCCTCCAGTTGTTGGATTAATTTCTTGAAATCTTGTTAATTCTGAAGACGATTCTAGAAAACTAAACATCCTCTGCTACTTTTCAAACAAATCATTTACAACGTCTACTACATTACGACCTACTTTATAATTTATGTGTTCAGTACATAGAGATTAGCTATTTTAAAAATTTCAAGAGAGCGAATTAGAGAAAGGGAGTCATCTGTGAGATCTGATGGTGAGTAGCATAATTTACAAATTTAAAAAAAATCAAATTTTCTCTACAAGCGTTTAAATTTGGGTCGATACAAAAGAAAATTACAAGTTTTCATTTTATATCGTACATCTCGTCGTACATCTGACTGTACAATTCATTCATTCTCATTTTACAATCAGATGAATAAGAAATGATTCAATTTTCAGTCTTATCTGTAAAAATTTACTCAAAACAAATGTTTAGAGGAATAAACCCAGTTTCGATTAACCGAGCAATTCTGTATTTATGTGTAATTTGTCATTTCAATATTTTTGTTCTTTCTTTGTAAAATGTGATTATTAATATTATCATAATCATCATTATCGGTCTCCTTGTCAACATAATTACATAATTATTACTGTTTTTTCCTGCCCCGAAATTGCTCAATGTATAAAACCTGTAAGTATTCAATACTTTTCAACATCCTAGATTTTTTAATTCCCATTCAATAACCGATTATTAAAAACGTATTAAATCAGTTGAGTAACAAGCTAGTTTTAGGGAACCTACAGTATTATTCATCAAAAATATTTTCGGCTGTATTTTGAGTCTACAAACGTTGCCATGATCGAAAATCAAACCTGAACTGTGGTTTCGTTAATAGTCAAATCTGACTCGTTACGCCTTGAACAAAATGTTAAAAAGCTCTTGTTTTCGAACTTTGAGGAGCGAAAAATATTCTAATCAAGCAATTTTCACGTACATTGAACCAGTTGCAAAAAAATTCTGGATTAGTTAATGTACGTGACATTCTACAATTTGTTATACATAATTTAAAACTTGTGCACAAATGTTGGGCAAAAAAAGCTCAGTCTATTTTTACATTTTCCTCGATCGTCTCTATAGATAAGACACAGAGTCGACACCACAATTTGCGCAATTTTTAACGACCAACGTAGATAACATTTTCAATGTTATTGCATGATTTAAATAATATATCGCCACCAAACAAGTTGAAGACTATTGATTGCGGTTATATTTATTCAAATCGAATAAGACCAATTCATTAAATTGGTTAGTCGTTACGAACGAATCGATCTTTCCCGGTGAAAAAAATTACTTTCTGATAAACAAATCGAAGTCGTCTGGACTCTTTCATTCTCCACGTCCTTCGCGATCAACCTGTTAAGATCTGGGTCAAGACGAAATGCCACTCCAAACCAAGGACATTCTCCTAATCGGCGAAACGAAACGAAAGAAAAAGAAGACTCCACGAGTGTCGGTTAATTGAAGTTGTAATTGCGACAGGGCGGGCTCGGAAAATAATGATTACTTGTAATACACGTTGATTGCGATAACAACACAGCCCCCCAGTCCAAATTTCAAGGATGGAGTGTCTGACGCGTAAAAAACAATAGGACTTGACAATCACGGTGGAGAGCGTTCTTGTAGTGGAGTGGCTTCTTGTACTTGTTTACAGACCTTTCGGAAATCCGTATCGACCCAGATACGGCTCAGGTGATTCACAATTGCGTCACAACACAACGGTTGTCACAACCATCAGTGACACTCGTTATCACTTTTTCTTTCCATTTTGAACTTTTCCCCCAACAAGACGGGGCAACTAACGTCGACTTTCTCTTGGAAGTGACAGGTTCTGAAACGCGTGGTCGGTTTCGCCACGACACTTACCCCATTCACTAGACATAGTATCACTAGAAATTCACTTAAAAGTCTTAATAACCTTGAAGGTTCCCTGAAATTAGCCATTTCTCACTGCGCACTGCAATCAACTCTGGGCGTCGGTTTTGACTTAAATTAATTTACAAATACATCACAGCGTGTCACACTTCGGTCGAAGTGATAGCGGGGCTCGACTCTACCAAATCACTGTCTTTGAAACACTGATCGTGTTCGTGCTACGTGCATTACCGCGACGCCATTAATCGACCCATCTTGACGTTTCGCTGACGTAGGGGGACGCAGCGCCCCCTGTACGCGCGCCAAATTCAAATTGTCCATTAATCGAAAATGTAAATAATTACAGATTTATTTGTTTCGGTAAATACAATATTTACATAATGTATGGAAATGGGGAAATGCACATTCTCCTTAATTATATCAAAATTATCCAAAAGAAATCACAAGTCTATGTTAAATGCTCAACATGTAAAACTATTCAATTTGCATCTTTCACATCGTAAAATAACTATCCATAGTTTCATCTTGATCTGATAACAACTTTGACTCTCTAATTCCAAAGAAAAATACACTTAGTAATCAAAATATTTAAATAATAGTAGAAAAAGTTCCTCTTACAATGATTAGAAGTGATGAGTTATTTTTTCAATTAAAACAATTTATTAAGATGAATACTAGGCGTCCAAATCATTGACAAATAGTACTTCTCGGTTCTTGAGTCCGGCCTCTTCGAGAGTCAACACCTTCTCGTTCAAACTCTCTGGTCTGCACTTCAGTATCCTCTTTGGAAAATTTGTTGTTATCTCGAAGGAATCTGGAGAGTTGGGGTGGCAAAACACGAAGTAGAAGACCGCCTGAAACGCACCGGTTAATTCAAAATCGACTCACCAGAGGGCCAACTGTCAAAATCATTTAACCCTTTTCCTACCTCCAGGGAATGTGTCTTGAGGAATCGCCGTTCGATGCGACTCCCGCAGGGCAATTTGAAAACTACGTGCACGGCGTCCGGGTGGTGTGACTCAGGCTCATCGGGCACTCTATCCACAGACTCGATTTTCTCCCTGGCGATGCTCTGTCGGCGCTCCTCTTCGGCCAGCGCTTCCTCCTGCTCTCGCCGTAGCTCGGCCTCCCGGGCCAATCGCTCCTCCTCCTTACGTCGCTCCTTCTCCTGGTCGGCTCGCAGGCTTTCGAGGAAGGCCTCGTCCTGGTGGGCCCGCAGGGACCTGTTCAGACTAGCCTCGTACCGGTCGGCCCTCGTCTGGACCAGGCTGATTTCGAAGTCGCCCACCACGGTGTTTAGTCTCTGGAGGAGAAGGTGGGGCTCGCAGTAGCCCTCCATCCGGCCGACAACCGTCATGCTGTTGTCTCGTAAAACTAGGATGCCCAGGAAGGGGGTGGAGTTCGCTTTCATCATGTTTTGGGCGCGACGGCCTTCGTGAGAACTCTGCGCGCATGCCCAGAAGATGAAGCGCGAGTTGATGTATTGGACCACCTCCGGGTGAGATAAGGTTTCCCTGTGTAATAACGCAAGTGGGATTAAACGCGTCCGTCTATTTTGACGTTTTTAAATATATTTCAAGTTGCACTAGTTTTTACCAACTGTTGCGGTTCAGTCAATCTACCAGGGCAACCATGCCACCTTGCCACCACTTGCATAAATTCTAAGAGTACAAAAAAAAAGTACATGATCGATACAAATCAGTTCATTAAACCCGGAGAAAACTATTGGGAAAATTCAATTCAGTCGTTGCACTTAACAAAAGAAATATAATTTTAATATGTAATGAATTCTTCCTGGAATATAATTTTTTCTCTTCCAAGGAACAACAAAGGAAAAATTATATTTCGTTAATAAAGAATAATAAAAAGAGCAAATAAAAATTTCATTCTATATCTGTACATTATAGTGGCACTAAAATGGTGTCCATAAAAAGTAAGGACGCATAAAACGAATAACCAGTTTCAGTATTCAAGGCAAAAACGTACTACATTTTCAATGTACATAACATTACTTTCAAAACCTTAAAAAATAAAACACTACACGCCAGTGTAGAGATATGGACACTACCGTATAAAAATTTACAAAGAAAATATTATACAGAGTGTCTCAAAATTCGCGAATTCAGAGCGTGGTAGGGAAGGACCCAGTGGAGCTCGAAAAATATTAGAAAAAAAAATCGCTCTTCCTGAAGAAGATATAAGCACTTAATAAACCGTCAAAAATTTAATTTTCTTGTGTCAAAATGTCACCCTTCCACTTCAGTAATAGTTGCAAATTCTTCTCATTCTGTCATTTAGATCTATGGTTTGTTCCAATTATTTCAATAGATGTCAAGTCTGGAAATTGTGATGGCCATATAAAACATTATTCATCAAAAAAATTGTTTGTGGTATTTCAAAAACCATAATATGTATGTGAATCTCATCTTAACAAAAACCTTAGACCAAATGTTTTACCTTGACATATCAGTTATGTAAAATAATGTTATCTAAACTTGTATCACTCTGTAAACATTTTAACATGTCAGGTTTGAGACCTAAAAATACTGATTTGTGTAAGTAACAGTAGGATACTGATGTATGGAGATTCATACATTTTTACAACCTTGACTTTCTACTCTTAATAATTTTAGATAAAACCTTAGTCACTTTATCGAAAGAAGTATTGCTTACTTTAAATAATAGTCATTCAAGGTTATTTCTGACACAGCAAAACCTCCCCATAAATGTGATAAAAACTTTACCTGCAAAATAAATCAGCATCATTATGGTCTTCCTTATGTAAATAAACTAGAAGAAAGCGTAGTTCCCTTTTGGCATCATTGAGAGCCTGTGAGAAAGTTCCTTGATAAAAGACTGGATGGTTGTCTCCATATTTCTCTTGGTACAGCCTAATAAAGCTAAGAACATCATCCAAAGGATCAGTAGCTGAAAAACTAGTTTATACACTCAATCACTACTCAAAAACTGACTCACGTCTTTCAGGCTCGAACCGAATCATTCTCCTACCCAGCTGGAACAGTGCCAGGATAGTGCTATAGCAGATATTGTAGAAGAAATTGAACATGGCTTTGGCGAAGCCCAAGATGCCCCCTCCGCCCCCATCTCGCGGCATCGAGTAGTATATGTGCTGCCCTAGTAAGTCGCTGATTACAGTAGGGGGCCTGCTCTCCGTAGCATATATGGAAGGCCGGCCCTCTCGAATGTTGAGCTGCTCTTGTACGGCCACCTCTAGATTCCACTGGTGTCTTTGTAGGACGTCCCGACATATTGTCATATCATCGATGCCCGTGAGATCCTGCAGTTGTAATACTTTTTCGGTCTGTTCGCTCGTGAGCCCCAAACCAGCGTTGTCACCGAGATAATTCATTTTTCTATCGAAAGCACAGCCTGATCGGGACGAACACCGGTTCTGCACATCAAACACGTTGAATTTGACGATCAGACGATTAGTTACACCGCCACGGTAACAAATAAAACATAAATGCTTGTAATCGTATGCATTACACTATTTTTACAAACGTCACTTTGTCTTGAAAGTTTCCAGCGGGGGCAGGGATTTTGGTGGTTTTGTTCTCGCGGTTGGCAACGCCGAGATATAGCTCGCGCTGTACGAGCGATAAAAAAATTATCTGAACCATAAATCTGCGTTTAACAGCATTAGTAAAAATGTTGTAATCGGATACGATTCAATATTTTTACAATGTCGCTTTATCTTGGACTTTTTATATGAATTGAAAACAGGGATTTTGGTTGTCTCGGTGTTGTTAACAGCACTGGAGACAAAGTTCAATTTGTACTTACAAACAGTAAGTTAGATTATTAACGCAAAATACAGCAAATTTGTGAATTAATAAAAAAAATCTAATTTTTAAATGTAATCCCACGATGCGAAAAAGTTTTATTCCACAAAATAGGTGAAATTTAAGATCAAAGAACTTATTACTTTTTAACGCATATTTAGGGCCGGTTACAGTGGTTACACCAACATGAGTTAAAGTTGACTCAAGTTGCAAAAAACCAATTTGGATTTGCAACAGCAATTTTATGGCATTAGTCGTTTGAAATTACTTTAAAACTGTACTTATATGGAAAATATTCAATTCAAACTATGATTTTCAGGTCCCTTTGTGCGTTTATTTACTTCAAAAATATTGAAAAAATGCTGTTGCAAAAAACCACTTTGCCTTTGCAACAGCACTTTTATGGCATTAGTCATTTGAAATTACTTTAAAACTGTACTTATATGGAAAATATTCAATCCAATCTATGATTTTCTGGTCCTTTTGTGCCTTTATTTGGTTTAAAAATATTGAAAAAATGCTGTTGCAAATGACAAGTGGTTTTTTGCAACTTGAATCAACTATAGTTTCCAGGTAATGTAGCGGGTATTGTATAGTTGACTCAAGTTGCAAAAAAGCACTTTACGCAACACCTAGTAGCTTAGTAGGTACTAGTAGACTAGTACCCACAGAACAGCCACCTAGAAATTGAAAACTACATATAGTCGACTCAAGTTGCAAAAAACCACTTGTCATTTGCAACAGTATTTTTTCAATATTTTTGAACCAAGTAAAGGCACAAAGGGACCTGAAAATCATAGTTTGGATATTTCCCATATAAGTACAGTTTTAAAGTAATTTCAAACGACTTAGAGCCCGATTTCAAGTCAGGGTGACAAATAGGTGATGCAGCGCAAATGTGTAGCTATCTTTGTCCTACACATTAATTACTAATATGCGTCATCTTTCTCAAACTTGCAATTTTCTGCCGTTACCATGACAATACAAGTTGCAACTCAACTTGAAATCGGCCTCTAATGCCATAAAATTGCTGTTGCAAATCCAAATTGGTTTTTTGCAACTTGAGTCAACTTTACTTTGAAGTTCGAACAAGTCGTGTATAGTATTTGTACCCCTAATAGAAATATTGACTAAAATCATAAATCACACCAACAAAGAAACAGTTTACACTCCACTTACAGGTAAGAAACCGGTCATTTTTGCCCGTTGGGTGCCACCAAATATTTGGCTGAGGTTATTTAAGACCCCACCATAAATTACCGGATGGGGTTACTTTAAGATATGTTTTTTTTTTGTTGATGTGATTTTTGATTTTAGTCAATATTTCTATTAGGGGTAAAAATACTGTAGCCGTGCATGAAACCAACGAAGGTTTTCGTCAAACGTTTGGAGGAAGTTCTTGACGGGGTCAAGAATACCGACAACAGCCGGAACGTGATCCAACGCGAACGTTGCTCGACATCTGTCATTCGTGGATTGAAGATCGGCCACACGATGCGACGCACTATCAACCCTCCAGCGTTGGAAGGTGTTCGTAGCATCGTGTAGCGCCGGCATAATGCGTGTTACGCACACGGTCAAAATACTTCCTAGAATTGAGCTGATTTGATTTTAATCGGGTAGAGCAGACGAAGGGATTATTTTACCGCATGGGATTATACACCAAGCCACCCCAGGTGGTTCAGTAGCAACTTCAAAGAAGGGCTGAACTAAGTATAGTTTGGGAACGAGAAATTGGACCTTTAGCTTAAAGATTTATAATTATGAAGATTTACGAAAGTGGTCAGTTTTTACCTGCCGACGCGCTAGTCTAGTATACCTGCTAGTTATTAAAAAGGGATGCCGAATATCGGCAAAATGCAGATTGTTTGTAGTCGTAAATCTTGATTAAGTATTATAGGTAATCTTTACAACCTACCTTACACCTTACACCCATTGCAAGTGAAGAAACTAGAGTTCCAATTTCTCGTTCTCAAACTATACCTGTCATTATTCGAAAAGTTTAAGGAGGGAAGGAACTCTGAATATAACATTTTTCTAAATATTATTAGTTCGTGGTCCCTTAAGATGGAAGTGCAACGTATGACTAGTGAAAAAGGGAAAATGTTGTTAGTAGTGGAAGGTGCTAAGTTTTGTAAAGGTCGGAGATTGCAATCTGGGGAAACGCACTGGCGATGTATAAATAAATTTTGCAGAGCAAAATTATACACTGCGTGTTTTATTTCGCTGAACATACAATGTAAAATGGCTATGTTCAGTTCCAAAATGGACAAGTCAATTCATTTGAAATAGGCAATCAAACTTACAGATCCATGAATCCTATGTTCAGTCAAATAAAAAACTCACGGTATGTGAATAGTGACAATAAAATTACCAAATCGGACTTAGAACATAGTCACGAAGTCAATGTTGAGACACTTGTTTCGTGATGACTTGGACCACAATGGATGATCCAATTTTTGAGGAATGCTCGAAGGACCAATCTCGACAGATGAAGATGTTTGCGGTCACAATGGATGGGGGGACAGGTAATCTCGCCACCAGTAATTACCTTAATCTTTTGCGCATCCCCGTTGAGTAAAATCCCATCGGTAATTTCGCCACCAATATTTTTCAATACATTTTTATTGAGGGTCATACCCAATAAGGGTGGATTTAAGTAACTACCTGACACCTGACACAACTTTATTTGTGTTTTTAGAAAAACTGAAAGAATTTCAAATAGACACTTATATATGTGAAAATACAAAGTCTACATTTGGTAGCATTCTGTACAACTGCTAATAGTTGGTGCGTTCGTTTTGAATCACCCTGTATATAAAAATGAATCGCCGTTCGTTAGTCTCGCTAAAACTCAAAAACGGCTTGACCGATTTGAATATTTATTTTTTTCTTTTGTTCGCTTTAATTCAGGGGTGGTTTAAAAAGAAAAAAAATCGGAAAAGTTGCCCGGAAAATTGGAAAATTCGGGAAAAACTGAAAGTGCTTTTTTCTGTGGGAACGGCTGGAACGATTTGGATAAATTTTTTTTAAATGTTCGTAATAATCCATATGAGGTTTTTATGTAAAGAAAAACTGGAAAAGTTACCCGGAAATTTGGAAAATTGCGGAAAAACTGAAAGTGCTTTTTTGTGATGGATATGCATTATTATTTTTTTTTTGTTTTGTTCGTTATAGTCGTGAAAAAGTATTCAAAAAAAAAAATCGGGACAATTACAAAGGAAAGTCGAAAAATTCGGGCAAACTGCAAAAATTATAATTTTTGTATGCATTCTCGATCATAACTGACGATAGGAACGACATATTTGATTAATTCTTTTTTTTTTGTTCGATATGCCCCGGGATGGAAATAACTCAAGTGAAAGTTTTTAATAGAAAAAAAAATCTGGAAGATTTGGAGAAAAATCTGGAAAAACTAAATTAAAATAATTCGGGGAAAACTGAAAGTGCTTTTTTGTATGAACTCAAGACCAAAACTCAGGATTCGAACGATGGCTATGCGTAATTCTTTTTTGGTTTTGTTTGTTAGGGTTTTGGATAAGTTTTCGGAAAAAAAAATCGGGACAATTACAAAGGAAAGTCGGAAAATTCGGACAAATTTAAAAAATTATAATTTTTGTATGCACTCTCGATCATAACTGACAATAGGAGCTACATATTTGCTTGATGCCTTTTTTTTGTTTTCAATTGAAAAAAAACCTGGAAGATTTGAAGAAAAATCTGGAAAAAGGCAATCCAGTAAATTAAAATAAAATTACATTTGCTTTGTGTTGTTACGCGATCTGTCCGACAAATGTAGTAGTTGTTTTATTTCTATTCCTATTTATTTGCCTACATGCACAAATGTCATGTGACAGCTGATTGTGAAATTGGGAATCAAACCAATCGGATTGTTTGCTTGAACATCGATCTTGCAATCGAAATCGAAATGTAAATATTGGGTGATTCAAAACTGTTGTGGATAAATCTGGCAACTATGTACAAAAATTTATGTGGCAACTGTGTGGGTGGGATAGAGTTGACATTTTTTTGACAGTTCATAGTCGCACAATTTTGAAAGTTGTCAAATCAATGTGTAATGAAATTTTAAAAATCAAATGCACGCTTATGACATGTCATACAAATGTCAACTCTATCCCATTCACACAGTTGCCACATAAATTTTCGTACATAGTTGCAATACTTATTCATAATCATTTTGAATCACCCAAGAAAACTGTGATTTCAAATTTAATGGAAGAAAATAAATAATTAGTTTGGACATGAAATTCTGACTTAATTAAATTGTGACTTAAATTCTGGAACAAAACCGCATGGTTCCAACTCGATCACATTCCAGGCACATCACGCATTTCCAGTATTTCAGCAGTGTAGAATACTGCCGATAGAATTCATCACCCATGTAAAATTCCTCATTTTTACTTTGTTTACACATTTCCAATAGCTTTTCACAAATGCACAAAACGATCACAAACAAATTTAGGTATTGAAATTTGGACAAGACAACGTCTGTCGAGTCAGCTCTTCGCGATGTTATAATATTGGGTTACCCTCCGGATCGACCACTCTTCTTCTAATTTGGAAAGATATCATTCACGTAAACGTCAAATTCGCCTGTCAACTCTGTCAAAGCTGACAACCGGAAATCAGAAATGCGTTTAGATCACAGTGGTACCAATTGTATTTATATTTCATGTACATAAAAGACATCAAATTCATTGGAATTGTAAACAAGTTTCATTTAATAACCGAACGAAATTCAAACCGTATAAAATATAGCCAGTACTATTGATCTCAATGAATTGAAGTTGGAAGGTTGATTAGGATTGATTATGGCTAATCAAAATCTTACAAAAAAAAAATTCAAATCGGTGAAGCCGTTTTTGAGTTTTAACGAGACTAACGAACAGCGATTGTGGGTGATACGAAGTTCACTGGGTCAGCTAGTCTTAAATAATAAATTGTTTTTCCTTATACTTGTTTTCCTGTCTCAGACTCTCAGATACAGAAATATTTATGTCGGCCGTTCGCCGGCACCGTCCTTTGGGCAGGTAGGTGTAGAACGTAGATTAATTCCGGGAAGTACAGTGGCGAAATTACCGGTAGTCTTAGCATGCCATTAAACGGTGGTGGCGAATTTACCTGTATCTTAATCTCGTAATGATGCTTGGTGGCGAAATTACCAACACCGCAATGGATGACCAGTTTTGTAGTTGAGGATCACAATGGACGACCAATTAAATATGTAGGTTGCTTGAACTGTGTTTATTTAAAACTCAACACTTAAACTGTTAACGAGAATTTGAGACAATAATTACGACAAAAGTCGCGACAAGAAACGAGTGAAGATCGAGACAAGAATCTAAGACAAGAATCTCAGAATTGTTTAATATTCTTGGAATTTATAATGTTAGGGTAGGTAGCGTCCAACCCCTGAATGGGGTAATAGTGTAAAAAGAAAGGCAGAAGATGACATTTCTACACGGCCGTCGAAATTGATTCATCAAGAACATAAAGGTATAAACATTAGTTGTAAAAATTATAAACTTATTTATTATAAATTTTAATTATTAGCAAAAAATGTTGAGATTTACTCTGAAAGACATGCAGTATGTTCGGAAAAACATTTATAACGCAAAAAGGGTAAAATTGGCTCCTCCACCAAAGAACATGGCCGACACTCATGAGTCATGAAGCTTTAGGGCTTGATTTCAAGTCATGGTCGCAAATAGGTGGTGCAGCGTAAATGTGTAGCTATCTTTGTCCTACATATTAATTACCAATATGCGTCGTTACCATGACAACAAGTGCGACCGTCGCAAGTCAACTTGAAATCAGGCCCTTAGACAGCATTTCTGTCTAAAGGGTAATAATATAAACAATAAAACAGGATCAGTAAATTTGCATTTTCTTTGTAATGCGGACGTAATTTTAATGGACGGGACGTTCCAATATGCTTGTCAACATTTTTATAAATTTTTTACATTGCACGGTTTCAAAAACGGTTATTAGGTATGTGCCAGTCGTGTTTGCCTTACTGCCGAATAAAACCGTCCACACCTATAGCAAGTTGTTTGAACACATGAATCTAGAATGTTCAACATTTGGATTCAGTTTCAACCCGATTAAAATTGTTGTCGGCTTTGAAAATGGAATCCATCTCGCCAGTTTCTTTCATTTGAAACAAGCTTGGTACAAAAAAATGTTGAAGTTAGGATAATCAAGCAAATATAAAAATCCGAGTTCTAAAGAAGGACAGTGGCTTAAAAAAATATTTGATTTACCTTTTTCTCCAAGCAATGAAATCGGTTAAAATTTTTGCTTTGAACTTATGGCGTCTAAACTAGATAATGACATTCTTACCAAATTTTGTGACTATTTGGTAACAAATTATGTCGAAGAGTCATCTAGGTTTCCCCCATATTTATGGAGCCAAGTTAAGAGCGAACAAACTCGTACGACAAACATTTGCGAGTCATTTCGCTCGCATTTTAATAAAAGTTTTTATCTACGGCTGCTTGGATAAGTCGTTATTACCACACTCACTTACAGTCATTTGAGTTGCGTAATGTAGTTCATTACCGCACTGGTTTCATTACGTAACGCATTTTTATTTAGAAACAAACAGACAAAATTTATTGAAATACAACAATACAAAAGAAAAGCTAGGTACTTATCTTCTATAGGTATATATAAAACAAAGTCGGGTTAGTTACGCTATTTATAACTCAAGGACGGCTGGACAGATTTTTATGATCTTTATATTGTTGGATTTGTCTCCGCCCCGATTAGCAGAATAACTATTAAAACATCGAAAAACTAACGAAAAAAAAATTATGAAGAAAATTCATTTTGAAAGGTTATGTCATCTGTCACAATCTGGCATTGTGCGCGCATCGACAATTTGAACTTAATTGAGATTTAACGTCAGCTGAGTTTTAACACCAAGTGTGATCAATGTTGATCAACAACACCTACTTTTGCATTGTACAGGGTGCGACAACATAACTTCCTTTTTTGAAATGCGCGCTATTCAGACTGTAGGGGTCGTAATGGGACGGGAGTGGTCTCATTCGAAAGCCATGGTTTTCAAGATTTGTTCCCTATCCCTGTCAGCTGCCATCATGCGTTGGAAGAGTGGAAAGCCTGCGTTTGCCGTCGAGGTCTACTTTTCAAACTGATTTTCTCTGATCGCAACCCTTCCGAAATTGCTTCAATGTTGGGTCGTGTCCCGAACCAGAAATCAATTGTTACATGGGTCACTACGTTCAGACCATGATTTCAGACAAACCGGGAGTGCGACAAGACGAAGAATTGGAATCTCACCTCAATAAGGGGCAATTTGTAGTAGAGAGCCCGCTCTCCGGATTTGTCCCCTTGCAATTTTGTTTTTTTTGAAATCTCGCGTTTATATCAACCATCAAAGGACCCTACAAAGCCAACATTCGTGCAGGAACATTCCCGCTGCTATGTCATGGCTAACGCTAGAAATGGGCTTATTCACTTATTCAGTGTATCGCACCTGTATCTAACTAACAATGCATTTAAGTACGTCTGTAATTATTTAAATGCTACCCCAAGTAATGCTACGTCGCGGGGGAAGCTGTTTTAGGGTTGAACATTCATTGCTGTGCGGCAGACCTAACCTCGAAACTATCAAACAAAAACAAGTGAACAGTGCGTCCAAACCATCAAACCAACAAACCAGTGGAACAAAATCTTCATCTACAAAATGTTTCCAACAAACACGCATATGCTTAGTAATTCTCTTTCCAATTTTTAATTTAATTTTCCATATTTTCTTCCCGTCAGATGTTGACTGCATCCCAACCAAATTCATTAAAATATTCAATCCGTTTATGGCGATTGTTAATTCCGGATTATTTTTATACAGTGAATTTTTTTATCAATGAACCATAGAGATTTACATGCTATAAAGTATGAACTTTATTTCGCGTCAATGGTGTTTCTATTGCTAATTTCAAAATTATTTTTCCGACATGAAATAAACTTTACACCATCTCAATCCCTATGATTCATTGATAAAAAATTCACTGCATAGTTAGTTACAACTCGGGACACAGCAATTTGCTCTACTACTCATTTCATTATACTCTCACTTCTTGCAAATGAATTTACCGAAAAAACTTAATTTTTCAGTTCTCATCAATGAATTGTCGTAAATTCATGGGAGTTAATCACATTTGCACATCACGTGACGTGAATACCAATAATCTCCGTCAGAGGGCGTAGTGCTTAGCATTAAATTTAAATATGTGTAAGCATTAAATTTGTGTATGCATTAAATCATTAAATTTCAATTCATTTTGATTATTCATTTTATCTTAATAAAAAAAACTTCATTAAATTCAGCTAATAAGTTAACACAACATTTATTGATTCTGAGGCGGTACGAAGTTCGCCGGGTCAGCTAGTTGTAAATACATAACACAGTCCTTGCATTTTGTTCGCCCAGTAGCCGGCCTCGACTTCGTTTCGGTCTTCAATCTCTGGGCTTGGCACAAAAAGACTCACTTCCACTTTTAATGATATCATCTACTACTCTCTTTTGGGTTACTCGCACAAGAGACCACTTTGTAATACACGTCATACTGGAAAAACGACGCAAACTGCAGTGACACCTCCAGAGACGCTCGTCTCTTTCACTCCAGGTCGTCCTCGAAACAGGATCACATACGTTTCCATTCCAGGTTCTGGTACTTTTCTCACTTGACGTCGGAGTAGCCCCAATGTACATTTTTCGAAGTCATTTCAGTTCCGAGAGCCACGATAAGACGCAGTGGCGGCTCGTCAGGGTAGGCAAGGTAGGCACCGCCTACCCAGACTTTGCCAAAGATATAAATTTATTCAAGTTAAAATTTATTAATAAATATAATTTAATAACTCTGAAATGTAATTTTTAAGTTTTGTTTGTCTACATTATCGAATGTTTTATCCATTAGCAGCGCGCAATGAATCTCCGCCAATAATTTTGCACTGTCTACCAATACTTTGGCTTGAATCATGTGTGCTACGCTATCGTAAGCGAGGGCAGGCGACTGCACGCCTAAGCTTAATTTCATCTGAATTTTGCGAACGTGAGAGATTACCCTCTCTCTCTCTTTTCTCTTTACACTATGTCAGAGTGAAATTGACGTGAGGGCAAAATATGTCAATATAGCGTTTAGAAGGCAACTGGATCGGTTGCCTTTGCGGCTTTCCCACCGATTCGTTTTCTACCTAGTCTGGGGCGCATGAGTTGTTGCTTCATTTTCTTCAAAATTCAGATGATTTTACAGATGTTATAATAAGTACATTTTCATTTATAAAGAATAGACATTTACAAAAAGTAGGTAACTTGGTATTGTTAACTTGTATAAACCTCGTGACAAATTAATCAAGGAAAGAAATAAAATCAACTTACTTTTCATTAATAAGCAAACTTGTAACTTGTAACTATTAGTATTATTATAAGTTACTGAATAGTAGTTTTGTAAACATAATTTTTGTGACCAAAAACATTAATTAATATCTACTGGTGGCAAATTATGTACATAGCCCGTTCGTTAGAAATTTTCTGATTTCCCAAAATCGTATTAATATGAAAATTGGTGGCCGACTATAATCGACTGCTCCAAGCTCAAATAAAATATTTTCAAAATGGCGACACTTCCGGAAATACCGGAAATCGACGTCATCTTTGTTTTTTTAAATAGAAAGGCCCCATTTTAATTATAAATTTGGATTCTACGTTAAATTTTGAGTTTAGAACGTCCTTTTGTTAACACTTATCTGTCATCGTTTTTGACCCACGTCATCTTCTTCTCTAAAAAGCAGGGTTACATGGCTTCATTAAAAAAATATATCTCCTGAACCATTGCAAATAAATAATTGTTTTTTTGTTTATCGAATTCCTGAAGGTTTGGTCGATCTTTTGCGCTATTAGTGACGTTTTTTTAATGTTTCATTCGCCGACTGCAATTTTCAAATTTATGTATTGCCGCCTACCCACACGAAGAGGGTACAAGCCGCCACTGATAAGACGTAAACGACCCGGTTCTCAATTATGAAAAATTTAAAACAACGCGTTGTTTACTAACAGAATTAGCTGGTTGTCCTGGTATTGAGCAAATTGTTTCAATCTTGTTGCTTTGATTTTGAATTAAAACGATTGAAACTGACATTTAACAATTATCATAATATATTTTTGTAAATGTCAAATTTGACGTTTCTGCCAAAAATTGATTTTTTTAATTAATAATTCGCAGCCGTAGATAAAATGTTGTACATAACACGTGGGCTAAAGCATATTACAGGGAACTTGTGTGTTACAGATGAACTCGGGCTAACGCCCTCGTCATCTGCAATCTTCACACTCGAGTCCTGTAATATTGCTTTTATCCCACTAATTATGTAAATAACTATTATTTTGCGCATCCAAATATTTATGTGTTTGTATACTTGGGCCAACCAACAGATATAGTAATAAAAAAAAGGGGATGTGGCCTAGTTGCGTAGAACGATATACGCCGAAGCCTGTTTCACAATGAAGCAGGTTCTTTCTAACAAATAGAGAACCAAAAGTCTTGAAAAAAAACTATTTTGTAATACAAATCGAAAAATGCCAAGGAAAACAAACAAACATAAACACGTGGTCAAACTCCCGAAGCGAGGTTACAACGACTGAGATGCCGGATGCCGTCAAGTAATTTTTGTGGATGTACATCAGGCTTTCGAAAATCTGCGTACGTTTTGAATAAGCCAATTGGAAGCTGCTATTTAAAATACGCGGGCACTAGGGGGCGGTTTTATTACTATATCTGTTGGTTGGCCCAAGTATAGATTCTTTGTAACATTTCAAACAAGCACCTACATAAAAATGACTACAGCAAAAAAAAAAGTTTCAAAACAGGTGTCAGTGTAGTTTTGTATATCTATTCATGTAGTTGTACCTATTACTATATGTAAATACTTAGCCCCACAATTTTTAATCTCCATTCCCTATAGCAACTTACCTGTGGTCGGTCACAGCAGGTAATAAGTGAAACGACCCTTCGAAATGTTTGCTGTAAGTAAAGAGGGTAAACAGGGAGGTAGGAAATTTCCATGTAGTTATAGTCCGGACAAAATAAATGTGAATCTTGACTTTATTAAGTCAAATTATTTAACAACATGATAACGATAATAAAGATTTATGGTAGGTCGTCCTCGAAATAAGCAGGTGTATAAATACAGCGAGTTTACGAAATTCTACTTGCAACGTTGGTGGTACATAACCATCTGTACCCCATCATAAATCTTTACAATTGTTATCTTTAAATATTTTTGTAATATCTAGTTGTTAAAGGTGGCTTTCCGAACTGTTTGTCCCCATGTAAACAACCTCATAACGGCCGGAGTCCGTTAAGGGTGTCCGTTATGAGCGGGAGCGGCCGTTATGAATGATTAAATATCTATAGCAACGTAGATCTAAACTTTATTTTTCAACTTTTTTACAATTGGTACAATAATTAATGTTTAATGTTATTGGACACACCTTGAATTAATCGAAATCCGTATGCCACTAGCAAATGTAGACGAGATCGAAGATGATGCTTCAGAATTTTAACACCAACAGAAGCGCGATTTTGCAGGGAATAACGATGACCTCACTTGCTCTTGCGGCCATCCGGACATCTGGAATATCTTGATCGCGATTTTTTATTGATTTGAGTCGTTTATTTTCGACGAAAAGTTAAGCGTTGAACAAATCTGACAAACAACATTGAAACAGTTTTTTTTCACAAACAACGGTTGACATGACGACGTCCTCCGCACACTTATTAATCATTCGGTTTCTTCGATAGCGTTGAAAAAAATGTATTTCAAAAAGAAAATTGTGAACGAATCGTAGAGATATTACAAAAACTATTGTACAATACTGAAACTTTTCGACTTCCTTAACTTTTCCTCGATGAAACTTTCCTCCCTCATTTGGTGTATTGTTGGTTGCCGCATTTCCTCAGATGAGATTTTTGCGGAAAAATACGAAACAAAAATAATGAGAAAAGAAATATTTATGGATCCTACGTTGTGTTTTATTTTTCATTTTTGTTTAATTAGGTTCTAACGAGAGGCCGTACCTTCGGAAGGTTTTTCAAAAATAGAATTAAAACGATTGAGCACACTTCATTTAAATTTTATTTAACAAATAATCGAGTGTGATGGTGTTTGGTCCCAATAAACAGTGTGAATAAATAAATGAACTGAATAACAGAAGTTGGTGGAAACCTGACCCAATGAGATTTGACTCGCGGCCCGCGAATTAAGATCTGACTCATGAATAAATGACTAAGCTGGCCAAATATAGGAGATTATGGCGCGAACAGCGTTATAAGAGTTTGAGATGCGAACTATGTGATGTAGAGTTAAATTACCCCAATTAAATTGAACCCGACGCGCTGCCCTGGAATCTCATAGATCACCCTGGTCTACTCCGGTGGTCGCAAATAAAAGGGAAAAAGATTCTAACAGGGCCAAAGGGTACCTCTCTTCACGTGTCAGCTGGCCTAGTTTGGTCGCTGGCCCCCTTGGGGGTAACGAGGCTAATTTTGTGCTCTTACGTCGGACCACAGCTAATTGAGCGCGACGGACACTGGCGGTAGCTTCCCGAACTCGAGACTCCAAAACATACATAATGAATGAAAATGTTTTATAATGATTTTATACTAGTTCCCCTTGACGAGAGCACGTTTCCCCAATCGGTAAATGCAAGAAAATCACCTACTTCACGATAAAGAAATTAATACACAATTCTAAAGAGTCACGTGGTCATCAGATACTCGAAGAAAATAATGTAACCTTTACTTTAGAACGATAAAGAACTAAATGCTGTTTGACTAATTAAATCGCGACTACAAATAATGTACAAGAATTAGAGAAATAATTTACCTTGTAAATGTAAAGCACGTGGTCACAAAATGGCTGCTGGAGGTACAGAACCTCCAGCTACTTTGGAGATCAAACCCCGAGTGAATCAAAAAAGCCCTGTTTCCCGTCCCGCATTCGGTTTTATCATTTCTGGCGCACCCCACTCTCGCAACCCCTACTTGACCAAAGTGACCAATCAGCTCGGTTCTACTTTACGCCGATCGCGACACGTTTTCGATATCTCTAGAATTTTTGAAATTACAGTTTCCGTTTTTCCACCATTATTCACAGACAATTAAACTACCTATAGTTTAATTGTCTGTGCCATTATTTTAAATGTTAAAATTTAGACTTTTGTTATGACCAGACCGAATGTACATAATTTGTTGTTGAATTAGGACTCTGAAAAAGAACACTAAATTACTGACTCTATACAATAATAAACCTCAAACAGAATTAAAATGAAACAAACAAAATTAGAATGAAACAAACAGAATTACATATATTGAAATAAACTAACCTTATTTTGAAACCTAAATTGGGCTTGAAACGCTGTTACGTAAGTGTCATATCATGCAACTAAATTCCATTGACCTGCTACTTCTAAAAATTGTTCTACTTTGGTTTGATTCCCCAAACTGTTCTAATCAATAATTAATTCGTAATTTTTCATTCTCTCTCACTCACACCTATGATTTCTACGACTACCTGGCTTTACTGTTACCGTATTGTCCGTGTTTTCTACCGACTCCCTTTCTATTTTGCTTTGTTACGTTTCTAACTAAAAGTGCAAACGATTCTAGTTATTTTCTACGATAAAGCGCTCTGTTTCTAATTTACAATTCTCGCCCTTTAGTTACAAATATGCCACAAATTTGAGAATGCTAAAAAAAGTAAATTAACCCAATGAACATTAATTTTGTGGTTCTTTCAATTTGAAACCTGCTAACATCAAATTCATTAATTCAATTATCCCCTGATTTTAACTGGACTCCCCAAATTGTCGAACGAGTAAATTTTGCAATGTTTCTTTTCCCATGAAAACTGTTATCTTTGTTCGCTCACGCATAATTGAAATTCGATTTTATGAAAAAGAATTAGTATATTGAAAATAATTACATACCAATAATAACTAAACGTTATTCACGTTGAGTTGAACATTTCAAGGTCAAATAATTTTTTTGTTCGACACTGTCAGAATTTGAGAATTTTCTCCTATGTGAACGGATTTTGATAAATGTCACAACTTGTCAAAACGAAACGTCAAGCTAATTTTAAAGGTTTTAAGCGATTTGGAGTCTTTAAGGGGCTCGTCGAACAAAAAAACGTTGTATTCAACTCGTTCGTGTGTAAATTAGGCCTTTTTTGGCACTCGTGGGCCTTTAAAACGCTCGTTTCACTCGCGTTTTACTCGTCAAGTAAATTACTATTATTTTTTGGCTTTGTAATTATGTTTTGTAAATACATAGTGACATGTAACGTGAACGGTATTTACCTGCATGTCACTATTTGTAAAATTATTTGACCTTGAAAGGTTCAATTCAACGTGAATAACGTATATAGTGCGTTTTTTTAAGAATGGCCAGAGGGTTTTACATGCTAATTTTTCAACCCCCTGTTAACTTTTATTTTTGTGAAAATTACAAAACCTAGCGCTGTTTTTAGATTAAACAATAGTATTATCTAGTCATTTACTTCATTTTGTAATACCTAAATGGTTGTAATAGACAATTTACCAATAAAATGTTATTTGCAAAAAGTAGTGTGAACATTAATATTTTACATTTAATAACGATAGATTCATTATTTATGTTATAACAAGTTTCTTTACTTTAATAAAAATTAAATGAAATGTTCAAAATGGCCTCCAGAGCCAGTTAAGCAATCACACAATCAATTACATATCAAAATTACAAATGTCAGGTGAAATTTTAGCTTACTGAAAATTTAAAATTGGAGCAAACGGAATTCAAAAAATGTCTTTGCTAACTTATTACTTGATTCTGGTTATTAAATTAAAATTGTTTCAATACATTATCATATCCCACAACTTTACTACAAAACTGGGTTGAATATTTTCATGAGGACAAAAGTTAACAGGGGGTTGAAAAATGTAGCTTGTAGAACCCTATGGTCTGAAGGATCCAATCTTGGTCCGCCGCTTCCAGTAAAAACTTGCAAACATCGTTTCTTGAAAAAGTTGTAGCTTTTTTCGGCTGATAGTTTCTACATTTTGTTTTCAAAAAGGAGGTGAGACTGTTAAACCTGTACCATTTATAATATTAAAACAACTAATAGCTTATTAAAAAACTTCTTACCTGAATACCTGGAGATATCAACGTTTTGAAATACAAACACTGTAGGTACTCTTCAACATTGAATATCACAACCGCGCTGATGCTGCTTTCGTCTTTACCCTTGATCTCGGTCTGCCATTGTGTAAATATTTCCAATTCTTTCTGGTATCGTAATTTTGATTTCGTAGGCACCATTTGGTACTTCGCGGCACTTGCCTCTTCCAGGACATCATCAGGAACACAGAATTCTTCGTCATCCATTTCCACAACGTGGTGTACGCAATCACTTTATTGACTTTGCAAAACTTTGTTTATTTTGTATTTTATTTTTTTCCATAGCAACAGATCTCTCCGAAAATGTGATTTATTTATTTTATTTAAAATTTTGAATATAAAGTTACAGACTCATTTTCTAAGGAGTTATGTCTGGTATCGAACAAAATCAAATACAGCACTCGAGAGTAAGGCCGCTTTTGTTCACTTGAATTGCATCGACCCGTAGAGGGATACATCGACATGCAATTCGCGTGAACAAAAGCTTTACCTTCCTCTCTCGTAGTGTAAATAACTATTTATTCTGTGCTCAATAATAGTGAAAGGGAATAATTTAAAATAATTTTAATATTTTTCGTTGTTTTATAGTATTGAAACAAGAGCTTTCTACATCCATGCGTTAAGCAGAAAAAGATAAAATTGTCATTATTGGTATATTTTTTGGTATATGTACTGACTTAATTGCTCGTTTGAATATTCGCATCCTTGTAAAATAAATTCTACAGAAACAAAACTTTTATTTTTGCGCGATTGTACTCTATTTGCTTGTTTACCACGTCTGTTTCCAAGACGGAAAGCTCTGTTTACTCGTTGCTAACGATAAACTCGATGGTAAGTAATTTTTGGTGTTCTAGAACGGTAAGTAAAGTTTACTCAAAATTTTTCTTCTGGAAACTCACACGGCTCTTGTGGTTGGCATTCCTTGCCGCTGCAATGAAATAATATTAGCGAACTTGCCGCCACATTAGTATTATCAAAATTTTCATACCCCAAATTTTCCTTGTCTTCTTAATTACACGTTGAGGTCGTTAGTTTCAAAAATTCTTTATTTGTGACGCACCCCACATTCGAAGTTTCTTCTACAACATCCACTTCGTTTTCGGAATCACTAATATCACTCATTTTACTGCTTGTTTTTCAACACAACTGGCGAAATTTGCGCACAAAAACTGCAATGGCGGTAGTTGTTTGCAGATTGCCTTAGAAACGCGATACAAAAATCGACATTGTGACAACACGATGTGAAGGGTAGAAACACGTATCGCATTGGGCCTATTTTAGATGTGAATGTTTTGTAATAAATATTCAATCGCGCAAAAAATCTCATAAGCATCACGAACGTTAATGACAATGTATCGATCTCAGACAATTTTGGAGTCGTCGCAAGCTCCTCCTCCAAACAATTGTCTTCGATCGGTACATTATCATTACCGTTCTTCATACTTAATATACTATTTTGCGCGATTGTACTCTATTTGGTTGTTTACCACGTCTGTTTCCAAGATGGTAAGCTCTGTTTACTCGTTGCTAACGATAAACTCGATGGTAAGTAATTTTTGGTGTTCTAGAACGGTAAGTAAAATTTATTCAAAATTAATCGATTATTATAATAATTTTTATGTAGACAGAAGTTGAAGACAAGATGTGGGGGCACTTTCTGGAAACTCATAAAGCTCTTGTAGTCGGCTTTCCTTGGCGCTGCAATGAAATAGCATTAGCAAACTTGCTGCGACATTGGCATTGTCAAAATTTTCATACCCCGCATTTTCCTTGTCTTCTTGATTAGGTACATATTGAGGTTGTTGGTTTCGAAAATAATTCTTCATTTATGTAGACAGAAGTTGAAGACAAGATGTTAGCACTTTCTGGAAACTCACACGGCTCTTGTAGTCGGCTTTCCTTGCTGCTACAATGAAATAGCATTAGCAAACTTACCGCGACATTGGCGACATTTCAGACAATATTGGAGTCGTCGGAAGCTCCTCCTCCAAACAATTGTCTTCGATCCGTACATTGTCATTACCGTTCTTTATACTTAATATATTATTTATACCCTTAAACAATAAAGTTCCAATAATGGAAAGTTTTGAGCGTGAAATCTACAATATCACCCATATGATGATACACAGCTTCGACTTGATTGGTCTTTGGAAGATAAAAAAGTAGGAAAGGATCGAGCTTGCTATCAGCGATTGAGGAGCAATTATTCATTCCAAATTGTGTCAGTATATGCTTTCAAACGTAAGGTGGGCTTCCTTTACAGGGTACACGGAATAATTTTAACAACGAGCTACTGGCTTCATATAGAAGTCGGAAAAAATATTTAAAAAATTCTGTCAAGAAATAAATTGACATTTAATTTTTGAGGTACAATTTTTTATAGTTGCTTTTAGTTTTCTACGTTGTCCCACAACCTCGTAGGTAAAATTTCAGCACATTTGTAAAATACACCCTTGTATATTATCATGTTTTATAAAACGTACACCAATGTGGTTTTCTTATTTTAAAGCATATAAGCATTATAAAATATGATATACAAGGGTGTATTTTAAAAATGTGCCGAAATTTTACTTACAAGGTTGTGGGACAACGTACATAGAATGCTATAAGCAAAAAGCAACTATAAAAAATTGTACCTCAAAATTTATTTTTTGACAAAGAATTTTTTAAATATTTTCCGTGTTTTACATGAAGCCAGTAGCTCGTGGTCAAAATTATTCCGTGTATTTCGATTACACCCTGTATTTCTCTTTTTACATTTGCTGCATCGCAAATAAAATAAAAGATGAAAACGAAATAATACTTTTTGTTACTGGTGTCTTCTCCACTTACAACTCACCAGTCATCACATTTCTTCGATTTTTGATTTCGACAGAGTGATAAACAGCTAGATGGGCTCACTTATATTTTTTTTTTCTAAAAAGTTTTTCTCAGTAACTTCTCGCACAAACTATGTAGAAGATGTTCATGTTTTTTATCATATTTTTACAAAGAAAACTTTGATTTTTGAGACCTTCCTCTTTCTTCATTAACAATAATTCAAAGCCTCCCTCAGTTATGTAACTGATTAGGTAAAAAGTATATCTGTAACTTTCATTACTGTCTACATCGATTATTATCATCATATCAATAGTTAATCGCTAAAATACACTGTTATCAAAATTACTTACGTGATAATCTGATAATAAATGGTCCATCTATAATCTTTTCTCGTCTACGTAATAAATTGTAGATATTTATTTTTAATAAAATGGAGTTAGAAGTTGCAAGACGAATTGTGCTATTTTTAATACTAATTATTAATATACACCATTCGCAATGCCAAAATAATTTCTTCGTGGTCCATAATTATGACAAAGATGAGTACTACTGCATGACCAACAGCAGTTTTGCTTTAAGCTGGGTTGACGACGACACCAAACAGGAATTTGAAGAAGGTTAGTACTTCGACTTATTATAATTTAAATAATGTCTTAAGGTGGCTGCACAGCTGTAACATACATGTCTGGAAATTTATAAGCTAGGTACAAAATAAAACATTGTAGTTTCGGAATTTGTTCCAAATACACATCTGTATCGCCATTCAGATTTAAAGTACGGTCCAGACTGGCAATTTGAAACACGAATTGACGACGAAGCAATTTTTGATCGACGATGGGAAAGTAAATATATTTTATCTTAATTTCTTCACACTGGTTTATTTAAATATTTAGCCTTGCAAATGTACAGAACAGGCAACAAATATTATAATGGTGCAGAGTTGAATTACAACGTCGCGAATAAATTAAAAACTGATTTCAACATTTTCATCTCAATTCGAATTTCAAGCGAAGCTCATCTATATCTTTGTGATGGCAGCGACGTATTTATGTCAAACTGTTATTGGTTCTTTTTACAAGGAAACGAAATACAAATACAAAAGAAACCAAGCAAAGATGAAGAAGAAACAAAAATGATCCCGCTGTTGAGAGTGGAAGTGAGTTAGTTAATTCTTTTAGACAACTCTCAGTATATTGTAATTTGATTGCAGCATAGCAACAATTCTTTCTATTTAACTAGCAAACAATGGCGTCACTTTCAAATATCCAAAAAAGCGAATTATCTATCTTTTATACCCTTAAACAATGATGTTCCATTAATAGAAAGTTTTGATCGTGAAGTCTATAATTTCACTCATATGATGATACACAGCTTCGACTCGATTGGTCTTTGGAAGATTCATAAAAGTAAATAATTATGCACTAAGCAACAAAATGAAAGCAACTTTAATTACAATTTTCAAATTCCAGGTGGAGGCTTTTATACCAAAACCATGACAGTTACATTGCAAATCAATAACATTATTATAGAAGAAAGTGGAGATATTTGCATGTCACTCTTTGTCAAAATGTGTAAATTTTGTAACTTGACGTTGACACTAATGGAAGGAGGACATATTGAAATTGCAAAAAAGCAATTCGTAGCATCGCAGGTAAATAACACTCCACAATTTAACTAACTTGTTTAAATATTATTTGGTAAGGTGAAATGGAAAGAAATTAGAATGAAATGGAAGTTTTTTGGTGATGAAGTACGGAATAAATCTGTAGCTCTTTTAGTAACCACTGGTGGTACTGATCCAGTAAATGGGTTTTGGTTTATCGACGAGAACATCAGGCAATGTCATGATACTGGTACTAGATAGTAAAATATTTAGCGAAATAATGTGTGACGAGTTTTTAGAATATCGTGTGATTAAATCCAAACGAAAAGCGAAATGTCAACTTGTTTCTGATGATGATGACGATATTGTCTCATTGGACGAAATTATTTCAGCAGATTGTGATGATGACAATGTCATGCGATCATTGTTTCCTAATGATACATCTGGTTCCTTGAAGGTTTGTGAAAAACATGGCTCACAAATCAAATGCTTTTGTTCTATCGAAAGGAAAAGTGGTACGACATAAATGTTTTCTAAATGTTTTCACTTTGTGCTACTTTCAGAATGTGATTGCGAATTTGATGATAGAAATAGCAAAGAAACATGTGAACACTGTTTACAACATTCTTGTCAACACGTCGATAGATCTAGTGCATATACTGAGGACTATGATGGTAGGGAAGTGCATTGTTTTTTTCTAAATATGTCAAATAGAAAGTTTTTATTTTATAAGGAAGCTCCTAAAGCGAAATAGCCCTTTGTCTTCAATGTCTTCGGTCCAATATAGATTTCTTTGTCTCAACTGAGAAACATATTGCTGAAAAACTTATATCACATTTACTAGACACTATCCCAAATTTGCGTGACGCACAACTTAGGAAAAATTCGTTAACAAAAATTTAAATGTTGTCTAAAAATTTTGAAAAAATTCACGTAATGTCCAGATGCTGTAAAGATATTTTAATGCCAGTTGGAAGTAATTTCCGATCGTCTGTGTTGTAGATAGCATAAGAAATCTTACGGTTACGAACAGAGGAGTTTCTAGTATTGGTTTCAAGTGGCAAAAACCCCAAAACTTCAGTGGCGAAATAGAATATTATCTTATCAAGAATCAGGTAATACCCAGGAAATCCTGGATTATTAATTAAATATATAATTCTTTTAAGCTGACGCATCATCAAGGGTGTGACGACGAGAACAACAAAAACCATCCAATGAAATTCACATATGTGACAAGAACTGATGTTACAATTTCTAACTTATCTACGTACGCAGAATACTTGTTTTCAGTGTCAGCCTGGAAGAGCCAATTTGGAGGAACTCCAGTAAACGTCACTCTTACCACACTTCCACTAGGTAACCGCGACTGATTTTGAGGCAATTTAAAAACCCATTTTACAGATACGATAAGAGACGAAGAAATTCCAGAAATACAGTTTCAAGCCTTTCACTCTCGTTCAGTTTTGGTAAAGTTGTCTTGGATGGATTGCACACTGATTCGAGGTCCTTTTCAACTAAGGATCAGGACGAGTTGTTCCAACGTGTGGTGCCACGAGGACGTCTACCCAGAAATAGAAGGCGACTTAAGACTTTTATATAATCTAACCGATTTGCATCCGCACTCGGATTACAATTTAAGAATTGAATTTTGTCGAAACGGAACGATTTGTGGCGACATTGTAAAATATGCAAGGTTTCAAACCCGCCCGGAACCACCACTTTCTGTAAAGGATGTGCTGGTCTACTCTAAAAACGAAAGCTCGATTTCCTTGAGGTGGAAACCACCATATCCTCCAACAGGAATCTTGAGACGTTACAAGATTAGTTTTAGTAACAGTTCGGAAAAGGATATATTTGTAACTGATTCACCTTGCAAATTATGGTCAGACTACCAGTGTTTTACATTGAGCAAACTAGACAAAATGAAAAACTATACTGTCACAGTGAGAGCTTCGTTAACAGTTGCATCATAGTGATGTAAAGTTAATGGTTTTAGATTCAAGCCCAAAATAAAATTCCTGAAGGTTTTGGAAGAGCAAGTTCCATCGGAGCAAAAACCAAAACAGGTGTGGTATAATTGGTACAAGTTTTTGGCTCTTCTAGGCGTGATACGATTCTTGTAATTTCTTTTCAATTCTAGAGCCATCAAAAAAACCACAGAACTTCACCATCCACTGGACTCTTCAAAACGACCTTGACTTGACATGGCAACATCCGATCGAAGCCAACGGACCTATTACATTTTTCAACATTTCAGTTCTTCCTACCATTTTCTTCGACGAACACGAGGTAATCCGCGTAAGTCTTCCTGTTGGGCAATACAACAACTACTACAAATACACCGTACGTACATTTTGTTACGTTTTGCCCCCTGTTGCTATCGGTTTTATAGATAAAAGGAAAACGCTTGATGCCCTCAACTTCTTATACAATCAAAATTTCTGCTTTCAATGGCGACGACGGAGAAGAAGAAGTTGTTGACGAAACTAGCCCTCCTGCAATTCCGTTCTTTGAAGCCGACCTAAAAACTTTCCCTTCAAATAACACGATTGCTGTCAAGATCTTGCCAAGGGTTAATGGTGGTAAAGAAAATTTTGAAAATCAACTTGAACTGTTTCTATTGATTTTCGATGAAAGTATCAATAACAAATCACATGTAGAACAGTTGCAACGGCTGCAAGAAGACCATCACCTGTCAAAATTCAGAATGTTGTACCATTGTCGAATAAAAGACATGAGCGGTAATTATTTGACAATTGGCAAAGAGAGTGGAATAGTGGACGGCTGTCTAGGTTACGAGAATCCTCCTTTAAATCTTTCTACAACTTACAAAATCACAATTTTGTTAGTCAACACCTACTTAGGCAAAAGCAGTTACAAGTTGCATTCCTTTCAAGCTGTGATTTCGCACGAAAAGAATCTTCTGATGAGTACAATTCTGCCACTCCTCGCTCTATTACTCGTCATGAGTGTGGTGATGTGAGTTAATAAGTATTTGACTTCAGACCAATGAAATGATAATTTTAGATTGCTGAGTTACTATTATGTGACCAAGAGGAAAATGCGTGTAACTACACAGGGTAAAAAATTCAAAGGTATAGAGGAGTTGTAAGATATTCATTGATAATGTACTTTTAGGTAGCCAAGGCTCTGGACATGAAAGAGTACCACTAGTTGAAAATCCAGTAAGACTCTTCCTAAGTTATTTTAAACTTGTATGAATACAAACATCTATGGTTTTCTTTCTTACAGATCAGTAAAGCAAATGAAGAAAATGCTTCAAACAAACAGGATAATTTTCGATCGAAATATACTCATATAAAAGTTCCACATTTTGGAAAATATGTTAAAGATGGTCTGCAAGATGGAATGTTGAAAAGTCAGTATGAGGTAGTTGTTAAACTTTGACAGAAGGATTTTAAGAATCTCGTCTTTATTTCTGACTTGTCTTTTTAGGCAATCGTTCAAAAATTCTCCCACAATTACCAAAATATAAGAAACGGCCTTATTTTAGACTATGTAGATGTTCGCGATGTAGACGTAAGTGTGTCGAAGTACAATTAAATAATGTGTACTGATTTAATTTTAGAATGATAATTCTCACAGTAAAGTTTACGTTGTTGCTGAGTTCCCGACACCAGACCAAGTGGATGACTTTTGGCAAATAATTTGGAAAGAAAATATTGAGCACATCGTATTGATAGACGAGGTACAACAATAACAAGAGTTGTTTTTTCACTTGAATCTGTTTCACTCGCAAGTTCTTCACAGAGTATCCCACAGGAAAATTATTGGCCGAAGGAAAGTAATCTGATTCGTTGCAACAACATTGCCATCCACTGTGTTGTTGAAAATATTTTTCCTGGGTATGAATGCAGAAAGTTCACTCTGACTCACGAACAGGAAATAAGAATTGCAAGTATTAACGAATCAAATAAAAGGGTTTCTACAATGTTTTGTAGGTGCATCAACTTCGTTTGACTTCGTGGCCCCAAAGAGACGAACCTCCTTTAGTTTTTGTACCTTTCTTCCAAAACATGTGTGAAATCCCTTGGAAATCAGAGTCGCCCATACTGGTTCATTCCAGGTTTGTTAAGAAAAAACTATTGTATGTTTTAAGTTTCGTTGAAATTACTTCAGGATTGATTTAGCTCGCACGGGTTTTGCTTTGCTCTGTGATATGTGTATAAGAACCGCTGGGCAAAATGGTACCGTCGACGTGTTGGGAACGTTTCAGAACTTGATGGATTGTTTATTTCCGTTGGTCCTTGACATTGACTATTACCAATTGGCTCACTTAGTCATTCTAGAATATCTTCTTGCTGCTGACATCCGTAACAAACTGATTACCAAAAATAAAGATTTAGCGTTTTGCTTTAGCGAGTTCGAATTTCGCAAATGTGTAAAATACTTAGAAGAAACGTTGTGGTTGGACAAATATCTACCGAAGCAACGAGACGTGGATCCTAGTAAACTAAATTTAATAAAACCATGATAATTTCTTTCATATAGGATTGTTCCAGTATATGCAAATGACATTTCATCAGCTACGTATTCAACAAATGAAGAAATATCTTCGTATATTAGTACTATTAATCGAACTTGTACTGTCAACTGCTCTGACAAGTTTTTCGTAACAGAGCATCCATCGTCAGAGACATTAGAGCATTTTTGGAAAGTAGTAGATAAAAGAAATGTCACTGTAATACTTTCTTTGAATCAAATTACTTCGCCTAATCAAGTAAGTGAGCAATTTGCACAAAGACTACACTAAAACCATGTGCTTCATAGAATTTCTGGCCAACTGAAGACAATCCACAAATAATACTCTCAGATTATTTGATTTTGAAGCATCAACAAGCGGAGAAATATAATTTTTATGACCGCACACAAGTCCAGCTAGTTCAAGATACGAAAACGGTAACTCCGATTCTTTCTTGCGTTGAAAATATCTTCCAAGTGTTCTCTTTTATTTTCAGAAAAATGTTGAAATCTTCTCAACAACCTGGTCGTCTGAAGCGATATGTCCTCCAAGTGTTACAGAATTTGTGGAGTTTTTTACCGCAACGAACAAAAGAAAATCTGATTCGATCTTGGTAACGTGTAGGTAAGTAGAAAGAAATATTTTGATGATGTTGCCGCACCTCGTGCTTCTAATCTTCCTTAGTGACGGAGGCACAGCTTCTGGTCTATATGTTGGAATGTCGTACAACGTTGAAAAAATAAAGCAAGATGGAAAATTTGACTTTTGTACTTGTGTAAGGATAGTGAGACGGCAGAGTCCGCTATTTTTGCAAAAAGAGGTAATGACTGGAGTCATTCGTTGATTTGCTGCTTAATTCAAGTTGACTGATTTCACTTGCAGGAACAATGGCTCTTTATGTGGGGAGCGTTGGCAGTCTATTTGGAATATTGTCGTAGTCATGAAACATTAAGTTCTGTGCTGTTCTCTTAAGTTTTAATTTGAACTAATTTATTTCATTATGTGTTGTTACAGTAGATACATAGGTATTATACAATGCAGGATTTTAAAAGGAACAAATTGTGAACTGATAGTTCATAATTAACGAATACTAAATAATAATACAGGGTTATTCTAAATGATTGTGGTCGAAGCAAGCCATGCCCATGTTATGAAATTTTTGCCGCCTCACTGTGAACTGTCAGTTTTTGTCACGGTCATTGTCATTTTGAGGTGAAAAGTGCGATGATGAGAATTGTATTTATTTCTTTTTAAATTAACGAACGAATCTAACAATACTGAGTTGTTTAACTCATCTGTGTGAACGGTGTATACTCACTTATTCACATTATTTTGAAAATTTTTATATGGATTGGCAACCATAAATTTTACATTCAGTTTTTACGCCAACTTGGACTACAATCATTTAGAATAACCCTGTAGTTTTTCTATGTGTGCCTTGAATAGGTTCTGTCATCCCCATTTTTATTTGGACAAGGAGGACGTATTACTGTAAACCGCGATTTGTTTTATCATATGATAACCATATTAGTAAATGCTATTTTACAGTTTGTTGTAAATAAAAAATTGGAAAATCTAGAGTGTCCTTTCGTCATCCAGTGCGGGCTATAACAAGTTCTGTCAGATTTTATTAAATTTTTATAGTTTGAAACGGTCTTTTAGAATTTAGGTTAAAAAACTGCACTTATGTGTCAGAAATACTACTGTCAAACAGACACAAATTGACATAAATTGACAAATTAAATTTCCAATTCACATTAGGTCAAATTTCATTTCCCGTTTTTTTTTTGAAGCCAACTGTACCATGTTGTCCCGCAAAGTTTAATTCCACAAAGGGTGCTTTTTTGAGGTGAACTGAAAGCAGGGACGACCTGTTCTGTACCATGCAACTTCCTCAGAGTGACTGAGTTCTTGATCGATAAAGAAATCGAGGTCTTGAAGACATCCTAGACATTTTGTTTGAAAAAGCGACGATCAGCTCTACCACCAACGAACAAAACCTTTGGACCTTCGCTAAATTTGCAGAAGTGGCAAAGTTTTTAATAGATACCGAAATTGATATCAATTTTCAGTTTGCTTGTTAAAGGCGTCAGGTATCTACGGTTCACAAGTTGATCAAAAATGGCGCAGATATTTGGGGCGTGTGCGGCAAAGGTCGCAATGGTCTGCATTACGCCGCCCCCATGACAATCTACGCAACCAACAGAAATCTTTCGGTTGCTACTAGATACAGAAGTCAATTTCAGGGGAGATACAGATTGTGCAACTTCGCACAGTAGCTTCTAACTTACTTCTAACTAGTTACAATAACGTTGGCAGTATAAGTGTTGCTTAAACAAGAGATACTTGTCAATTCTACCACGGAAAAAGATACAAGAGGAAGAATTACTCGGTATTGTTGAAGACCAGAAACTCCTTTAGAACTCGCTGATTGGCAATTCTGCTATCGTAGAGTTGTTCATAAGTCTCTGCGACGTACAAAAATTACGCATCGACGCTGTGCCGCTGCCAAAGACGGTCCACTTCTTGTTAACTCTCTATTGATCTTGGTTAAAGCTGTTAAAGGACACATCGACCACCACGGAGATTGATCGTCTAGAAGGAGTTGTCGAAGTGTTTGCAGAACTATGGTGAATATTTGTTGATATGTCAAAGTAAAGATTTAAAATAAAAAAATAAGTATACATTTTTATTAACTATTTTTTATAAATATTCGTTATATTCTGACAGTAAGCGGCTGGGTTATAGTTTTTGCAACATCTGAAATTTCCTCATAAAGTGTCTGATTTTAAATAATCAATTTCTGATTTTACAATCTCATTTGTAGCTTACAAAAGATGTTAAAATTACCATATTTGAACCAACGCTGTCCTTGCAAACTATACCGCAACGTCCAGTGTTGAAGCAATTTTATTGGCATTAGTGCTGTATAACAAGGGTGCTTGCGTGTTTGACTATTCTTTTCTTGCAATTAGCAACACATAAAGATACTACACAAGAAATATTTTTTATAATAATCTAAATAATCTTGTATCAATTTTTACAACAAAGTGCCATAATTATGCAGCACCGGTAGGGGGTGCTCACATTTGACACTTCTCCTCCATCGTTCGAATTTTTTTTAAATTTACAATTCATTGACCTAATCCTTATTGTAGACCTCCAACGGCGGACACTCGAAGTGCCTTATGTTCCTCGGCATCACCATATTATGTTGCCACTTGGCCACCTCCGTCATGTACTCGCAGACCGCGGCGATAAGCTCTTCCGGCACCTTCGGTCCGATTCCCGGGACCGCGTCGACGTACACATCTTCGTACTCCACCTGAAACCGACAGTCAGACCTCGTCGCGGCCGGTATGACAGATCAGACCTCGACAACCGGCTTGTCCTTGTCCGAAGGCTCGGTTGACGTTGACGGCTCCGACTTGATCGATTCCGTCGTCGACGACTCCGGCTCCTCGATCTTCTCCTGGAAGTGCTCAGGGGCGACGATCTGCGACGGGGTCAGACCGGCATCTGCCAAGATGCTCGCCTTGAACTTCTCCAGGTCGTCGTCGCTCTCGCCACCCATCAGGGCATCTTGGATGGACTGGAACAACACAAATCACGATCAAACCCGACGAGGCTTAAGTTACTCACTCTCAGTCTCTCGAGATCCTCCATCAGGTACTTGTCCTCGAGTTTGTCCTCTTTGTGTGACTCGTCGACCGACTTGCCGAAGTCTTCTTTGACTGACGAGATGCGAGTGTCTCTGGAGACCACGTCTTCTTGGTCCGGGAACTGGTTGATTTTCGCGTCTTCTACCAGTTGCTCGGAAAACCTCGACGGACTCCTCGACGACTTCGCCGACTCTAGTATGTCCTCGTCAACTTTGGACATGCGTGACGCCGTCTCGTCACCCATCATGCTTCCATCTTCCTTCTTTTCCGAAACGACCGACACCTTGCGCTCTTGTGGACTCTCTTCTTCTGCTTCTTTCTGTTCTTGTTCTGGGGGTTGCACCTCGGGTTGCTCTCCTTCCACAGCCTCCGCTTCTTTGACAGACACTTGCGAACCCTCTCCTTCCAGCTCTCCCCTACAAAACGATACGTCAAAGCTTTGCAACACTTCCAACTGACTCTTACTCCCCGCCATCCGCACGAATCTTCATCAACAACTTCATGTAGTTGTCCGGATCTTGACTGGTCACGCTCGGACACGACACCACCGACCCCCCGTCATCTTTTCTTGCCTCCTTTTCGCTCTTAAGCGACGACTCCGACGACACTATGCTAAAACTGGGCTCTTCTGTCTCCTCTTCGGTGGGCTTCGCTCCCGAATCTCTCGCGATCTTCTCCTGATACAGTTCCAAGAACTTGTCCAGAAAGTAGTAGTTCTTCAGAGTCTGAGGAATCGAGGCGTCGATTCTGGCCAGGAACTGATACAAGTCGATGAAGACTCCTGCAGGGATCATCGCCGAACCTCCTTCGGGCTCTTCGGTGAGGATCTCGCAGATCAGGATCATGGTCTGGGTGAGGTTGTCAGTCAAGTGAGCCGCACACAGTGCTATGAACCTCAACCACGGGACGGCGGTATTGTCGTCGAAGCCTCCCAGGCACAAGATCTGGATCAGGTTGGGGTGCTGCAAGCACGCCCCGATCCAGCGATCCCACAAGGCCTAAAAGCAACACGTCAAAATTGTGTCCATCTTGTACCAAAATATACCTTGAAGGAAATGGTTTGGGCGCCTTCCATCTGGTGGAGCAGCGCCTTCAACCACCCGGGTGTCATTCCATGGTGGTCCCTAGGGATGGGGTACTCCAACCGCGGCTTCACCGGGGGTGGAATGTTCAAAGACAAGCAACGAAAGTACGTCGTGGCCCATCTAGACACGATTCGTCAGATTACGTATTTTGCAAGTGGGGACTTACTTGAGCAGGTCGTTGGGTTGGGTCCTGATGGCTGCTTTGGCGAATTGACGCAACAAATAGGGGAACGTGGGAGGGATGCAGATCTGTTGGGAGCAGTACATCTGCTCCCCTAATTCAGGCATTTTCACTCTTAACGTGACATTCGCTGACTTTTCGTTTGTTGATAGTGGGGTTGCTATGGGGAGGAATATTGATCTTGTTCGTTTCTCAGTCGCGAATAATTACCGCCACTCTCGTATTCCCGAAGCAACAAGATTAAACACCGTTCACGTTGTTTTGGCAGAATAGGAGGCCATGATTTATTTTTTTAACGTTGGACACACTGTTTGATTTCCGTCACTAAAGTACCTGACATGTGGACCTATCAAAATGAATATAAATTGCTAAATTTCCCGCGATATCTGAGTATTCTTCTATTGCACTAGAAATTTGCGCTATTTATAACCCCAAACTTAGAAAAACATTTCCTAATTCAACAGACAGCTTTACTAGCAAATTTAATGCAAAATTTCCATGGTCTCCCATTATGCTGTTATGCCAAATGTAAATGCATTTTACGCGGTTTTAACAGACCAACAGGCCTATTCTGTAAGACACTTGGTTAAAAGTTAAACGTTAAAACAACGGTTAAAAATTCTTAACCCATTGCGCTATTCTCTAAGCTAAAATTTTAACCAAAAGTCGTTAAACTTTAACTCAAGTTGGTAATTTTTAGCGGGTCATACCCATACCGTTAAAAATTAACTTACGTCAAAACGGTCCCAAACTACCTATAATGGCGTTCGTAATGAATATTCTTTCCCTGGTGTCAAAAGTGTCAAAAAATTAATGTTGTTACACAGTCTAGGACTGGTTTACAAATCTATGAGGGGCGTGATGACCAACTCAATAGACCGGGACTAATGGCTTAACGTGACTTCCGAATCACGAGATAGAATATAGCCTTTTTTTTCGCCCTGGGTCGGAATCGAACTCGCGACCCTCGCGTCCCTGAGCCGAAACGGACTCCCTTGGGCTATATTCTGTCAATTAATATCATACAACATGATGATAGGTTATGAATTATGATATTTAGAGCGTTTTACAATAGAGCTTTCCATTGCGTCAAAGCATGATTTTGACGACCAGTTTTTTTTTGCTCGCGACAGTAAGTAATAACATATTTGAGTTGATACCTACCAATTACTTTTATTTATACAGGGTGTTTTCGAAGATGAGGCGTTCCTCGTAACACGAAATACTATACATTATTGTTAAGAATTTTAGCCTAAATCTTCTTAGGGCCGGTTGCACCAACGCTAGTTAAAATTAATTGTAGGTTAAAATGTTTCGTTACTTTAGTTACCTATTGTTATAACAATGTTTTCGTATATTTTAATCTGTAGTTAAATTTAACTCACGTTGGTGCAACCGGCCCTTAGTAAAATGTTTGTATTAACGAAGATAATTGATTGTATATTTTTATTGTTTTCTAAAATTTTGAGTCCGGTCCTGTCTATTTCTCCGCTGTACTAGATTAATAACTGACGTGGCCCAGGATGGTGTTTTTCTGGAAATCGCTCTGCGTACTCTCTGGACGCCGCAGCTGCATTCTGATAACGTGATAACATTGCCCATACATTAGCAACATATCTGTGAGCTCATTCTTTTCGTAATGATAAAGCCATTCCGACTAATTAGATGACAACTCTGACAGTATTTTTGATTAACGTCCATGCTCATTTGATTTTTTTTGTCAATTCTAATTTCTAACAAATCAGCGCAAATTTGAGCAGGACCGGTTTCAAAATTTTCCAAAAAATTAACTTATTGCATCTTCATTGCAGTACACATTTTACTAAGGTGATCTTGGCTAAAACTCTTTAGAACAACGCATACTATCACATGTTAAAAGGAACACCTCAACTTCGAAAACACCCTGTACCGGGTGGGGCATCGTATACGCGCACGCGAGAAATTGCAATTTTTAATTAAATAAAAATGTCGAAATTTTTCACAGTTACTTGGCTATTGGTAAGGTACATGTAATAATTTTTTGATAATTTTTTACTTACAAACAAAGCCAAAAAAAAAAATGTAAATTTCAACCAAAAATCAAATTCTGATTTTTATACTGATCTACCCAGATTCACTTCCTATAATTATTTACGAAATCAGCGGAAAAAAACACCAATTAGACTTTGAATTAAACGCAGTTTTACATTTCAACTTTCAAAATCATTTTTATTTATGATCTGCTAGTTGTGCTGTTGTAAATTTAGGTGACAATGGAAACTGTCAATTTTATGGCAAAAAGTTTTAAAACGGTCGGTTATACCTTTTTTATTTATTAACAAATTTTGTTTTTTTAAATTGGCAAGTATTCCTTATCAATAATTAGTTAGGTATATAAAATTTCGACAATTTTATTTTAATTAGAAGTCGCGATTTCTTGCGTGCGCAAAAAGTACTACTTTCACTACGATTTTTCGTGTAAAAAAGTGCTACTTTCACTACGATTTTACGTGTAAAAAAGTGCCACTTTCATTACGATATGCAAAAAAATTAATTTATTAGCGGATGGTTAAAATTAACAGAAAAGTTACAGAATTGGCCCGCAAGTAGCTACAGTGTGGAATAAAATGATTTACATCTAGTTACCTTTGCATTACCCGTGCAAAAATACGAAATGCCGCTCTACAAAAAAAAAAAGAAAGCCTAACCTCAAAATATCCCTTTATACAGAACTCGCGGATCAAATTGAAACTGTATATTCCTTGATGGTAATCAAGGTAAAAAACGTTTAGAAAAATATTCAGGGTGCAACAGCTTTTTAGTTATGAATTAATCAAATTGACCAATAGAGCTCGATCTAATTTTCCCTTTATGAGAAATTTGAGTACCTTCTCTCAATTGCCAAGCAACGTATAATTCGACGAATAATAAAATTATTTTCAATATTTATCTGGTCAACTTGTCGAAACAGACGTCAAAAGTGACAACTACTTTTGAAATAACCAAAAATGGGATAATTGCGCCAAAGGCAGGTGAACAATTGTATAGAATCTAAATCAGGGAACGCAAGAAATTTCTTCTTCTGGCAATGAATGAAATTTAATATGGTTTGTTATGAGCATGACCTGCTGTATAATAACCGGCCTGTTCATTTCATTAAAAAAGCATTGCGAAAATGTTTCCGAGAAAGAGTCAATTTTCGCCGATGAGGACGCCACAGTACGGGCGCTTCTAAAGAATAAAAATGCGGAAAAATATGTTTAGACATGATTTTAGAGTTAAGATTGAGTACAGTAAGTTCGTATTTTCTTTCTAAAACAATACTGAATACAACTGTATTTTTGTATTTTTGATTTTAAATTCGAATGTCATTTGAACGAGAAAAACTCTCGGTGACAAAAACTTAAGATGAATAATATCCCCAAAAAGCGCCCGTACACTAGCGCTCTGCGGGGATCACTCAAATTACACTTTTGAACAGGCCGGTTATAATACAGCAGGTCGTGGTTATGAGTGAAAATTTCCAGAGCAATTGTAACCTTGAGGGGGAAATTGACGGGAGAGATATGATGAATTGAACCTTTGTTGATGGAAGGTAAAATGGCGACGTTGCGTCAAGTGAGTAATAGATATTACTACCTTAAAAATCTTAGTAAAAAGTGAAATATGCAGGGCCTGTGAAGTGAATCGGGATCACAAGAAATTTATCCTGACTCCTGTGCATACACTCTGCATCTGCAACGTATTAGCGCAGCTACACGAGCGGGACTCGTCATCGTCGAAATGAAAGAAAAGACTTTTAGGAACATTCTTGACATTGCAAAAAAAGCTGGAGTTACACGTAGGTTTTGAACAACAGATCAAGCATAGTGGCAGTTCTGAAAGAAAGAAGACAAAACTGGATTGAACTAACCTATTTATTTTAGCATCATTATTAGTAAAAATTTAAGATCAAATTTTATAACTAAACGATGTAGAATGCAACAAATTGTAGTGACCCAGTTTAAAATTTAAATTTAAGTTTCCGGTACCGCCACAACAGCGCGCCAAATGTGAAGGTACTAGCGGCTAGACTGGGAACTACTAGCGGAAATATAGCGGGGAGGAAACGGGCTCGCGCGGGTGGTTGAAGGGGGTAGTTCACTTTTGTTTGGTTTTTCGAAACGAACAGACCTTGCGAAGAGCGATCCAATATTCCAAAAATCTGTAAGTTACAGCTGAACCGATTACACTACCGTTCCGAGTAGATATTTTGTGTCCCCGTGAAGAATTCAACGTTTTTAATTCACCTGGGTAATTTATCCCACTTTCGTTGTTTTTTTTTTGTGTTTTGTTTTGGGACCAGGACCACGTGGTAAGGGTATGTTGTAGATTTCATTTTGTTGCATGCTGTTTCTTTAAGAGGCGTCCATTTGTTAATTTTAAGCGTTATCCCTAAATTTCTCCCGGGAGGTTCTTTTTTTGTAATCTTGTAATTTCGGAAATTAGGAGCCGTCGTCCGAACCGCGAGCGTCCATTTTGTTTTGTTTTTTCTTCACTAACATTTTACTTTCGCGGCACTCGACCCGCCATCTTTTTTGTTTAACATTACCAGCGATTATTGTATTCGTGATTTATGTTGTTTCCTGATATTTGAGCCATTTAAAGTGGTTCTATTCTATCGTTATTGAATTGCACGTTTGTTCTCTTTTATTTCCTCCTTGTTTAATGTTGCGGTTTGTTTTTGCTTATGTTATCCTTGTTTAATGTTGCGTTATGTTTTGTGTATTTCATCATTGTTTAATGTTGCGCTTTGTTGTGTCGAATTTTCGCATCGTTTAATGTTACGCGTTGTTCGATTGAATTAAACTCGGGTTTTCTTTATGTTGTTGTTAAGCACCGCTAGATTTCGGAAGAGTTAAAGTAAAATGTTGTAAGTGCGCCACTATGGGGGGTTAGGTTTCAATCAGGAAGTCGTGGGGTTGTCTAGTAAATTTCTGAGGAGGCCACGGTTAAGTTACGGCCGTTAGCGGAGGCGGACCTAAGTCCTGCTCGATGCGGCTCTGGGATGCTGACGTGAAACCTCCGTCGCGGTTCTAGAGATCTTAGGTTTTTGTCGGTAAACGGTTGGTTGGGGAAGGTGGAGCAAGCTCTGCTCGAAGCGGCTTGGGAAGCTCATCGTACAACCCCGAGGCGCTCTGTCACTATTGCTGGGTCGGTGAAATAGCCCGACGTTCATTACTAACCTGAGTATCTAGAAACGTCGCTGGTCTCAAGCCGATTTAGATTATTCTTCTGAGTCCCCTCGCGGCCGAGAGTTTGTTACCTCCAGCTCTAAGCTCCCGTTGGCGTACCTTGACCGCGTAGTTTCAAATAACCATTGTTTTTGTCATTAATCTAATTGTGAAATATGAGTAATACCTGGGATACGGTTTTTGAAGAGGGTTTTTCATCCGTCCCTGTCTGTAATAACTGCCTTATAATTTGTTTACTTGTTTCGCAAGCTTTAAACTGTCATTTTGTCTGTCATGTGCCCGTTTTTCTGCTATTTTAAATATTGTTGCCTTCATCTTGTCGTTTATCTTTGTGATGTACTCAACTAGTTAATTTCTGGTACTTCGTTAACCTTAATTTCTGTCTTTTGTATTCGTTTCAATTTCTTTTTCATCAAAGTTATTACAGGCATTTTTAATAAAAGGTATTTTGCGTCCCTCACATGTGTGTTTTATTTGCGGCACTCTTCCAACTGGAACCCTCACCGTTTGCATTCCGAACCTTTTCCGCCAAAAGAAAATCACAACGTAGGGCTCCTCCGATTCGATGACGATCACGACCACCTTTGTTACCGTTTTGCGCAGGTTCAAATATTTGGCGGAAAAAGTAATGTATCCAAATCATTACAAAATGAAATAAGAAACATGCAAAATAAAAAGAATAATTTATAACAAGTGTTCAAAATGACCACCTTTCAACTGAAGGAATAGGCGAGCTCGTTTTATTAAATTTTCCCTTGCCAGTCTAAGCACATTAGGAATACCTAACAGTAGCCAGTGTTTCGTGAATTTGGTCATTTAGTTCTTCTAAAATATTGATAGGTTCGCGGTAAATATAGTTCTTTAAATATACTTCTTCTACCGTCGTCATCAAAGGACTGAAGAACAGCATCTTCAGTCTCTGCTCTGGCGTTCTAACTTCTCGCGGGAGACCACCAATTTCTTGTCAGGTAGGCACCAAGCATCCAGTGTCTCGAGCACGGTACACCAACCGTAGAAATACGTTATAATTTGGATATGGCAAACGTCGTGGAAAACGTATTGCATATTCTCTTGCATCCTCACGTGCATTGCGCCGGTAGTCTCCATAAATTATGGGCATTTCGGCATACTCTGCAGCTGTATACATGATTTCAATACGAAGTTTGACAATTTTGAATCAAATTATAACTTGACGTTGTCAAAATCTTCACAGTTGCCCAAACATTTACTTGAAATTCTATACCATTCTTACTAGAATTATGTTGCTAGGCAATTCAAACCTTTGGTTAAATTTACGTGAAATTCAAATTAACAGCGTCCTTCTGAATGATCAACTTTAAATATTCATTACAAAAAATCGATTATACCCTGTCCTTTTTTTTAAACGCTATTGCTTTCAGTTATCACCAAGGAAAACGCACTGTAAATTTGATCCGCGAGTTCTGGGACACCCTGTATATTCAAATTCCAAATGTGATTTATTGCGAAGGGATGATATGAATGCAAAGTTGAGATTGAAATTAAAAAGGAGCTAATAAAAGCAAGTCACAGCTAGTGTTGAAAGTGGCCACCAACGTTTGTTAATTCAATTTAGTAAATTGTAACAATTGTCAATTCGATTGATGACATTTATTGACAGAACTAATAGTTCGGCACTTCGAAAAAAAAAGTAGAGCGGTACAGGAAAATTTACATGTGCAAAAATTTCAGAGGTAACTAGATGTAAATCATTTTATTCCACACTGTATAAACGCTTGAAGCAAATTTAGTGGGTTGGTATCCCTGATCAATTGGTAAGCCTCATCTCTGTCCACATGCCATCTCTCGATTCATTACATATCATTAATGATATTGATAATGATTAAAAATTAAAAATATTCAAACTAGAGTTCTCTTTACAAAATTTTGTAAACATCACCCCAAATCTGCTATTGAAAGATTTAATTTACCACGCGAAAATGGTGGTAGGGGTTTTTCAAATCTAGAAATTCTACAACACAATCAAATTACTTCACTAAAAAATTATTTTCTCAATAGAGCTCGTGATAACACTTTTTTTAATGCTTTGGTTTCAGCGGATAAAGGTTACACATCTTTAAATTTAAGTGATAATGTAATTTCAGATATTGTTGAGCCAAATATACCTGACACTATAGCAAATATAAAACAAAGGTCTTTACATGGGAGATATTTTAAAGAGCTAGAACAGCCAGAAATTAATATTCAAGCTTCTCATGCATGGCTTAAAAAATCAAATATTCATCCTGAGACTGAGGGTTTTATATTTGCAATACAAGATCGTGTTATAAATACAAGAAATTATAAAAAACACATATGCGGTTTACAATCGATCATTGATAAATGTAGGATTTGCGGAACTGAAGGGGAAACCATTGAACACATCATTTCTTCTTGCACCGTTTTGGCTCAAAGCGAATATAAAAAACGTCATGATATATTCGCAAAAATTATACACATGAATTTAGCAGTTAAATTCAATTTATTAAAGGATACACAACCACATTACATTTATAAACCAGAATGTTGTTTAGAAAATGACAATTACAAATTATATCTTGATCGCACAGTTTTAACTGACATTCACATTCAGCATAACAGACCAGACATTATTATTTTAAATAAACAACAAAAGCAAGCATATCTTTTAGATATAGCTGTTCCAAATTCACACAATATAACACAGACATATGATACAAAAATTAATAAATATTTAGAACTCTCCGTTGCTATGAGAAATCTTTGGTGTTTAGAAAAAATTTCGATTTTACCATTTATAATTTCAGCAACAGGAATAGTACCGCAATCTCTTTTTAAAAATTTAAAAATTTTGGACTTAGAGAACACATTGGTGGTTGAAATTCAAAAAGGTATATTATTATACTCATGTCACATCGTGAGGAAATTCCTTAACATTGACACAGAACATAAAACACAAAAAAGTCAAAATGTGGAGGCGAGACGCCGGTAATTATGTTGATAAGCACTGCACTATTACTTGATAGTATTATCCGTAATAGTGTATGTACTCCGGCAAAATTGCCGTGCCGCCGGGTGGAGGTGGGATAGTGATTGCTTAATTCATTAAATCATATGTCCTAACAAAATAATCAATAATGCTAATTGCGGCAGAGAAAAGAAAGGCTATTACAAGAATAGTATACTGTTATACGAGTTGCACAAGACAGTCTATTGTCGAACCAAAGGGTTTAGGGTGTACGAGTGTAGCGAGGATCTTTCTGGTACTCTCAGACGATGTGATCTTGAAGAATCAACAAGCGCAGAAATTCCAAGTGTTACAGAATTTGTGGAGTTCTTTACTGAAATGAACAGAAGAAAATTTGATTCGACCTTGGTAACGTGTGGGTAAATAAAGAAAAAAATGCTTTATTATGTTGCGGCATCTCGTACTTCTAATCTTCCTTAGTGACGGAGGTATGTACAACTTCTGTCTATATGTTGGAATGTCGTACAACGTTGTTTAGCAACCTACTTCTAAACAATGTTTCCAACAAATTGTATTGTTCTATTCTGACAGTTCTGTGCCATAAAAGCGTACAATAAAAGTTTTATGGCACGATTCCGTCAGTTCACTAAACGTCAACTTTGACAACAATTTTGAGTGCAAAAAGTGCCTACTTTTTACACGATCGTAGATAATAGTATATTATTCAACTCGTTCGTGTGTAAATTGGGTCTTTTTTGGCAGGAGTGGGCCAGTTTAAAACGCGAGTGAAACCACTCCTGCCAAAAAAGACCCAATTTACACACGAACGAGTTGAATAATATACTATTATCTACGATCGTGTAAAAAGTAGGCACTTTTTGCACTAAAAATCGTCGCAAACGGTAAAATTGAGGTTATAGTATATAACGGTATTAGGCCGATATGGGTTATATAACAGACGAGGTTGAGATTTTATAATCAACCGAGTGTTGTTTTATAGTTTTCTTTATACCAATAATACTTAACATTTAGCGATGATTTATTTGTAAGACTGACATTTCTCTTTACTTCAAAAATGAAATTTAGTTGTCATTTGTGCCGTAACCGTAGCAACGGCAGAAAAAATATCGGCCTCGGTCTGATAATTTTGAATAACTGCCTAGACTGTTATAGGTGTCATATCAATCAAGCATTGAGTACTGATAAATCCTAATAACAGTATGGTATAAAGAAAATAATGTAAACCCTATTTTACATTTTTTGACGGTATATTGACAGTGATGTCCGAAATTCCGTGTCTCGAACTGTACAGTAGAAACTCAATAATTCGTCAAGTTCGGGACCGGATGGGTGACGAATTTCGGAAATTGACGAAATACAATAATAATTGAGTCACAAGAAAACAAACAGAAATGAAATTAAACAAATTTACATTATTTTAAAAACATAAATTGAGCTTGAAATGCTTTTACGTAAATGCTAAGATCTTTACTTTTGCAATGCCAACTACAGGTGAGTTCGGTGGATCTATTAAATCTAAGAATCTAATGAGTTTGAAATCTTCAATAATTTTCTCTCACATACTTTGTTTCAGGGAAACTAAGTGTTGATATCGTCACTTTTTGTGTTTTCTATCAAGCCTTTGTTTTGTTACTTTTAAAACTACGAGTACAAGCAATTTTGTTATTTTCTAATTTACAATTCTCGCCTTGGATTACACATTGACAAAAATTTGAGAATGATGAAAAAGTCACGGATGAACGATGAACTGGAGTAACAATCTCAGCAAAAAGTTGCGGAATTCTTATAATGCAATGAAACGTTTATTACGAGAAATCAATATTTGAAAAAATAGTTTTTAATTTTTGGAAACGAATTGTAATGAGTTGCAAGTAAATTTTGTGTTTATTTTCTTGATATTTAGATAATTACTTACATGTGATTTTACAATCTTTTGACTAAGACTGTACGTGGAAGTAAACAGAAGCACACTGAATTTCAATTTTCATTGATTTCTGTTAAAGTTCTTAACGTAACTGTAGTAAAACGTGCGATATCAGTGTAATGTTGCATACCGACGTCAATTATATGCATTTTGTTCACTTTTATTGAAATTAAAACAGATACATAACCTCAAAAACCGTGTTTTTCCACATATAATTAGCGATTAAAAGGAAAAACCACGACCAACATTTTTGGTAAATTCATTAGAAAATTCTACGATATCGATACTTTACGTGTGAAAAATTTAAGAAAAATTGGCCATTTTGAAATATGTTTTTTATCAATTTATATACGAGCATTGATCGATTTCTCATAAGAATGCATGTAAAATATCCCGAAACTTTAAAAGGTAATAACTTTAAAATTCCTCGATCAAATTTTTTAAATTTGGCACAGTACTTTAGCATGGGTAGAAGGACTCTAGTACCAATTTTAAGCAAATTTCGCCATTTTTCAATGTTACTCCAGTTCATCCGTCAACGTTAATTTGGTGTATTTCTCTCAATCTGAAATTTGCTAACATCAAATACATTAATTCAGTTTTTTCCTGATTTAACTGAAATTCACAAAAATGTCGAATACATGTTTTACTGTAACCTCTTTCCCCATGAACATTTATTACTCTTGTAGCTGTTTAGTTTAGTTTCAGCTTCCGTTTAAATTTCTAAATTTCTTTTGAGTGCCACATCACCACTTTATGAGATTATTGTGCCCACAGTTATTTTGAGAAACATCAAGTAGTGCTGCTAACATACAGGGTGTTTCTGAAATAAGTCCATTAATTTTAAGTGGTAATAGAACTCATCAAAAGGAACAACTTTTCCTCTGCCATTTTGGCGAAAAACGTTGCGTAGTGGCTTAAAAAAATAGGAAAGATTTTCCTAAAACCGTTCATATCTCCAAAACTAAGCTACCTAAAAACGTGAAACAACCAGATTCTTACGAAGTGGATTTTTTGCTATACGGGTAGATTTATTTGAATTTCGATTTCGGCGTTAAAACACGTTTTCTGGATGAAAATGGATGTTTTTTTCATATTAGCGCTGATCTCAATTAGCCATTGCAGTATTTAGTGGCGTATGGTTATTTTAGTGAAAAATCTCTCCAATTTTTTTTGGAATTAACATCGTTTTTCGTCAAAATGGTAGATAGAAAAGTTATTCCTTTTGACGAGTTCTATTACCAGTTAAAATTAATGTACTTATTTCTGTTACACGTTGTATACAGTGCCCCAAATAAATGGCTTTTAAAAATTTTTCGTTGGGATTATCTAAAAATTAAAGATTGCCGTTGGTTCATTTAATACACTCACCGGCAAAAAAAAACGGAACACTAATTATTCAAGATCAAATTTATTCCCATTATACCTATTTTGATGTATTTTGACCAGGAGGCGATGATAGCAAACATAACCTTGAGCATTAGCATAGGCTATTTTATTAGCAATTTCGCATAAAAACAAATTTTTTGCTTAAAAATCTATATATATATATATATTCGGTTTACAACGTTCTACGGCGTCTTCCGATATCCATTTTCCACTGTCTTCTGTCATTACATTGTTCTTCGTTGAGTCCTCTTTGTCTCAACTCCTCTCGTATACCTTCTGTCCAGCTTCGTCTTGGCCTTCCTTTTCTTCTTCTACCCTGTGGTGTCCATAATAGTACTTGTTTTGGAAGTCTCTCCTTTTCCATTCGTACCACGTGCCCATACCATCTCAGTTGGTTAGTTCTAATGTCTTCCACTATTGTGGTGTTAACCTTCATGATGTCTCTAATTCTCTCATTTCTTATTCGTTCTCTTCTTGATCTTCCTGCTGATCTTCTCCAGAAATCCATTTCTGTTGTGAGGAGCATATTCTCTGATCTTTTCTTTAGCGGCCATATCTCACTGCTGTATGTCACTATGCTCTTTATGATGGTATTGTATATTCTCTTTTTGTTATCTTTTGAGATGCCTTGGTCCCACAATACGCTGTTCAATACTGAGATCGCTTTTCTGCCTTGTGTACACCTTTCTTTGATGGTTTTATCTATCGTTCCGTCTCTTGTTATGTTAATTCCTAGGTACTTATATTCTTCGCATCGTCTTATAATCTGTCCCGTATTTAGCGTCAGGTCTTGTTGTGTACCTTCTATGCACATATATCGAGTTTTATCGATGTTGACCTCCAAACCCCATATACGGTACTCTTCAATGATTTTTCGAGTCATATACTCGACATCGTCGTGATCTTGTGCTATAAGTATTTGATCATCTGCGAAACACAGCGTGTATAACGTCTTTCCTTCTAGCGGAACACCCATAGTTCTACATTTTCTTTTCCATGTGTTTAATACTTGTTCTAAGTATATTTTAAATAGTGTGGGGGATAGGCAGCATCCTTGTTTCAGTCCTTTATTTATCTGGAATTCTTGTGATGTTCTATTTCCTATTCTGACTTTGGTTTTGCTTTCTTCGTATAACTGCCTTACGGCCTTTATTAGGTTGATGCTGATGTTCGTTTTTTCTAGTGCTTCCCAAAGTTTTATTTGTGGGATAGTATCATAGGCTTTCTTCAGGTCAATGTAAACCATATGCAGTTCTTGTTCATATGCTGTCTTCTTCTCAATTAGTTGTGTCACACTGAATAAGTGATCGATCGTAGATCTGCCTGCTCGAAAACCTGCCTGTTCTTCTGCTTCCATATTTGCGTACTCTTTTTCTATTCTATTCTTTATTACTTTTCCGTATACTCTACTAATAGTACTAGTCACTGCTATCCCGCGATAATTGTCACAATTTTTCCTGTCCCCTTTTTTGTGTATTGTTGAAATTATTGATAGTTTCCACTCTTTGGGAACGTTTTCGCCATTTAGGCATTTGTTGAACAGCGTTTGTAGTAGCTTGTACAAGATTTCCGTTCCGTGCTTTAATAGTTCTGGATAGATGTTCCCGGGTCCTGTTGCTTTTCTATTTTTTAGCGACTTGCATATCTCTTCCACTTCTTTATGATCTATTCTAATTGGAGATCCAATGGTAACAATTCTTTCCTGTCTGTTGTTTATTGCTTTGAATTCTTTCCTATCTTCTACGAGCAATTTTTTAAAATGTTCTTCCCACTGTTGTATTTTTATGGGTGATATAATATTTCCCTTTTTGTTCATCCGTAAGGACTTTATAAATCTCCAACTTTCCGTACTTCTGGCTCCCCCAATGTATGTGTTTAGGTGGGTGCATTTTCTATCCCAGGATTCGTTTTTCTTTTGTGTTATCTTCTTTCTGACTTTCGCCTGCGCTGCTTTATATAGTATTTTGTCCACGTCTTTAAGTGTTCTCAAGTATTTGTTGTACTTTTGTCTTTTATCTTCTATATCGTTTTCTATGTCCGGGTCCCACCAATATGGCTTTGCTCTTCTGTTTATGTCGTTGTGGCCCAGGGCTTCTAAGGCTGCTTCTTGTATACTTTCTTTTATGTGGTTATATAATTCGTCCGTGTTTCCGAAGAAACTGTTCCTCTTAAGTTTTTCGTTTAGCCTATTCTGATATAAGATTCTAGTACTCTCGTGTTGCAAGCTATCTAGATTGTATCCTTTTGGTTTTGTATCTATTTCGTCTTTGCTGTCTATATTTTCTGTTTTCACATTTCGGCTGGGAAATAATATTTTTGCTTTTACTAGATGGTGGTCGCTTCCGCATGTTGCTCCTCTACAAGCTCTTGTTTCCTGTATTTTTATTCTTTTATTTTGTTTAGTGATTACTTAAAAATCTTCTTTTCTTAAATTTACCAATTTTATAATAATCAAGCAACCTGGTTAGATTTTTATAACTTTTGTAATTTTTTATTGTTGTTAACTTCGAATTTAAGTGCAGAACGTAAAAGTGTTCTGAAGATTAACATTCTGGCTAACACTAACATTAACATTACCATTAACACTATTGTGACAGATACATTAGGCCGATATGGGTTATATAACAGTCGAGGTTAAGTGTGATTAACTATTACTTAGTCTCCATTTTTATGTAACCATAAACATTTTAAGTGTAATTATTGATCTTTTTCTATAACAATGTAACTTTTTTGCAAGCCTCCATTTCTATAACAACAGAAAATTTTCGCCCTTACCCATAGGCGGGTGTGCATTTTGATGGCTGATTTATTCCACATTTTAAATCTATTTGTATAGTATATAACGGTATTAGGCCGATATGGGTTATATAACAGACGAGGTTGAGATATTGTAAAATCGAGGCGGACCGAGATTTTATAATCAACCGAGTCTGTTATATCCATATCGGCCGTATGTTGTTTTATAGTTTTCTTTATACCAATAATACTCAACATTTAATGATGATTTATTTGTAAGACTGACATTTCTCTTTACTTCAAAAATTAAATTTAGTTGTCATTTGTGCCGTAACCGTAGCAACGGCAGCAAAAATAACGGCCTCGGTCTGATAATTTTAACGGCCTAGACTGTTATAGGTGTTATATCAATCAAGCCTTGAGTACTGATAAATCCTAATAACAGTATGGTATAAAGAAAAAACAATAAAATAGAAGCTCGATTTTATTGTTAATTTTATCTAAATTGACATTTCACTCGCTTATTCTAGAAGGCATTTGTGTATAACTTACAATTTATTTCATTCAATATTAAACCCAGATACGTACATATAAGATAAAATCCTAATCTGATTAAAAATACACACACCTTTTCAATGTGGTCTCGTTTTATGTCAATACTCAACACTAATGACTAGGTTTTAACGATAAAGAAAAGTACTTTCACAAACAATGCCTGAATAATGAATTTCATTTAAGAAATCCTTATCATGCTTAAGTTAAGTGTAACAGAAATTTGAGCCAATAAGAAAACGACGAACGACTTGAATTCCTACAGTCAAATTAAATTTTTCGGTTGAAAAGATAATGTTTGTATTTACAAAAGTGATAAAAGAAATTTTATCAAATTTTGGGGAAGCGACATAAAATATAAAACAGTTTTATCATTCTCCACGCCTATTTAGGATGCGAAAATTTCTGACAAAATGCAGTTGGAAATTGCAAGAAAAAATATATTTGTGTATTTAATCGTAGTTGTTCACATAACTTACTAACACTACATTTAGTTTAAGTTGGATCGCTGAGAATTCAACCCAAGATTTTCAATATGGTGAGAATTTATTGATTAATGTTGAAATGAATACAAAAAATTAATTGTCTCTTTTAGTTTCAAAATACTTTCCAAATGGGCAACTCTATAACCATTCAGATTTCAAAAGAACTTCGACGTTTTATTATCTATTAATGGTTTGCCAGAAGCTAAGATACACCTCTGCAATGGAAGTGTTGATATTCAATCGTATTGTTATCAGTTGGAATTGCAGTCCAAGCATCCAGAAAAAAACAAATATGTAAATCGTTATCATATCGTAGTATATTTACATCAATTATACAATATATACAATAATTTCAGAATACCAACAGTACTTGGTATTTAACTAACAAAAAATGGCGGTACTTTAAACTATCAAAAGTGGATGATCATCTATCTTTTACACAACTGAACAACGAAACACCAATAATTTAAGTTAACTATCATAAAGAAGTCTACAATGTTACCCACACGATAATTTACACCACAGATTCTAGTATTTGGAAGATTCACAAAGGTAACTATGCAGTAAATACAGGGTTATTATAAATTATTGTCCCATCGCAGTTGGCGTTGTAGTCCGAGAGGCAGGGTTCCATTTTGACTAGGAATTTCATACCGTTTGATTATTACCGGTTTTGATAGATAAAACTGGGCTATCTACGAAAGCGACTGTCAGTTGACGCATCCGCGGTGGGGGTGAATGAGGGAGAGTGCCAAACCTTGTTAAAAAAAAATTCAAATTATTTTTTAAAATGTCATTAAAAAAAGTTGACTGTATTTTTCATTGATTTTAGTGTTAGAAGTATCACTTTTTTTCACTTAGTGAAAAAAAGTTATGATGTCAGCAACTTTTTTTAACTGCTTGGTTTTAATCCATGAATGAACGATATACCTACGTATTCTACAGAGAAGTGATTTATCAAAATGAAAATTGAAATAACGATTAGAACAATTAGTAACATTAAACCCACCTTTCTTTAGTCCACTAGTAATTTCAGGATCTTCATCTGAATCACTCATTTTGACTTTTATTGAGACTGACATAAAACTGACAAATTAATTTTAAAACAACAAACATATAATGTTTCCTTAGTTACCACAACCGGCCACCGCACTTGACCAAAATGGAAGCACAAATTACAGTTAAAATAGGTTTTGATTTATGAAATTTAAATTTTTTTTATAGACAACTCGTGTTAGCGTGCTTTTTTTTCATGCGTGTGGATTATTTAACTCGTCTACGACTCGTTTAATAAACTTCCACACTTATGAAAAAAAGTTGCACTTCTAACACTCGTTGTCTACATAACTATTATACCGCATGAAATTTTTTTAAATGATTACAACTATGAATATAAGTACGAAAATAATGGTCAGCTGTAAGTATGAGGGTGGTAAGACCGTCAGTCAACACGATAAAGGGACTACTGCGCTCAAATATCCAAGCGGCGTACGATATTCTTTATGACTCAACTGACTGTCTTTATTTACCCCAAAATTCATCTCGCTGATTAGTAATACAACGAGAAGGTACGAAATTGCCGGAAATTTTCGATCTCATTATACGATGACAATTTAACACGAGTGAACGTAGCGAACGAGTGGAAATTGTCTAAGAAACAAATACGAGTAAAATGAGGAGAAAAATTTCCCGCAATTTCGTACCATCGAGTTGTATTCGGCATGACAATTCCACGAAGAAAAATTTCATTTTCAACTTTTACACATTTTTTTTAATTTACACTAAAAATTTGTTACACAGTCTAGGACTGGTTTACAAATCTATGAGGGGCATGGTGACCAACTCAATAGACCGGGACCAATGGCTTAACGTGACTTCCGAATCACGAGACAAAATATAGCCTTTTTTTTTTTTTTAATTATTTTAAATTTCGCCCTGGGTCGGAATCGAACCCGCGACCCTCGCGTCCCTGAGCCGAAACGGACTACCTTAGGCTATATTCTGCCTATATTCTATATTATGATGACTCTCAAAGCGTTAGTTAACTTAATTGAAAACAACAAAAATTTTACTGTGGATCAAAAATCAGTTTATCAAAATTCGAGGAAGAAAAAGAAAATTACAGCGAGAATTTTTTATCTTTTACAAGAGTCGTTTCACCTATCCGGGGACACTGTATACAATACATATGTACACTTAGAAAATATAATTCATTTTTTTTTACCAATGCAATGCTTATAAATCACTAAAAATTCAATTCCTCTTCCCATTACTAGAGTCCGCACACTTTAAGGAGAACACGTTGAGTCATCCAAATCTGTCCGTGAGGTTTTGTCCAGTGGCGTATCACTTGCGTTCAGAAATGGGGGCATACGTTTTTATTTGAATGATTGTGATACCGCTTTTATCAATACTAACCTCGCTCAAATAAAGAAATAAAAATTATTTAGTTCTGAAAGGAACTGATTTTAATGCAATAGAAAACAACCCTGAAATCACGAAACAACGAAACGAACACTGGCAAAGGAGATCACGAATGAACGTAGGCCTCTGACGTTGAGTCATAAAGAATATCGTACGCCGCTTGGATATTTGAGCGCAGTAGTCCCTTTATCGTGTTGACTGACGGTCTTACCACCCTCATACTTACAGCTAACCATCATTTTCGTTCTTATATTCATAGTTGTAATCATGTAAAAAAATTTGATGCGGTCTAAAATAATTTGAAAAATCCTCCACCCCCACCGCTACTGGAGCAGCTGACGCTACGTTCAGCACTGCATTATACAGGCTGTTTGATGAAAAACGCCTCAACCCATAACTTTTTTATTTATTACCCGATTTCAATGAACAAAAAAATTAAAGATGTGGTTCTTCAAGCGCTACAAAACAGCCATAAAATTTATTTTTTTGGCTTTATCTTCAGTAGCCAACGATAGTCAACTTTTTTTTTTAAATTGACACATGTATTTTTTTAGGCTTGGTCTGGTAAGGCTTTTTTTCTGAATCTCATGATGTATTGAAAGTTATCATTTGGTTCATAGCTAACTGAAAAAAAAATAAAACAATTTTTTGTGGTTCAGCTTATAAAATTTCGAGTAAAATTTTTAAGAGTGCCGTGAAAAACAATCGGAATCAAAATACGATAAATGTCATCTAAACATCAGCTTAGAAATTTTCATCTGCTTTTTTAAACTTTTTTTATTTAAGTATAAAATAACAACATTGTCAGTCATGCAGGATAGCAGTCATTTGACTATTATTTTATGTTCGAGTGTAATAATAATTGTAATTAGTCATAAACAAAAAGTTAATAGAAAAAAAAATAATAATAATAATAATTGCCGTGCCGCCGGGTGGTGGAGGGTTAAGATTATTATTCATGTTTTCCAGAATATAGGCAGAATATAGCCTAAGGGAGTCCGTTTCGGCTCAGGGACGCGAGGGTCGCGGGTTCGATTCCGACCCAGGGCGGAAAAAAAAGGCTATATTCTATCTCGTGATTCGGAAGTCACGTTAAGCCATTGGTCCCGGTCTATTGAGTTGGTCATCACGCCCCTCATAGATTTGTAAACCAGTCCTAAACTGTGTAACAACATTTTTTTTTTTTCAAACTTCAAGATTGCACCTGAAAATTTTCAAACTCACAGTTGACATTTGTTGCTATTTGTATTCCAATTGTTTTTCACGGCACACTTGAAAATTTCATAATAAGCTGAACCACAATTAAAAATTGTTTTTTTTTTTCAGTCAGCTATGGACCAAACGATAACTTTTAATACATCATTAGATTCAGAAAAAAAAACTTTACCAGACTGAGCTTAAAAAACTACGTGTCCATAAAAAAAAAAAAAGTTGACTATCGTTAGCTACTGAAAATAACGTCAAAAAAAAATATTTTATGGCTGCTGCGTAGCGCATGAAAAACCATATCTTTGGTTTTTTTGTTCATTGAAATCAGATAATAAATAAAAAAGTTATGGGTTGAGGCGTTTTTTATCAAACAGCCTGTATGAGTTCTGCTATGAGCATAAAAATCAGCCGGTATTAAATCATTAGTTGAAGTACACCCCTGACGTAGTTTTTACCGCCGGAAATCTGTCTACTAATCTGTCATGTTGCGAGGCTGGCGGCACATCCAACATTTGTATGGTTTTCAGTGCCAACTGCGATGGTACAATCATTTATAATAACCTTGTATTAGTTTTGTTCCCGAAAAAATGTATTTATTATCGCAATTTAATCAATTTTTTAAAGACTTCCAGAATTCATAATAAAGACAAAGATTCAGTTTTAAACGAATGTTTCCATTTTATTCATTCAATTCATTTTCAAACTATTCACTTTTTCCATTCTTAGCTTTTGAAATGAAAAGCTTATAAACAATTTCTCCAAAGCGTTATTCTCGGAACGTTTATTCTAAAGGAAATATGTAGCATTATTTTAACTGTTTTCATACAACGCAAATATATGTCCCACAAAATCATGAATATTTTACGAAACAAATTGTGTAACCTAATTCAACATCAATTTTCAAATTGTAGCTAAAGCTTTCCATACCGAATGACACTAACAGACGGACGAGGTAATTCTTTGAAAGAGATATTCTACGTGTCGCGAGTAAATAACAAAATAAAATTGAATTAATTATTTAATAGTTATTTATGCAACGAGTTTCTGTGTAAATTGGGCTTTTCTAATTGCCCGAGGGACAAGATTAAAACACGAGCGTAGCGAGGGTTTTAAGGCCTCGAGGGCAATTAGAAAAGCTCAATTTACCCAGAAACGAGTTGCATACAAATTTTTATTGTTTGAAACGATGTCCCTGAAGCTTCAAAATCTTTTAAAAATGGTTTCGCATTTGCTTTTGACAGGTTTGACAAATTTTTCAAGACCTGTCAGAAATGTAACGTTGAATGTGTTGTCTAGGGCAACGGTTCGTTATCTGCTCATTTTGCTTTAGGACAGTTAAGAAGCAGTTTACAAAGGAGAAAAATGAGAATTTATGACAGTTGAAAACAATAAATATTATTTATTTAGGGGAAATGGAGAGAAATCAAGTTTATTGCTGATGACATAGCGAACAAATCAGCGATTCTCTCAATATCCACCAATGCTACCACCGTCCAAGAAAATTCATTTTAGCTCATAGATGAAAACATAAGGCAATGTCATAAAACGGGTAAGTACTACATGAATTGATTAAATCTGTATTCAGTAAAATAATAACACATTTGTTTTTAGAGTCTCGAGTGATCAAATCAAAACGAAAAGCAAACTGTCAACTTCTTTCCAACACATTCTTCAACGACATAGATTCACTAGACAAAGAGGTAATTTCAGATTTACTAGTTTCCATAAAAAATGAATGTGCCATCGAGACAATAACCAATTACTGTGTTCCTTGTTTACTGTTGCTGAATGAAATTTGTGGTCAGCTAAAAGTTTGTAAAAAATATGGGACACATATCAAATGTTCCTGTTCTGTTGGGTGGAAAAATGGTTACGACCCATACATACAACTGTAATTTTCGTAGGCATTTTCAAATAAATTTACAGATTCTTCCCAATTTGTTATATTTTTAGACTGTGACGAGGGATTTTACGGTACTAACTGCATAAAACGATGCGGACACTGTTCTAAAGTCTCTTGTGATCACATCAATGGAACATGCAGCCCCTGTTCTGAAGATCACGTTGGTCCGAAATGCGACATAAGTTTGTATGTTCCTTTTTTATACAATAATCTATTCAGCTTTGTTTCATATGAAAAGCAATAACAATTACAGTAAATTTGATAAAGAAGCGAGAAACTGATTGATGTCACACAATTTTGATATTTAAAAGCTGACTTAGATTATACAGCTGGTACAAAATCAATCTAGCTTCTATATTTTAGGATTTTTTGCGCGATTGTACTCTATTTGCTTGTTTACCACGTCTGTTTCCAAGACGGTAAGCTCTGTTTACTCGGTGCTAACGATAAACTCGACGGCAAGTAATTTTTGGTGTTCTAGAACGGTAGACAGAAGTTGAAGACAAGATGTGGGGGCACTTTCTGGAAACTCATAAAGCTCTTGTAGTAGGCTTTCCTTGCCGCTGCAATGAAATAGCTTTAGCAAACTTGCCGCGACATTGGCATTGTCAAAATTTTCATACCCCGCATTTTCCTTGTCTTCTTGATTACACATTGAGGTCGTTGGTTTCGAAAATTCTTCATTTATGTAGACAGAAGTTGAAGACAAGATGTTAGCACTTTCTGGAAACTTACATGGCTCTGGTAGTCGGCATTCCTTGCCGCTGCAATGAAATAATATTAGCGGACTTGCCGCGACATTTGTATTGTCAAAATTTTCATACCCCGTGTTTTCCTTGTCTTCTTGATT